>NC_133024.1:16800606-17103636 GCF_048771995.1 Taeniopygia guttata | reverse complement strand
TTTTAAAATTGTTTTGTTAAAGCAGCAAGATTTATCTACATTGAATTTGTGATCCTCTTCTTCCTTCTGCCCTCCTCTGCCTAAAGTCTACAACACCTCTGACCAGTTTCTGGTCTGATGTTACAAGAGGTTTGTCCAGGATATTATATTTATTTCTGGGAGAAATAGGTGAACAAATGGAGAGATCCTATTAATGTCCCAGCAAGCATCATTAACTCAACCTTTACAAAGTCCACAAAGGAGTTCACAGTGAGAACTACAGGTACTGTAAAAACACAGAAAAATATAATCATTTAGACAAATTGCAATTATGTCATAAGGGTACAAATTTAAATATAAGTGGTTTGTGGGGTTAAAGCTAATGTATGCTGTGAGTGCACACAGATGAATAGCAAACAGAGCTCTTTGGGAAAACTGCTCTGTAAAACTGAAATTTAAATGATGGGGTTTTTTTTCACTGAAGCACATTTTTCAATTTTTTTTTTTTTAGTGGGAGGTGATTTGCTTGTATTCCCTTCCAGCTTTTCCAGATTATAATTCCCTGCTTCCACCTGGCTCTAGGAGTCATTAGTGGGTGACAGCTCTCTGAGGCATCCATAGAGCTCCTCTGCCCTGCCTGTTTGAACTGCCATGTTTCAGATGTGTTATCAAGACATTGCTATTGTGCAGATACAGATTAGTTCTTGAGACTGATTTTTCTGCTTCACCAGTTCTTTTGTAGCTGCCAGAACTAATTGCTTACATTACATTACCAGTCTGGGCCTCTATCACTCCCTGGATGATGCCATCCATTGGAATACAGCTGCATACTTAAATGCACTTTTTAACTATATTTTACCATTTCTGCCCATGTTTACAACTGACAGAATTGTCCCTGATTTTTTTTTTCCTCTGACCCCCACTACGTGCCAGAAATTGTATAACAGCTGAACTGATTCACTTGCCTTTTCTACCTCCAGAATTCCCAGAGTTTTCTGATTTAATGGGAGTTTAACAAAACTATGTATAAATTCTTTACAAATAGTTTTTCCTTTCTGAAACTTAGTAAAGTTGTTCAGAAGCAACATTCTAAGGACTGCTGATATTTTGAAAACTTCAGTCTTTAGGAAGGCAGAATTAAAATCTGGAAATGCATCAAAGCCTATTCTTACTACATAACAAAAGGGTTTTTTTAATGGTCCAGCTGTATTGCATCTTCATTCCAAGACATAAAAACCTCTATATCCACTAAGTGTGCTGTGCTGTGACACCAACACTGGCTGTCAAAATAAATTCCTGGATGATGCCTGCTCATTCAAATACTCATGGTAATTTTAGTTAAAAGTTTTCTTGTAACTCAAGAGATATATTTTGTATAATCCTTACCATTCCTTCCAAATATGCATTTAGAAGGAAAATTGTAGTTTTGCTGAGCAGAAGTAAATGAATGTGTGCGTGTATATATGAATTTGACAAAAAACAATCCAAAATTTTAATATCTCTTTCTAGATTTACAGGGTGAATACATTAATTTTTATCTGTTCTTTATATCACCATTGCTTAAATGTTGAAGATTAACTGTTATTAATATTGTTAATAATAATAGTTATAATGCACTCTGACACTGTGTGAATAAAACATAGGCTTATAAATGGCATAAGAGTAAGATGTTGCTGTGTTTGGTAACTGGAGTTTTAAATCCTTCATATTCAAACCAAAATAAAGAGGTGTAACTGATGAAGAAAGATTCTCTCAAGATTTGTAGCAACTCTTTGAATATTTTTCATTTTTTGAGGGATGACATTTTTCACCCCAAGCAGAACAATTTTTTTTCCCATGAAAATTGATACGGAATAGCTTTTAAATGTTAAATGTGACATTTCTTAATAAGCCAAGTTTTCATCATTGCAGGTTGTGTGGACATCAGCTGACCTTTTATTTTAAAGAGAGAAGTTCATTATTCTACATGCTAACCAATAACTGTTAAGCAACCTTAAAAGGTACTCAGGGTGATTTGTTCTAGCACTGGCTTCCTTCAGACACATGATGCAGAACAATTGGTGACTGGGGACACACAGCTGAAGGCGTTTCACTGCTTTATTTGCTCTGCCTCTGAATTATCAGACCTGTGAGCATGTATCTGCCACGTGGAACTGAATTTGTACTTGAGTAAGGATTGAGTCCAAAATGCAATTTTGGGTAACCCACTTTTGTTCTTGATATTTTCAGTTCCAAAGGCTTTCAACTTTCCTCATCACTCTTTCAGCTTCTTATCACCTTCCCTTTTCCTTATTTTGGTTTGTTGGTTGCTATTAAATGAAACCTGATGCTTTTCCTAAATAGTATTACACTTCTCCAAGCTGAAAAACCTTTAGAGTCGTGAGGTGAGGCACTTCTCAGAATGTTTTGCTGTCTGGTTCTACATCTCAGCTCACAGGAGGAGCGTTCCCAGACCTGCACAACTTCAAGAGTGGGATGTTGGAAACAGGGTAAGCCACAAAAGGGGAGATTGGAATTTTTACCTCTGCCACAGAGAATATGGGACAAATGCAGAGGAGGAGAGGCACTGAGCAGCAGGAAAGCAGCTGAAGTCATGAACCAAAATAAGCATCACAAGCAAGTTGTACTGTGATTTCCTGCAGACTGTATCTCTTCTCAGATCATTGCAGCTATTTCCTTGTGGGAGAGGGGCAGCAGAATTTATTCCAGTGGTTTCAGAATTAGATTTCTCAAAGGGAGAAAGGAGTGGGGAGGAACACAAACCACTGTGGCTGTATGGGATGCTGATTTAATTTACATTTGTGGTGATTGGATTGCAGTAATTTCCCTAGAGAGCAGCTTCTAAGATGATAATTTCCAAAGACAAGCTTAGCCATGGTGAGCTGAGGACTTCCTGAAACAGGATGGCCTACTGAGAAAAATGTCTTTTTAAACTCATGTGGGTTCAGCCAAATTTAATAGGAATTGAAAGGATAGGAAAGCACTGAGAGACTGTCTTGCAGGCACTGAAAGTTCATTTGTGGGAAAAATTCTGTGTTGGTAAAATTGTTTGCTATAAAATGATATTTCAGGCAATTGCATTAAATATTCTTTAAAAATATCTGTGGGGATTTTGGGAGAGATTAATAAAGAGCCTGGTATATTTTCAGTTTTCTATGCTAAGTATTCAAAATTCTGAACACCCATAAAATCCTTAGAGCACAAGAGTAGACAGGGTTTAGCCATAATCACGTGGTGTGATAGGAGAAAAATCTCATGTTCTGACTGATTTTGGTTCCTGTCCCACTTTTGTGCCAATGTTGTCACCTGTCTCCCTACAGAGAAAGAATTTCAGTCCTCTTCTTTTTCTGGAGGGCTTCAGTCCAGCCCACCAGGTCCACTGCAAGAGATATTAGTCATTTTTTATGAGTAAAAAGAGGGAAAGTGTGAAAACAATGAGTTCTGATTACATGCTAGGATAAACAAAGAGTGAAGCCAAAACAAAACAAGGAAACCTTTTATTATCTGTCTCTGAGCACAGTAAGTTAGAGCATTTATGGGCCAGGTTTGGGGTATATTTGGGCTGCTTAACACAAGAGAGCTGCAAACTCTGAAGGCCCAGCATAGTGGGGATTCTGGCTCTGTTGCAAAATCACCTTTGGTGTCTCTATTAATTAGGCAGCAGGGCTGTCATGCTGCCTTAGCTGTGATCCATTTGTTAAACTCACTTTGATGCTAAAAATAGTCTCCTCTTGTTAGCTCTGGCTTCCATAGGACAGCTCTTGCTTGATTTGTGATGCTGTGTGAACAGACAGAAAGGAGCTACTGGACAGTCTGGTACAAAAGCAAGCCAGAAGTACCTGTAGCAGGGAAGGTGGGGAAATTTGTGTCACAAAAGAGAAAACCCTCAGGGAAACCTTGCTTCACCCCTTCCAAGCTGTTTGCTTCTCCTACATCCACTGCAGAATTATTGCTATCAACTCACATCAACACCTGTCATACCCTTAGCCATCAAAAGAAACCTCTAATTCACTCTCTACAAAAAAAGAATTTTCAATGCTGTACACAAATAAAGAGTTTCATTTCAATGATGTCCATTTTAAAAATGCCCCCTTGAAATGAAAAACATCAGAAGGAATCCCTTCTATTTGCATGCTTCCAGAATATTTTTTAAAGGAATTAATAATAATAAAAAAAACCTATAAAATATTTCTGTGCTGTTGAATACATTCTTTTCAAACTCATACCCCAAAAATCAAATGAAAGTCTTCATATATAAAATCTCCCAGAACACTGTGAGTGAGACCTCTTGAGTTCACAGGTCATGGTGCAGAAAAGTGAGCATCCAGGAAAGGTTGTTAGATCAGCCATCATCCAGAACTGGGCTTTCTTCTGACCTTTGGTGTAAGCCTTTAAAACCCAAGCTGATTTGTCTTAGTGAAAATAAGGAAGAATTGGTGGGAAAATTCTAGAAAGGTTGGAAGGGGGCTGTTTGAATAGGGAAGATAGTTTCAAGGCTTTAAAGTTTTCAAAAATGCTTTTGAATTCTTTGGTAACTCAGACCAAAGAAGGACAAATATTGTCCTTCATCCCAGCCTGGATTAGGACAGAGTTTCTCAGAGTGGCAAAGCCTCAGCCTTCCCTAAACACAACCCAGTGATCCCAAACAAGGACCAGGCCACCGCTGTATTTTTGCTTTTGCAGTGTGGAGTTTGAGTCAGGCTGATTTTTGAGATTGCTGATTTCAAGCACAGACTGTGCTGGTATGTGGTGAGAAGAGGACTGGTCTTTACAGCATTTTCAGACTGTTTTGCTCAGGAGACCACAGCTGTGTGCAGTCCCCAAACCTGTAAGGAAAAACAATGCTTTGGTTGCCAGTGAAGTCAGGTGCTTTGTTAAGCGCTGACAATTTACCCAGTTTCGCTGTCACAAAGGCAAAGCCAAGATTAACTGGAGCTCTCCTGAAGGAACCTCCTGATAGTGCCAAGCAGAGGTGACAGTGGGATCTCCAACAGGACCAAAAGCACCATGGGGACAGAGTTTGAGTAGATTTCTCCTCCAGAGCAGCTCTCTGGATGAACAAGCCATGTAAAAGTCCATGATGTGATTTAAGTGTTGCAGCAGATGGAACTGAAGCCCAGATTCATCCCTTTGGTTTTGCTTGCAGGATCCATGAGCGAATCAATTTGGAGACATCACAGTAATGACATTTCCAGAGTTACTTTTCTGATGGCTGGGGAAAATACTGACACTGGGGTGAGATAAAAGACAGGCAAAAAAAGGGAAGAAAAGTTTAGCATTAAAAAGTGATACAAACACTGTTCTACTTTAGTGTAAATTTCTCAGAATTTTTTCCAACCCTAATTCTAACCTTTGGGAAGAGTCCTCTCAATTTCACCTCACTGCTCTAAGGATTTTTTACTATGAAAAACACAATTTTGCTTTAACTACACCTCTGTTTTTTCAACACATTTCTTATGAGGTGTTTGCTGGCCTCAGCATACATAGCATGGAAATGATATATATAATTGAAAGGATTTATTTCATCAAAGCTTCATTTGTCTTATTTATGTAGGTGCACCTAGACAGCCTGGTCTGTCTAGGTTGTTGGAGAGCATTGCTTAACAATTTAAAAAAACTGGCTATAAAGAAAAAAACCCACATGCAATCAATCTCTCTTTGCCATCCTGCTGTCTTTTATGCTCTTGCTGTCACTTAAAAATCTTAAGATGGAGGTGTGACCCTTACTAATACATTCCCATACGTGTCTAACACTTCTTCTTAACAGCTCCAGACTTCCTCATGCACAGCCGTGCCTGGAAGTGTGGATTTATTCTTTTATGAAATCTTAGGAAAAGGTGCAAACTGAAGTGTAAATAACATTCATCTCACCAAATCGATTGGAATGAGACTGCTGCTTTTAAGGTGGATTAGAGCTTAGGGGAAAGTTAAAATTTTCTCACTAATGTTATGTAAGGGAATGATGAAGTACATGGGCCCCATGTTAGCAGAGACTGATTTGTCTCAGCTTTTTCTGGTGTGTGGTGAACATTATTTGAAATACTTGGCTGTGTGCAAGAATATTTCATATTATAGATGCAAAGTGTGCTACTTTTATGACCCTGATGCTTTTTGTTACTAATCAATTGTCATACACACAAAAGGAAAGCCATTTGGTGAGAGATGGGCTAGAAACACAAACACTAAAATGAGAAACCCACTCTGACAGCTCAGAGATAATTTCCTGACATGGCAGAGAATGAAGCAATGGTATCTCTTTGCCACAGTGGCTTATCAGACTCTGAATTTATTTTCAGATGGTTTCAGAGCATCTCTCTAGCTGTCAACACATCAAGCCTGTTCCAGAGCCCATTGATGTCAATATGAGCCTTTCCATTCACTCTTCTCAGCTTTAATCATACCCTTGAAAAGTTCAAACCTCCTAAGTGCTCTTGGGAATTTTTTCATGTGTGGGACTGGACCACTTCTGGTTCCAGTGCTGTGCCATGGAGATCTATCTAGAAATATCTATCTTATTATAAGGGGGTTAAATAGAAAATTATTTGGTATCCATTGAAACTTAGGCTCAGCCCACCCAGAGCTGTTGAAGTTTTTGCCAGAATTTATGACATAGTCCTAAACACCTCCCTTTAATTTGTCACTCCAGAATGATGTGCCACTGACTAAAAACGAACTGGGTGTAAAAATCTGTTGATTGGCAATTTCCAATAGGAAATCTGAAACCCCTGTGACACTGCCTGAGTGATCTGCTGTGGAGAGATGCATCCCACGCTGCAGGCATGTTCAGCTGAATGGGAAATAGGCCAGTATTTATAGAAACTGAACCTCCCTTTACGGCGCTGAGAGTCTGCCTCTTCTTCCGCATGAAGACGCTTTGCCATCTCCTTTTTGAAAATGGAATTTCCAAGCTGTTGAATAGCAGAGACCCAGGCAATTACAAGTAAATCTGGGGGAAATTCAGAAGTCCAAAGCAATTTCAGATAAAAGTTAGGACATAGTAATCGGACTTCAGACAGTTCTAAAAATGGACTAAAAAAATCATCTGTATAGCAAATCAGGTTATCTTCACAAGCAAGATGCATTCTTTAGTTTTATTACTGAGCCGTGGGACACATTTTTGCTGGACTTTCTGCCCTCCTGACCCTTATTTTACAAATACAGACACCTGAAGTGTGTGCAAACATTTTTTCAGCCTAGCAACACTCTTTGTTGATTGCTCCAACCTGGAGTCATAACCTCACCCTGTTAATGAGGCTGATAATTGAAATCATTGTCAGCAAGTTAGTTTTAAGTCAGTTAATTATTCCACTCAGGGCCCTTTTGGTTAAAAAAATCCAAATCCCCTAATTCAGTGCTTAATAAGGATATTTTGGAGATAGGTCCTTGTGTATACACATGCATACATTATTGGTATTTTCTTGCTCTAATAAATTAATATTTCAGATTTAAAAACTGTTTAAGGAGTTTGTTTAGAAAGATACAACATATTTAGTGGCTTTGGCCTTTCTGACAGGCCAGCACTTAGAGCAGAAACATCTTTGACTGTGGACAGCATAAATGTATTATTTAAAGTTGTAACAGTAGGAAAACCAGGTCATACTAAGATTAAAAAGCATAGTAAAAAGTCTCTGTTTAGATTTGAATCAAGATTTAATTAGAATTTGTCAGCTGGAGGTGACAGGAAAGGAAAGAGACCAAAAGTGTGTTGGCTGATCTGATCATTTGGAGTTGCAGAATGGAGCTGCAAAATTCCAAGGAGAAATCATGTGCTTCAGGAAATATAAATGCAATTGTAGAATATGTAGGAAAATATAGAAAGAAATCAGAATACAGCTAGTTCTGGTCATGTTTTTCAAGAACAAAAAATGAAAGGAAAACAGATACAGAAGAAAATTTCCTGGGATGATGAAAGGAATGGATTCTCTCTCTTATGAAAAGAGAGCTTGGTTATGAAAATAGCCAGAGGAAAGCTGAGTGAACAGATGTTGGTAAATGCATCTAGGGCTGAGGGACAATTATCACTAAGGAGGAGGAGACTGTTAAATAATAACTGTTTATCATGGAGTAATGAATAAATTTAGACTCAAAATTAGAAGGTTGCTAATAATCAGAAGAAAGAAGTTTCTGTTTAGAAGAATATGAGCCATTGTGAGTTGGAGTTCTTGAGATTGGGGGAAGAAATTCTGTTGTTGAAAGGACTTGAAACTGTTGGGCATGCTTTTGTTTGGTAATGTCCCATCTTCCAAGGTTTCCACCAGTTTCCTCCCTCATTGCTTCTCCCTCCCTCACATCCTCAGAACATTTCTCTCCCTATTCCACTCTGATCCCCTAGAAAAGGTTACAGAGAGATGATAAAAGGATGGAGCTTTCCAGTATTCGCAAAACCCTAACATTTCTGTTATTTTTTACCCACTTCACACCATGTAACTGTCAAATTTGGGGCTGGAGAAGAGTTATTCCATCAGACTGGTAGCATCTATATTTTGTTCATTTTTGGCTTCTTTCTGTGGTATGAACACAGTAGCCTGCTTAGATTTAGCTGGGGCTTTTATTTAATTTTTTCCCTGCTATGTCAGGAAGGTGGCTTTTTGGTTTCTTGGCAATAATTCTAGTTTTGGAGATTTTATTGTAGTTTTTAAGGTTGCTAAGGAAGTTAGGAAAGTTTTATGGCTTTTGTCAAGTGAAATAGATGTTATAAAGTGTTCTACAACTAAACATCTATGGCTTAGTAGCCAAGGACAGAAACAAGACTGGATTTTTTTCTGCTGAAATAAATTGAATTGGAGGATTTTAGAAAAATAGAAAAAAAAAAAACTTTTCATCCAGACCACCTAATATCCCCCTCTTTCACTATTTTATCTGTAGAGCTCTGAGCTGGACCACTTTCAGATTTCTTTGTATTATTCTTTCTGATTCAAAGATTTTCTACATGGCTCCATTCCAATCTCCAGTACATGTCGGACAAACTGATTTGAAGATCTGCATTTGGTGATAAAGGTCACAAAACAAAAAAAAAAAAAAAAAAAAAAAAAAGAAAAAAAAAACAAACAAAAAAACCAACAAAAAAGTGAGAGGTAAGACTTTTTCAGTTTTGTTTCGTTATGACAAACCTTTGTTTCCTATTCTCTGTGGCACTTGTGATACTTATTAAGGGCAGTGAAATTTCTTGTTGCCAAGGGTTCTTTTTTACTAATAGGTGCAAGAAATCTAAAAACAGAAAGAAAGGAATAAGGTCAAAGTGTAAAGATTTTTGTGGTTAAATAAAACCAATTATCTCAATATTTTCTGGGTACAGGATGTGAAATTTTCCATCAGTTAAGATGGAAGGCAGGTGCAAGACCCAAATTTGGGTGGAAGCAGTGGAGGTCTCAGGGCAGGAGATTCACACATTTGTGCTGCATAGAAAGCTACTTATAAAACTTGTGAAGAGTTGCTGGAATGATAACAATTTTCTTTGGGAAAATACTAAAATTTTTAACCAGTAACTTCTACAGTGGGATTTTTCTCTGCTTTGCTGAAGGATAAGGAGGCAGAATGTCTTGACTTGAAAAGATTACTTGTTGTTCCAGCCAGCAGGACACAGATTGGGGCTACCAGGAATAACAAAACAGCCTCTTCCTTTGACATTATTCCTGTTAGATTTTTATGGGTAAGTAGTTTGAGAGTTTGGTATTGATGTCAAGCAAAATAAATTAATTTTCAATCCAAAGCAAATGAAAGTGGTAAGGCCTTGCAGCAGATCCTACAGAGTACCCTTAAATTCTTTTTTAGGAAAGCAAGCTGTATGCTTTGGTATGTGCTAGCTCAGATGATGCGGTAAAATGCAGAAAGCACTTCTCAAACATGTGTTACATCAAGCCAGTTCAGCCAGGAGGTAACAGAACCACGAATTACCAAGGTGAGATCACCACCCTGGTTATTTGAGTTGTGCTAGAAAGCACCACCATGAGGTGTTTCTTTTGAAAGGTTTGACCTGGAAGAGTCCAACAGCTGAGCTGACCAACAGTGCTGAGAACTTCACAAAACTTCTCTTCTGGCTGCATTCAGCTCTTCTTCACCCGTGGGAAATGAATTTGTAGGGAATTTTCAAAGCCTGACAGAAGGCTCACACAGTGTGTGCATCTGTATGTAAACCATGAGATAAGAAATGCTGACTTAGAAATGCCATGGAATAGGACAGACACTGTAGAGAGAGAAATGGAGCTAGAAACAAGTTTCAAAGGATGGCCTGAAAAGTAAGACTTTGGATTAATTGAACTATAAAAGCCATTGGAGTAGGACCTACGAGGGGTAATTTTAGATAATTGGCATTTTCAGCATGGTGTGGCAAAAGCTGATAGGCCAAGAAACGCTTAGTGTATTGTAATTAAGAAATAGTTCACTTCTCATTGTGATGGCTTGAATTATAACATCTGTATTGTCTCTGCCTTCACATGAGACTGAAAATGGAATAAAATTTTTTAGAACACCTCTCAGTTGCCCCATCTCTAGGTCAGAAAAAGACTTAATCCAACATTCACCCAAGGACTCAGTCTGTATTTGTGCTTATATTTGTTGGGTGTGTTGATATTTTCTGATAGGATACCACACCTAGGTGGCTCAAGGAAATAAAATAGATCTTTTCTTCTTCCAGAGCTGTAGTGAAGTGTGGAAAGCTGCATCTTTTGAGGAAGAAACCACATTTTTCTTCATTATGTGAGACAGCAGCAAGTTGTGCTCAGCAGAGTGTTGGAGAAGTCCAGGAGAAGAGGAAAGCACAGCTCTCTTCTTCATTATCACAAAGAATATTTCTTTTTCAAATCCATATCCTGGTCTAAGTCCAGATTGTGCCTAAACCAGAAGGTTACCAATTAGATGTATTTCTCAGTATTTTCTGAGAGATTCCTTCAGGAAAGAGATTTTAGATTTTGAGGCAGTGCTTGGCTGGGACTGCTGCATCCAGGCCAGGCTTTCAGATCCAGCCAGAGCAGCTGTATTTAGGAGATGAAGGGAAGAATCCTTTCTGCCAATGCAGATCTGACACTTACCATTTGTCAGTTTTTACAAGCAAGAGACACTTTCACAAGCCTAATAGTGGGACTCCATTAAAATAACTGAAAATTACCAAATTTTTGAATGCAGGGATTCATCTTGACCTACTGAATTTGTTCATTTTATTGACCATTATTTTCTTCTCTTTAATTTTGAAATTTCTTTTTTGGGAATATTTAGCTGCTGCTTTTAATAACAATACAATTTTAATGACATTTATTTCAGCAGTTTTATTTATTTCTATTTGAAGATATTTGGTTTTATTCAAGAATGAACTTTTGGTGTATGCTGCATACTTCAAGGAAAAAAAAAAGGTGTACATATAAAATTACTCGGAAAATTATTGATTGATCAGAAGAATAATTGATCTTTTAACATTTTGGAGAAATTACATGGTGTTGGTTTCCAGGTTTGGATTTTTTAAAAGCTTTAAAGGAATTGTCTTTCTAAATTTCAGCTACATCCTGTTCACTTTAGAGGTTGCTAACAGGGAAACTAAAATAATATAATGTTACTTCACAGGTTCAAAATCTTATTTCTTAAAGGATCAGCTAATTAAAAGCATTGTGCTATTAATATCACAGAAAGGTGTCTCCTTAAGATATTTGGCAGACAGTAACAGTAAAATCAGCTTTGAATTAGGGATTTTTTAGATTAAAAAGGCACAATATAAACAGTAATGATCAAATCAACAACTTGATGTCCTGGACAACTTTGTATTTTGTACTTTGCTCCACGGCAGTAAAACACAACCTAGTGTTGCATTGTTCATTTGTCCTGTGGTTGCATTTACATTTCCCAATAAAGGAATTATTTGAGTTAAAATCAGCCATTATCTGCTCAGTCCTCAATGTGTGTGGCTCAACTATAAAATCTCTACAGAGGGTTGCATTTTCTTGGACAGGAGACCACAAACTCATTTCAGCCAGACCTCTAAATTGCTGAGGAAACAGATTCCCACCCCCATGGCCTGGATAGCGTGTGAACAGCCAAAATTGATGAGTAGCCTATGAAACATTTCTGTGTCTCTCCTTTGCTGCACTCAGCAACTGCCTTAAAACAATGTTTTTAAAGAAGAAAAGAGGTGCAAAGAAGACAAAATAGTTGTGTCTCCACAGAATGAACCCCAACTGTCCACCTCAGGAATAATCAGGCTTTTTATTCAGGCTGACTTCCCCCCACCCACCCCCGGCTGGAGATATTAATTTATTGTATTAATCTGTGCAAACAAGTATTAATCTCACAGAGCATGGCTGGAACAAAGACTGAGATACAGACAACACCCAGTCAGGATAGGTTTCCTTTAGAGAAGCTCTAATTAATAGTCTCATTACTTTTCAATCTGGGCTTCTCTGCCTCTCTGAGGCGGAGCAGTGAGGAAGGGAAGATCTCAGACAAAAAAATGCTGGAAAGGAGAGAGGTTTGGCTGTCGTGTGTGTTAGTGATGCATCAGTGTGCCTCGAAATTGATGTTGATGTAGCTAGGAACAGAACCAAAGCCCGGTGCCAGAGGTGGCATATTTATAATGAGACTAAATGAAGGGGCTCATTAGTCTCACAAATGGTGAAGAGCTGCCTGCTCCCTCTCTGATTATCTCTCCTCCATCTCCATTAGGAGGGTGTGCATGCAAAGGGGTGGGCAAGAAAAGCCAGGCTCAGGTTCAGGCTCTGAACTGTCTGCACAGCCCCACTGAGAATTAATGAATGTCCTGGTGACTCCTTCTCCAGGCTCCCCCCACCCCAGATAAATGCAGAATTCCATTCCAAACCTAATGGTAACTAAATATTATGAATTAAAGCTTTATGTTTGCCTTTGATTGAGAAAAAAATAGGAAACAACCCCCAAAATATGTAAGAGCTCTGTGGGGAATAAAAGAAAAGAAATAAAAGGCACTATGGATTTTATGCTGTTTAATTCAAATGTTTGATGATCTGTGGGTGTGGGTCAGGTAATAACATGCAACAAAGCCATCCTGGGTGTGATATACCAAAGCAGAAATGAGTTTTGACCCAGAGTGACTGGAAGACTGTGCAAATGACCCTTGGATATGATAGGATGGCACTCAATAAGTAATTGCAAACAAAATTTTTTTTTTCTTTTACAGTTTTTGTTCGGAGACAAGTCAGACAAATACTCCATCCTAATCCCAACACTGAACAAATAGTAAAAGCAGCCTTTGCTGCTGGTGCTGGGAGAAAACATTCAATTAAGTTGCTGCAGTGGCTTAGTGACAGCAGCCTTTCACCTTTGGAAACCCAGCCTCTGGTTATCTGTCTCGGGTCACTAAAGAAAATGAGTTGATGTTCTCAGGCTAAGCCCCAGGGCACATTTTGCTCAGAATCACCAAACCACAGGATAATTTGGAGCTTTTGTCCCTGTGTACTTAGGAAAGGTCTAGGCCTGGAAAAAAAAAAAAAAGCTGAAATTCAAGATTAGAATGTGTTGAGAAGCAAGCAGCTTCCCAGAAAATTAAAATGCTGACATTCCCAGCAGTTTAATTGACATTAGATAACTAACATGTCAAAGCCTAAAGAAAACTACAGGCAACACAATGAAGCATGAATTTGAAACCCAGATGCTGGAAACAGAGGGAGGGTTCATAAATTGTGGAAAATCAGGTGCAGAGGGATTTTAAGCAGCTAGAGGAGCAAAGTTTGACTGCCCTCAGGACCAGAGAGGTGATGTTTGCAGCACCTGCACTGGAATCTCTACATCAGCCTATATGATACAGGGATACACCTTCATCCTCCAGTTATTCCTGTCTGAGTGGAGAAAAAGCATCAAATGCAGGACTGAGAGGGACAGAAGAGTTACATCCATCAGTCATCACCATCATCTACATGCTTCAGCCCCTTCCAGACTGATACAAGGGATGGATGGGCTGCAGGGATGGCATCCCCAGCTGCCACTGCTCACAGGGAGCAGTTGGAATGCTGGTGCAAACACCCAGGGAATTTTGAGAAGTGTTTATGATTCCCTGAAGTCCTGGCTGGGAGTCTTTTCTTCAAAGTGAGCTCACCAAGAGTGATCAGCCACTTTCTAGCTTTAAAGTCCTATTTAGAGCACACAAAAGTATGGAACTGGAACAAAGAAACTTTCTTCATGGGGCAGGAGCTCAGAGATGTAGGGCTGAGGCAGAGCCAGCTGGAGAGCAAATATTCCCAAATTCCTGGGGCATTTCTTCCCTCCATGCTCCCTTTTTGCCTCAGCAGCTTTCAGCATCTTTCTGAGCTGCACAAACACTTGCACTAATCCTGTGTGTCTCTTCAAAACCCACCTTGTTTTGTCACCTCTGACTTTTACCTCTCTACCTGCTCCCTGCATGGACCAGTCCTCACCAGGCTCTCCCAGTTTTGTTGCACCTGGCCCCAGCACCCTACCCCTGCCAGAAACTTCAGCAGGTGTTACATTTAAAGGGAGGAGAAAAAAACCCTTTTTTCTCCACAGGGTTGCACCAGATCCAAACAGCAGCCAGACCTTCTCCAGCTTGGAGCCTTTGTTTCTCCTACCTATTCCTTCATACACCAGTAAGTGCTCAGTGGGCAGGGGGAGATGCTGACCATGGCTTTGCCTGCATCCAAAGCTGACCAAGGTTCCTCTAACTCATCCTGGGTCCTATTCTGTGTTTAATTGTTTCTCCTATCATTCAAGACCCAGAATGTTCTCATTTTCTAGACTGATAAGCTGCGGAGAGGCAGCCAGGTAGAGCCAGAAGACTGTTAAAATGATGTGACTTTGTCCCTTGGCTCAATTTACTCACAAAATTGAAGTTTAGCAGGCTTTTCTCACTGTAGAATGTCCTTCAAGAGTCTCTGTTTCATTTATTTGATTTTTTCAATAGTAGAAGAAAAATCAGTTTATATGTTGGTGTATTACAGTGTGCAGATATAAGCTAGGAAGCAATAT
The DNA here is from genome assembly GCF_048771995.1 of Taeniopygia guttata. Lineage (NCBI taxonomy): Eukaryota > Metazoa > Chordata > Aves > Passeriformes > Estrildidae > Taeniopygia > Taeniopygia guttata. Next base: position 17,088,720 of record NC_133024.1, on the reverse strand, counting down.
AAAACAATCTTGGGATTGGTTTTTATGGCATTAAGATTCCCAAATCTTTGTAATTCAATTTTTTCCCCATGATGTCTGAAAATGTTCTGGTGTTTCCCTATCCTTGGGGAGCCCAGCCCTCCCTCCCCATGCTATATACTGCTTTTATTGAAATTAGAGGCCACAGCAGCTTATTACTCTTAGGGGTGGATTTGAGTGGAATTTTGAAATGAGACACCAGTGTTTTCCAGCTACTCTAATGGCTGAATTTACCCTTTCCTCTGAATGGGAGGTGTGGGAGAAACAGGCTATTAATGCAGTTCCTCGTTAAGCAATTGTAATGGCAAGCTTTTAAAACTTGCCAGCTCCACTCACATCACACCCTGCTTCCCAATGACCTGATTTTGATGTGCAGCAATTTGTGCAGAGGAAGCACTTTGGCAGAACCTGGCACTGTAGGAAGGAGGGGACCTGACTGGAGCATGATTATCATCTTCCCTTACGTTTTGACCACAGGTTGTCAGCAAATAGCCTTTAGAGTTTAATTATATGATGGAGTTTGCTGAGAAGTGTGAAAGACAAAAGAACAAATAAGTGATGGAAAGCAATTTTTCCCCCACTCTGCTTTACTCTGGGGCTGCCATAATTAAACTTAAAGTGCTGCTGCTTTGCTGGAAACGAAGTTAGGGAGGAGAATTGTAATTGCAAACACTGTTTGCTCAGTCACTCTTGGCAACAGCACCACGTTAACTCCGCCTTTGTGTCTCCTGTGAGTCCTCCAGATTGACAAAAACATCTTTTCTTATCCAATTTGTTATCACTGACTTCAGAAAGTCATTAAAGAATATCAGTGGAGCAGATTGGGATCTGGATTAAGAAATCAATTATTGCCAGGAAGTACCTTTGCAGACACTAATTAGGCCTCGACTGACATTTACGGGATCCTTTCAATGGGATGTGTGGTCAGTTTTTAAAGGCACAGGGCAGATATCAGTGCTATGTGTGACACCCACTGCTTTTCTGCTGCGTGCCACCCCATGCTGGAGCAGATATGTGCTGTCATAACCATAAAATATGAAATAGCTACACATTCTGTGTTTTCATATATGGAAAAATAGTCAATGGCCTGTTGGTTTAGGCAGGAATGAAATGTTATCCTGGCTCCAGATAGGCAGCACAGGCTACACTTAGCAGGATGGCTCCTGTTTCTCATGGCTGTTGTGCAGATTGCCAGAGATAGACAGATTAGGTCTCCCCAGGAAGGAGCTGATAGAAATCCGACAGGTGTATATGGGTTTAGACATCTGTGAAAGAGAGAAAGGCCACAGGATAAGTAATCCTGCTCTGAGAGATGGGAGCTGCTCCCGAGATCTGTGACAGAAACAGCCTAGACAAGGATAATTTAATAGGGAATGGGGCAGTGTCAGGAGACTGTCTCAGGCAAGGTGGGGACAGGGCTTGTTGGCACTTCTTGCTTTATCTCTGATTGATAAACACTGTCAGTGTGATTGTCTGTGGAGACAAACACAGGATCTTTCTGCTTCATGTGGCCTCAGCTGGGAACATTATTAAATCTTAAGTTAAACTGCAGCCCGTTCCCAACCTCCCCTCTGTCAAATCATGCTCAGGGAAATATTTGATGGGTGTATTTTTGTTTTACGAGCCCTTCCCACATCTAAAATGCATAATAGCTGAATAACTGCCTTTACTGTAGGCAAAACCTCTTTGAAGAGAATGCTCAGCAGCTCCCCTGCCCCATGCAACACTCCCCCCGCAAAAAAACCAAAACCCCCAAAACAACAAAAAAAAAACCAAAACCCCCAAAACAACAAAAAAACACCCCAAACCAACAAAACATCCAAACACCCAAAGCCAAGATTGTGAAATAATGGTAAAAAATGTAAGAAACTAGAGAGAAAAGCTCAGTAAAGAAAGATATAAAGGAATTATGGATTATGTCAGGGTAGATTCAATCAGTATAATTTGTGTAAGAACTAAGGAATTTCAGCACTCTTTTATGTGGCCAACAGCAAAATGATCCACAATAATTGTTTGGGAGACTTGTAGAGAAAACTTTAAGTCAATAATTTCTAACTCTTTAGGACTCAAATCTCAAGCATTTGCTTTAGCTGCATTGCTGGTAGTTAACTGTAAAAGCATTTATAGCATAAATCACAGACAGATTTATAATTCTTATGGTACATATAAACCATCCTGAAAATTCATGTCATACTTTTTATTTATTTGACCCAATTTCTAACACAGTGCACTAAAATGCATTTTTAGTTGTCTATGACTAAAAGTCAGGCTCTCAAGTAATCAACATAGAGACAGAAATGCTGCTTAGAGCAGTTTAGAATATTGAATTTAAGGTCTATCTCTATTAATAAGACATGGACCTGAAATTTAGCTGTCTGAAGATAGATTATCCATCACATAAGTAGCAAATAAAAGGGAAGAGATCTTATTTTAGTTCTGTAAAAAACTAAAATGAATAAAACACCTGTGAATAGCTTCCTCTATGTAGTGACTCCCCTAACCAAGCATGGTGAGTGCTGCTTAATGAAAATTCCCAATTTTCTCAGCCTGTCTTTGTAGGGAAGTTCCATGTCCATGCTTTCCAGCAATGATTCAGTATTTAACTGTGGAGGGGCTCCTCAAACCTCTTTATCTCCAGTAAGTTATGATCAGTTTTACATATCCTTCATGTATCCTCATATAGATAAATATTCCTCCTGGATTTGTAAGTGAAAATTATCCTCAAGTTCTGAATGAAATCAAATTAACCCTTGAATGTTTCTAATCAATCAGCATAAATTGTATTTTTCCCCCAAACCATAAGGAAAAAATCAGGGATACAGGACCATTCCTCACCAATTCTCAACCTCAAGAAATCCAGCATCTTACCTTTGGGATAAATTTTTAGTTCGGTGCCTACCCTTGATTGTGTGATTCTGGGACCTGTAATACATGGATGGAGCACTTTACCTCAGAAATGTGCTGCAAAACTCACAGTGCAAATCCACATAGATATAAATGTACCTTTATAAGGATATATGTGAGAAAGAATTGTGAAGTCAAAAGGAGAAAATAAGCCCCAGACTGTGTGTCCAACTCAGAGCAGTAGCAAAAGCTGAAATTGCCAGAATTATAAGATGCAAGATTAATGCAGGTTTTTGTTCTCAGGATTTAATGATCTCATTGAAAAGGAGTCACGTGGATTAATAGCAAGTTTAAAATCCCGGAAAAGTGGGAATTTGGATTTTTTTTTTCTCTCCAGGGTGTTTTTAGACTATCTTGTCACATCTTGCAGGATGCTTGGTGGTGCAAAGGCACAGCTTTGGACCAGGCACCAGCTCCTCAGATATTGCAAGTGGGCAAGCAGAAACCAAATGTTTGAGACTTTCAGCAGCAAACTCCACGTTACTGCCACGTCTCAAAACATCAGAAATTTCTGTGGAAGGTGTGATGAGGGGAGAGGACCAATATCCTTCTTCCTGGGAGGGGAAGGGATGCTTGTGGGCTCTGCAGGGATGTCAAGGTAAGGCTGCTGAGATGGATCACAGCTTCCTTCCTATGCCAGCAGAGAGGAGGTGAATGAGGGGAATGCCTGTGGCTTCCTGAACTCCAATAGGCTCCATCTTTTGAGAGTTGTTTTTCATGGATTGAAAAATGGCTGGGGCTCTGCTACAATTTGAGTAGGTACAATTTTCCAAGAGAAATCAACAAAAGGAGCAGTTCTAAAAAGGTAAAGTGTTTCCACTGGCTCCACAAGAACTTGAGAATAACAGGTATAGACATTTCCAGTGTCAGGAAAACCCACAAATGCCAGAGGCTTACGTCCAAAAAGAAGACAGAGAAGTCCTGCAACTTTATTGGAATAAAAAGAGTTGACCATGGCACAAGCCTATCTGGGCTCTGCAACAAACCTGCTGCTTGAAGCTTGCAGAAACACCAAGACCTATTTCAAGGATGCTAACCCCCACACCTTCACCCTTCATCAAATTGTGGACACATGAGCTTTCCTCTCAATCCCTCCTCTTATTTCTCACTTTGTCTTTACAAACCCTAGTTATGAACTGAACCCTTTTTAACAACCTGCAACACTTGAAACACCCCCTCTTGACTTTTCCACCTCTGGTCCCTGCAAGAGGTGTGGCAAGTAAATCCAGAGAATAAAGCAGACACTGACAGGTCATATTAGCCCATTGATCACTAGAGGTCCTTGCCCATGGCTACTGATACATGAGGTTTCCTCCTGCTGAGAAGTTGAAATCTGCAGGGTTTTATAGACCTTGACCTGAGTGTGGTATGTCCACCTGTGTCCAGATGTCCTGGCTGGATGTTATGGACAGCAAAGTCCAGAGGCAGCGTTTCTGTGAACTGGGCTTCCCGTTCAAGTCATCCCAAATAAACTCAAGTAAAGATTAAAAAAAAAAAAAATCAAATTATAAAATAAATTTTAAAATACTCAAATGACCTCAAGTAACCCCTGTGACCTAAAGTAACCCTGATCAGGGCCTCAAATGACCTCAAATGACCCCTATGACCTGAAGTAACCCCAAATGTGACCTTAAATGACCCCTATGGCCTGAAGTAACCCCAGTCATGACCTCAAATGACCCCGAGCAGGGTCTCAAATGACCTAAAGTAACCCCTTGAAAAACCAAAAAATTCTCAAATGACCTCAAGTAACCCCTGTGACCTCAAATGACCCCTATGACCTGAAGTAACCTGAATAATGACCTCAAATGATCCCTATAACCGAAAGTAACCCCAAATGTGACCTCAAATGACCCCTATGGCCTGAAGTAACCCCAGTCATGACCTCAAATGACCCCAAGAAGGGTCTCAAATGACCCAAAGTACCCCCTTGAAAAACCAAAAAATTCTCAAATGACCTCAAGTAACCCCTGTGACCTCAAATGACCCCTATGACCTGAAGTAACCTCAAATGTGACCTCAAATGACCCCAATGACCTGACGTAACGCCAATCATGACCTCAAATGACCCCAATGACCTGAAGTAACCCCAAATGTGACCTCAAATGACCCCTGTGACCTCAAGTAACCCTGATCAGGACCTCAAATGACCTCAAGTGACCTGTACTAATTTTAGAATAATCCAGAATGTCTGGTCCAGCAGCCCTCAGTGGTGGCATGACTTCATTCAGGCCTTGGCACCCCATGGTCAGTCCCCATTCCCCACTGGACTTAGGTACTGGCTATCTGGGGTGAACAAGCCACAGACCCAGGTCCCAAATTATCTCATGGAGGGAGTCACAGAGACAAGTTGAGACAAGTCTTATTTAGGTTTTTATTTTGTTTTAATTAAGGGGGAAAAAAAGGCACTTTGCCCTTGTTGTGATGTTCTACAGCAAATTTATATTATGATGAAGAAATGCTGCTGGTGCACTGTTGCTGTGGTGATTGGTTCCTGTTGTTCTTCAGCTCTCAGCAGTCCAACAGAGGGGGGTCAGCTGAGAGATCAGGCAGGGCATTCAGTTGTCTGCTTTCTGTCTCTACAGCAGCAATCCCAACAGTCCAATGATGTCCTTTTGGGTCTTTGAAATACCCATTTCTGAGGTGGTCTGTGCTGAGGATGCAGGAGGCTCTCTTATCTGGGCCAGCCACTCTCAGATAAATTCACTTCAGCTGCTGGGATCCTGCTGTCACCCCAGAAATACAAATGGGTTCTGCTCCCACATACCTTGGTGGCATCAGGATACATTGGTGTCCACCAAAGCTGTGCCAGACCATGGGATCCACACAGTCCAATAAATCTTCCTGCCCCTTTCCTCCACCTGGCTAGAGGCGGGGCCCCTCTAATACTGGTCAAGGCACATGTTGTTCTCCTCCTGTAAATGTGTTCCCGAGGTCCCTTCAAGAGAATCAGAAAAATATTATCATTCCTATACCAATCAGAGTTCTGTCCACGAGACCAGAGCACTGTTGACTCTAGATGAGCTGCTTCTGGTAGATGTTCCTCTTTTCTGTTCAGGTACCCAGGCTGCTGAGGAGGAGGTTGGGGGGGGGGGGGCTTTCCATCCCATGTTCCTGAAAGAAAAAACAGAGGTTACCTTGGAGTGTATTTTCTCTTCCTGGCTGGATGACATGTACTCCTAAAGGCAGAGACTAGCTGGTTCTGGTGAGATGTGGTAAATGCCTTCCTGAAGCTCCTTTCTCAGTTTCTGGTGGCCCTCTTCATTTTTCTCTTCCAAGCTCCAGACGTGCTCAGGCAGCTTTGTTTCCATGGACAAGTCATGGGTGCATAAGAGGGCAGTGACAGTGCCCTTGTAAATTCTTAGCTTGCTGACCAGTGCTCTCACCTTGTCTTCTCCTTCCCCCCACTGCAGCATCTCCAGATGACAGGAGGATCTCTCTGGTCCAAGACATGCAAATCTCAACCACATCTGCAAAGTGCACTGTACACCCTTGGGGCTCTTAGGGAAAAATTATCTCCTTGTTCCACTGTGCTCCATTTCCCTTGGAGGTCTTTACAAAGGCATCCATCCCTAACCCTCACCAGCAGCCACTGCCAGAGGCTGAGAGTTTCCTGGGTTCTCCTGGTCTCCTGGGCACTAAGCACATCCCAGGACAGGGATCCCAGCTGCCTGGCCTCACTTCTGTCCACAGGGGTGTCACTGGCTGTGGTGTCCCAGAGGCAGAGCAGCCAGGCCAGGATGGACTCATTGCTCTGGGGAATTTAGCAGCCCACCCAGGGACAGACAGAGAGTCATGACCCCTGGCTCTGGCTCTTCTGCTGGATGTGAGGGTCTGGCCACCTCCTCATCAGTCACTGTGTGGATGGATTTGCTCTTGGATTTCTTCTTCTGAACAGGGGCAGCTGCTGCTGGCTCGGGCTGTCCTGGCTCAGTGATAATCTGGACTGCCCTTTGGGTTCCTTTTCCCTCTGTGGCAGGCTGTGCAGATGTGGTGCCTGCTGACTTTCTCCTTCTTTCCTCCTCTTTGAGAAGATATTTTGCCACGCCAGGTCATGTTGTGTTCCCAAGCATGGTATACACGGTGCAGGCTGTACAGAGAAGACAAAGAAGAACTAACAAGATTATGGCATCTTTGACATCCAGAAAGAACTCAATATTTTCAAAACCTTCTGTGTCAGGTCTGAAAGGCTGGAAGAAACCAGTCTCTACTCTTACACCCAAGGGCTGGGTGTCATTGTTGAGGAAGACCCAGATGTAGCAGCCCAGACTAGGACAAACAAACAAAACTGAATGTATATTATGAATGATGTTCACTGCCTCAGAGGTTATCTTGCAATAGACATAATAAACCAATAAAGCAAGTTTCATACCATTCCCTGGTATCAACAGGAGCATTACAGCAGGCAGGTAGTTCCCCCTGTGTAGCAAAATATAGAGAGCAAGGTATAAGACCCATGTAAGCATGTTGAACATCATGGTGAATAGGTTCTTTTGTAATACAAAATTCTAATTCTGGCTTCTCTCAGGACTGGCCCCAAATTGGGTGCCAAAATATGTACCAGTCTGAAAATAAACCAGTGGGAGATTCCAAGTCAGAACTACAATTTAATAGGGAAATTAAAATAAATGCAATAATACAGAAACACTGACAGAGTCAGGATACAACCTGGCACCCTGGGGGTCAGAGTGGTTGTAGCAGTCGTGTTAAATGGTGGCTGCAATCCTCCTGGAGTGACAGATGTGATTCTGATGAAGCAGTGATCCTGTGGAAGGTTCTGGTCTTCTTCTGAAGGTCCAGTGGTGGTTATGTAGCTCTTGTCCCCTGGGAATCCTATAAAAAAAGGCAGCTCTGGTGTTCCAAAACCCCCAGTTATATCCAGGTGGGTGTTTGGCTCCTCCCTCTGGGTGGAGCATCTCACAATGGGATGATGGAATTTATGAGGCATGCAGTGAGACTTGATAGTCCATTAACAGAGAGAGATAGCCTCCCAGGGACTGCAGTGACTTCAAGAAAACCCTACCAGAACTTCCAATGACCTCAAGAAACTCCAAGTGACCTCAAGAAACCCCTGTAACCTCAGGCAGCCCCTGGAGCTCTGCACCCTCAGCTCCCAGGGAGGAGCAGCCTGCAGCAGCCCAGGTACCAGAACCAGAGCCAGGTCCCAGAACCAGGCTGGCAGGGGCAGGGAGGCAAAGCAGACTCTCCCACAGCTTATATCCTCACCTAGTCCCTCTGTTCATCTTCCCAAGGAGCTGGCTCCTCAGCAGCATGATCTGAGCAAGCCAGAGGACTCGCCTGGCTCGTGGTAGCACTTCAGTTTTGCCACACACAGTCAGTACAGAGCCTTAAACTGGGTTAAAAAAAACAAAAGTGATAAATATTGTTCCATAGAGAAAAAGTGTAAAACAACCCAGTGGACACAACACTGTTCATGTCTCGTTCTTCCTGGCCTCTCCCAACCCTGTACCACGTTTGAAGGGAATGGGCAGACACAGCTGTGGATATAACACCCAGAGTGCTCATTCCCATCCACACACATTCACCAACAGAGCTTGAACCAAATGCACCTGCTCATCCTGTCCACTTGGCAAAAGAACAGCTGAACAATTGTTCCCCCTTTGGCATAAAATTCACATCACACAGAGAAGTTCCCATGTCTACCAGGAAACACTTCTTGGTCCAGCAAGGGCTCCAGTGTGGTGAACCCAGGTACAATAGCAGATCCTGACACCCTTAACAATCCATTTCCAATGTTCTTTTTTACAAATGCCACACTGACTCCTTCCCAGTCACTGTCCTGGTGGCTGCCCCCTTCCCTTTGCTCCTGGGGCTCCCTGCAGCTTTTCCAGTTGGTGGTTGTAAAAACTGTGCCATCATCCTTGCCTGTACCCTTACCTTTTCCTCATTCCTTCTTTCTCATCTTTCATATACCTGAGATCCCTTTCTAACCAATTCCTGGAAGACTCAGCCACCTCTCCACCCCCTGCATGTGGGCTCTCACCCTCCCACACACAGCCACCAAACTCTGTAAAATCACTCAGCTCCCCAGCGAGCCACACAAAATCCCTTCGTGCATCAGGCCGGGCTTTGGTGACACATTGTCTCTTACAGGGCACACCAAAGGCAGTCCCTGTGCCATACAGCACACCCTGTCCCTGTGCCTCACACCACAGCCTGTCCCTGTACCTCACAGGGCACACCACAGCCTGTCCCTGTGTCATACACCACAGCCTGTCCCTGTACCTCACACCACAGCCTGTCCCTGTCCCTGTGCCTCCCACCCCTCACCAAATCCAGTCCCTGTCCAGCTGCAGTGTCCAGATACCCCCACATCCCACCAGATCCATCCAGCCCCAGGGCCGCCCTGCCAGCACCACCAGCTCTATACATCACCACAAGCTCTATACCATCACCACAAGCTCTGTACATCCCCACAAGCTCTGTACATCACCACAGCACCAGGTCCCTCCACCGTGGTACCAAAACGTCCCGGGGGTCGCTGGGGCTGTAGGATCAATGCCGACCTCCCTGCTTTCCCTCTATGGGCCTGCAGGCTTTCAAGGCAGAGAACTTCCCGGCCCTCGCTGCTCTTTCCTTACCACACCGCCTCCCGCTGCTGTGTGCCTGAACCGTGTTTCTCCACACTCCCCCTGGACAAATCCTTCCCCAAACATCGCCTCACTGCCCGCTCCGGCCGTGGGTTGCCTCGGCATTTTCTCTGACCGGCCCCTCTCGGTGCCCACCGGCTGAGATACCGGGAAGGCACAGCCTCCCCCAGCCGCCTACCTTGAACAATTCCCCCTAGAACCTACTGTTATACCCCAAAGTTCAGAAGTTCAGGTTTGTGCAGACCCACTTCTCTGTTTCAGGAGCCAAGCTGTCTGGGCTTTGCAGCTAGGAGCTAGTGGAGACATTAAGACCCATTTCAAAGATGTTAGCACCCATCAAATCATTTTTAAAGACATCAGTTTTCCTCTCACCAGCAAGCAGCTCCTGGAGTTTTACTGTGGAACCACTTATTTATTTGTGACCTTATTACAACGTGAGTGGGCTGGAAAGTTAAATGGCAATCAGTCCTTCCACCGAATGCGTTTATCTGCATAGCTTGAGTCTCCTTATCCTTTTGTTTTTATTTATTTATTAATTTTGTTGTGTTTAATGCTTCTCCAGCCCCCCAAGTGTAGAGCTGAGGCAGCGCAGGAGCGCTCCCGACTGTTCTGCGTGTCTCTAAAGAACAGATCAGAGCTCCCCGCACAAAAGGGGGCACCCCCCGAGACTGCAGCCCCGGTAATTACCCCGCTGCTTTCCCTGCCATTCATCCCCGCCTCTGAGGAAGACAAGGAGGCACTGACAGATGGGCGAGCACAAAAGCTGTGAAAAGTCAGCGATGCTCAGAGGTTTTGCAAGTGTGATAATGACCTGGAGATGATCTGATTTTTGTAAAGAGAGGCTTGTTCTGCAATTGTCATCACCACAGTCTCACATCAGAAAAGGCTGGCTTTTTTTTTTTATTTATTTATGCACCTCTCTGCCTTTCTTGTGTTCTGCCAGTCACTTTTCCCATACTTCTAAACAACACACTAATTCTAATTCCCAGTGTGTCCAACAATCAGAGCAGGATGAGCTGGGAACAAGTTTTAGTCCAGATTTTTTTCTGCTGACTGTATGAAATTTAATTCCTATTTCTTCTTCTGTAAAACAGGAAAGATTCATCATTGCAGATTATTTTTAAATGAATGGTGATGTACAGGTTGGCAGTAGAAATAGTATTTGTTTATGATGAAAGTTGAAGTTTGTTTGTACTTTGATGATCTGCCTTTTATTGTGAATGCCATGATTTTGTATGCTTAGAAAGCTCTCAAAAAACCCATTCTTTTTTCATGCAAATTTATTTAATACATCTGAGTCAGTGCAGAATATATTTAAGAAAGCTTTTACTCTTCCAGTTTAATTATTTTTGGTCTGAAAAATAATTTAAAAACTATTATTAGCTTGCATTTTGTGTTCATTTTATTTGAAAACAAACAAGCTTTAAACAAATATGTAAACCAAATAACCAGTTCAAGTAACTGAATAAGCCACCAACAACCCTTTTAAAATCTGCTGCCAATTTCAGTTGTTTATTTAGCAGTTGAGATGAACATGGAGGAAATATTTGATGTAAGGAGTTACCTGTGGTTTGACTTAGATACAGCCTCTACTGCATTTCATATTGAGCTCCTTTTCTTTATCCCAGACACATTAGACCAGGGTCTTAAAATTTTCCTACTGGGGTCCACATTAATTTTGTGCTGTCTTACTTCCCAGCTTAATTCCTGTAATTTCACTCAAAGACTAAAAAATTCATCTGAAGCTGAAGAAATATCTTAGAAACCATGTTAGGCTTTAATTTTCTTCTATCATCTTGATTTATGGATACTGAATAGATTTCAGAATATGAAAGACTCATATCAATAGAGTAGAAGTGAGAAAAATAAGTAAAAAGGAAAAAAACCCCATACCTGTGTTCTGAAGCAAAGATTTGCAGTTTTTGAATTATATCAATAAATTACCTTCCCTGAATAATTTAAGCCTTATCTTCCAACACATTGCAGTTAGTGTGGATGTTTAATTTTATGTAAAGTGAACACAGCACCCTTGTTTCTGCTCTAGGAGGGATTTTTGATGGCACTGTCAGCATTAGAGCAGTGGAGATCACAGAACCCCAGAGTGGCTCAGGTTGGAAGGGACCTAAGCAGATCATCTGCTCCAGCAGGCCCATCCCAGAGCACATGGCACAGGATTGTGTCCAGAAAGTTCTGGAATATCTCCAGTGAAGGAGAATCTTCACCTCTCTGGGCAATCTGTCCCAGTGCTCAGTCAACTAAGTCCTTCCTCATATTCAGGTGGAACCTCCTGTGCATCAGTTTCTGCCTTTTCCTCTAGTCCTTGCTTGGCTCCTGACAACCTCCTGACACCATCTCCGCTGGTCCTGGTGGACACTGAAGTCCCCCTCTCATCACCTTGGTGTCCCTAGCTCTGAGCAGAACTCCCAGTCCTAGCTGCTTGCATCATCCCACCAGGATGTATGTTCTATACATCAGGGAATAATTCAACACGCTCTGTGTAAAAGTACACGGTCTTGGCCACTTTCACTGGCCTTAGGGTTATGCTGTCATTTCATACAGAAGGTTGGAAATGGTATTTAGCAGTCAGAGCTTCCAAAAATCATTAAAATTTAATTTGCTTTTGGGGAGGGAGGCGTAAAGCACAGGAGATTATGTTCAGTTTATGAGCCCTGACCTTTCCTGCTTAGCCATTTCTCCAGTTTAATTTTGGTTCATGAAGTGCATATTTCATATGGCTCTGGTTATTATTACCTACTTCTTATTTTATTATTACTTGAATGTATATGGGAGGCTATCATTTCCTTTATTGCTGTGGGAGACAGCATCCTGCATCAGGCAGGAAGTGCATGGGGGAAACAGTTAAATGTTCTCCGTGCTGAGACTGCAGCCAGCTTCAGGAGAGGGAGCTGAACAGATGCTCTGCACCTCCAGACGTGTTCCTGCCATCAGTGCTGAGAGGACATCAAGGTTTTTAATAGCAAAATGTCTGGGCTCCCTCAAGCCCTGCTGCTTTCCCAACCATCTGAGCGGATGTTCAGACCACTCACTTAAAGACTCTATTGCAGCTGAGTGATGTTTCCCTTTTTCCCAGTGCTTTTGTAGCTGCTCAGTAATGATCATCATGGGTCACTGTTTATTATCCCAGCTTCACAGCAATGCTGTTTTTCACAGCTCCCCACATGACTGTTTTCATTCCATTCTCTCTTTCCTTTTTGGCTTTGAACTCTTCTTAATCCAGGACAGAGAAAAAGCACCAAACAATCAAAAAATGCACTGTCCCCAGCCAAAATAATGTGCCTGGCTAGTAGTCAGATCTCTAAAACTGAGTGGAAAGATGTGGCCCTATCTCTTAATGTATCCAAGTTCTTCCCAACGCTCTCCCCCAGTTCCCCCTAAGCAGAACTGAGCAAGCAGACAAAGATAAACCACCTGATTTAAGGGACTTTCAGCTGTGAAGTCCTTGTACCTGCACCCATAGTCAAATCTTCCAGGATAAAAAGAACCAGAGAGGGCTCAAGACTAATGAGCAGGTCTAAAACATGCAGCTGGAAGAACACAGAGTAAATATATCATGATGTTGAATAAAATGTAGATAGTGGCATGGCTGCTCTGTTCATTGTGCAGTGTGGGAAGGTCTCCTTTAAGCAGAAAAGTAGAGGGGAAGAGTATCAGAACCAGCAGTGCTTGCAAAAAAACCTGTTCTTTAGCCAACAGGCTTCCATCTCACCATTTAGCATTTCCCAGCAAATTAATGATGAGGGGAAAGGTGAAAGGAACTCAGTAAATAAGTCTGAAATCAACCCTTGCAGTGCCTCGTGGAGCTGCAGGCAGGTGATTAAAGGCCTCCTTTCATCAATATTTGATTTACACCAGGGGTTCTTCATTTTAAGTAATTTCTCCCTGTGACTTGACAGGTGGGTTGGCTGCACAGCAGCCATCAGCACACAACTCTTCAGTGCTGGAATAGTGATTGGCAAACTGCATCCCTGCACATGGATTTGTGCTGGGTTTGACCACCTGCACTCACAACAGAACACACAAAGCTCTTCAAAGCAGCAGCACCTACAGAGGTGCAAATATTTGGAGTTACAACAGGACACAGTGCACTAAAATCCCCTGGAAGCACTCTTCTTTGGGAACTGCTGTTCTGATGTTCTAAGATCAGCCAAAACCCATCTTTAGTAAATTTCTGTGTGTCTGAGCTAGCCAAGGATGGTGAGAGTACAGAGCTTACATAGCTTGGTTGAAAGGACTTGAATCAGGAATAAGCACAACAGACAAATAGTTGGTGCCCTGTGAGCTCTGCAGCCTCTTGGATCCAAATTTCTTTTTCTTAAAACCTCCCTGTTTCAAATGTGTCAGGAATTCATTCTCCTTCAGTAAATTAATTAAGTGTAAAATTGAGGTGGTTTATAATTCATAAGCAAATGTCTGAACTGGGAGCTGCTAGTGGAAAATTTGTAAGGAGCTAGAAGGCTTTGCTTTTCTAATCTAGTTTAGTAAATTCCATGTCACATTCTAGCAATGTTTGTGGGCATTTTATTGACATCTAGCTGCTGTGGAGGGCTTGTGATTATGAAGCTTGAAGCAGCAGTGCCTTATTAACAGGAGCTCTTTTGGAAAAACTCAGAAATTGGGGAGCTACACAGGACTTAACCACTGAACACTATTTATTTGTGAGAATGCTACAGGTGAACCCTAAGGAGGATTTTCCCCCACTGCTTTTGGCTGAGGCTGTCTTGGAGTAGGAGGAGAGCATGAACTTGTTTAATTCACTCAGTGTTGTTTGGTTTGAACTGAGGGGCAGAGAACAAAGCATTCCTGTTCCCGTGAATGTGCTGCTTCGCTCTGCAGCCAAGTTCAACTTCAGCACAGATGTCCTCTGTAAATATAACCAAGTGTCCTTCTGCCTCTTACTCCCTGAGCATCTATGTCAACTGTGCTCACCAGCTCTGATGTAGAAATTTCTGTTTAAGCAAGCAGTGGGAATAAATGTCTAGGAAGTTAGCAGCATCCCCATCAGTGAAATTCTGCAGATAAGTTCAAACAAACTTATGTGAGGAATGGCACAGCTCAGTCTGATTTTGCAGATTTCCCTGATTTCATGGAAAGGATTCTTTCCACGATGCAACTGAGCAAGCAGACAGTGTCAAAACTTGTGATTCCATAACCATCACAGGGTAAACAACCCAGATATTTGGGATTTAAAATTGCCCTTAACTCTATTAACTGCAATAGCATGGACAAAGTAATGCAACATTTCTAAAAGCAAGCAAGCAAACAAAACCTGGAAATTGTCTTCATTTAAGCTGAATTTTTAACACTGCTGTCCGAAGTTGCTCTCATCCTCCACTGCCAGTGTGCCGTGCAGCCTCAGAGGCTGGGTCAATGAAGGGGCACATTGTGCATCTTCAAAAGAGATCAATTGCAATCCCCTGAAGACTGGGCTGCATTACCATTACACAGGATCACTAATCAGCAGCAACTTGCTATCCTGCGTTGGACACGTGTTACTTATCTCCCTGCATTAGCCCCTCTTTCAAAAATCCCACCAATCTCCAGCCACCTATGGGGAGGATTGAATCAGATTTTGTTTTTACTCTGCTGAACCTGGGGTAAAGCGCGACTCTGACGCTGGGGGATGCTGGAGTCTGAAATAAGCTGGAATTTCTCTCTTTTTTTTTCTCATTTTGCAAGGGAAATAGAAGTTGTGAGAACTAAACTAGCTTTTATTAGATGTAGAAATTTGAGTGATAAAATTTATCCACATTCAAGGTGCTCTTCATATTAATATTAGGCAACATTTGCAGGAAGCTGGCAACTGTAACTACTGTGTACTTATTTGACTTTTAGTTTAGTTATTAGATGCCCACTTGTGGTGACATTTTGCTACCTGCTCACTAAATATATTTACATTCAGCCATTTCCTTTTTAAACAAGAGGAGAGAAAAATGGGAGGAGTACAAAACACATCGACCTTTCAAGATTGCTGGGATTAAAATACAAACTTTATTAATCAGGTGATTTGTTGCAGTCACCACAGGGACAACTGCACTTCCAGCTCACCCTGGCATCCTCTGGAATAAATAACCCCCAGAATTCACCACCCCTCAGCTGACTCACACTCTGTTCCCACCATGCACAGGCTGGGCTTCCCAGTGATTTATCACTGCTGCCTTAGCAGCCTGGGCTCATTGTCTCTAGCCCTAGAAACAATATTTATGACAACTACTGAATTACCTCCATGAAGTAAAACATGGATGTAGAAGGGAACCACAAAGAGGCAGATACAATTCCAACCAAGGAGTGCTCTGTATCCATGCCAGCTTCCTTCCTCCTCTGGTTTGCCACTTCTTTTTCATTTCTCCTTGTCTCTTGTCCCTGTGGTTTGCCTTCTTGGTCAGGCTGCAAAAACTGCTGCCTGTGTCCACCTGGAGAGCCCACGAGGTTGAACCCACCCCCTTCCCATGGCCTCACCTTCCCACCTCCCCTCTGAGACAGCTTTTAATTAATCTAGGGAGCATTTCCATCCCTGAGTTACCACTCTGAAAAAACAGGGAAACCCTGGAAGCATGTTCCCCTGACAGCAGCATGGAAACAAGATCCTCTGCACTACTTGACCACATATTCATAAAATAGTTACACAGCAATGCTGCACTGAACCATAGATCAATAATGTTTCTCTTAGCAGACTCCTTGATCAAAAGAATAAATGGTTGCAGGTACGGCACTGATTCAAAATTCTATTTTCATCTGTGTACTTGGATACGTGTATTGTATTCTGCAGTGGAAAAATGCAGTGTTGAACTGCTGGGACCAGCAGAAATATTGTTTGTCTGTCATGATGATGATACCAGCAGATATTAGGTGGTTAGCAGTATGCAAAGTCCATAAGTACTAATCTGTCATCTTGCAGCAAATGGAGCCTCAATACCATATGTAAAGATTGTATCATAATAATTTCCTCAGTTTTCCCAGGTGTATGAGTGATTTTAATACCACTTGTTCTAAAAGTTAGGGAATTTGCTAATAAAAAGTAATCTTTATTAATTCACTCATAAGTCAGATATGGCACAGAAATTTAAGTTCTGTAGGAAAAAAAGTGTTTCTAGAAAAAGATAATAATGAATAAAAGAAATGCAGGGTTATATAATTTTCTTAGTGAGGAAGGTGTGTTTGAAAGTCAAAAGCTTGCTTCTGCAAGTTGGAAATTGATGTCAATTCTCTTCTTACCTCCATTGCCTTTAGGCTGCAGAAAGTCTTATCCTGCTTAAAGTAGATGACTTTGAGAAAAGGTTTGGTCAGCCTCCTTAAGAGCCAGCTGATCTTCTGGGCTGAAGTTTATGAGTTAAGGAATGGATGCAGTGGTCTCTTTTAGACAAAAACAAGGTGTTCTGTCTTGGGTAGAGTGTATTTTTCCTTTTTAAATTTTATTTTAAGTATAGAATCCCTTTTTAAACTCAGACTGTAAGACAACTTTGATAAAGTAAAAGTTCTGGGTTTTTTTCATCCTGCCCTAGTAGCCCCTGTTCATTGCACAGAGAATTTTCTGCAGTGCACAGCTGGGAATTGTGTCCTGTTTCTTGATCCTGTCCCACTTTGCTTTGTCTTGTTGAAATGAGGGATTTGTATTTTGTTATTACATATGGAAAATAAGAATTCAATTTGATTTTCAGTTAGAATAGGAACAGGGAAGCTATAAATACATTAATGTCCACCAATTAATTTTCACAAACATGTTCCAATATCCCACATAGCACGGGCTCACAGCTGCACTGCTGTTACCATGGTGGTTAAAAATCGAGGCTGTGCTGTACCTGATGTGGTCAGAGCAGGTTTGGTGTGCGGTGTCTGCACAAATGGAAAACCCAAAGCAGCCATAAAACAGGTTTAAAGCTTGGTAACATCTGAACACTGCTTCCTGCCTCTAGTTCTCATTTTTATATTTGGCATGAGCTGCCATGACCTCTGCTGCTGTCCTTTAACGGGATAACTTTACAGCAGTGAGGCTGATTTGGCCTCAGATGTCTCAAACTTCTACTGAATTCCACTTGCACCATATGTGCCTGTAATTGTGCATGTTGATTTAATGCTGTGGGCTCTAATCCCACTCTCTCCACCTTCCCATCCCAAAAGAGCTCACAGAGTTCACTTGCACTACTTAATTAAAGACTTTATTACACATAGTTGGCTGTAACCAGGGTTGTTAGAGCCTTTCTCCCTTCCCCCTCACCCTGATTTTACTACCAGTAAATGTCCATAAGTTTCTGTTGCAAGTGCCTAGAATAATTAATCCTAGCTTGAGCATTCTAGACTAAAGAAATGTATATCTTAAAATCACATATGTAGCTTTAGAGACATGTGGACTTATCCTAGTAGTAAGTAACTTGGAAAATCAGTCATATTTTAATGGGCTTAGGACACAGAAGTGCCTTTTTCCATTGAAAAATTATTAAGGACTGCAAGCTTTATAACTCGAAAGCCCCTGAATTAAAGGCAGGTTCTGCAAGAAGAGTACAAAGAAATATTTTGTTTCTCTGTTCTTCTGTTTGAGATGATGACGGACCGCTCCTTCCCTACTTAATTCCTACATTTCTGCAAAAAAAGACCCTGACTCTAAAAATTTCATTTTAAAACAAATAATTTTGTCAGGGAAAAAAAAAGTTCATTACTCATTTTCATATTTAACTTGTTTGAGGTGCACACAAATGTCCCCTTTCCTTGTAGTGAAGAGGAAAATTGTTACTTCTACATTTGGTATTCTGGCACCTTCAAAACACACTCATCAGAACTAATATCTGTATAATTACCAGTTACATTTGAAGCTTCAGAAAAGTCTTGTCACTACAAATTCTGCAACACAAAATTTATTGTATTCATTATTCACTTTGTCAAGGAATGGTTGGAGCCCAGCTTTCCATACCAAACAAAATGAACCAGTTGCCTGTAAAAACTCTGCTTATTTTTTTGTTCTTTCACTATTTATTGCTCATTACCTGTTTTGCTGCCTTAGCCATCAATGCATTTGTGAATCTTCACTGTCAGAGGAGCATCATTAATGCTGAGACATAATAACCATAATAACCAGTGAGGTTCTTTCCCTGAAACAAAAAAAAAGAAATGATGTTCAGTCTACAAGATGCAGCTTTGTGTTGATTCTTTGCCATAAATAAAAAGAAAAAAAGAAAATATGTTAACCACTGGCTGTGTTGAATCTTTTAGTTGTATATATATTCAGTTGTTGACATACTCTTGAGGCACATCATCAGTTATGGCTTTCTGTGTTTAAAAGGTGAGATAGTGACATATTTTATGTAGGTAAACACCTTCCATAGATTAATAGGGGAGTCTATAGAGAAAAAGCATCTGCTGGTTTATAAAAGAAAGGGTTAAACGTGGAGAAATTTGGTTTATTCTCTAATGCTACATGTGGTCTCTGAAAATCAAAGCAGGAAGCATCATGGAGCTCGGAAAATGATGAAACCACAAGTCATTTTTAACTAATTCCTCTATGCCCTGTCACTGAAATTTACAAGATACAGCAGAAAAAACCCACCATGTGGTTTCATTTAAACATCTGTTGGCCCTCCTAGGGGAACCCCATGAAGCAAATGAGTGCAAAGAGGACAGGATTTGGAGTCTTGTTTGGTACTGAGTATCCCATGTTCCTTTCCATGCTGGAACCCAAAATCCAGTAGTTCAGGGGGACCCACAGAGGCTGCAGGGAAATGGAAATGTAATTCCATGCCAGTGAAAATATGGAGGAAAAACTGGTGTTCTCTTCACTTTCTTGCCCCTACAGTTACCTCTGGCTGCTGTCAAGACCTAGATCTAGTTAGAAGGTACCCTGGAGGTCTTGGCTAATATTTTTTTTCCTCCATTAAATTAAAATATCTGTCTGCCTTGCCACATTTCTGTTTCATATCTCTGTGATGAAAATATGAACTTGTTCAGAGCACTTATCACATAGATAAGCAGGTAATTTATATCAAGATCATGACAGCTTCTGAAGGTGTTTGTGTACAGAACCTTTTGCAGGGGGGTCCTCATTTCTGGGTGGGCCTTTGTGTGTGGTAATGATTTTGAAAGCTACAGCACAACTCTGAATTAGGGGTTTTTTGGTGTTTTTTGTGGTATATGTCCATTTTAGTTTGACTGGTTCTTGAAATATTCAGGATTTGAGTCTTTTTTTTTCAGTTACTTGTCCAGTATTTTGCTAGTATAAACCTTGAGTAAATAAGATCATGAAACTCCTAAATTTCTGAGGAAAAAAGTTGGCTAGCAGGCAACATTTTTACAGTCATTTGTGAATAAAAATAGAGCTGAGATAGATTGTGAATTAGAAATTGTTATTTTCCATAATATACATAATCCTATTACTTTTTATGCCATAATTTTTTTCCCAATAAATTTACATAATCTAAGAACAGTTATGAGAACATAAGAAACTATGTTCTTGAGAATGATGCAAATGATAATGACAACAATAAAGTCCTACATTGGTTCTTAAAGATCACTGATAACATTTTCCTTCTTCCTGTCTTAAATTACCTTGCAGAATTATGGCACAGGCATCTAGCTATGCTGCTGAGGAAAAAAAACTGTTTTCTTTTTAAAAATTACTGATTTAAACATACTGAAAGGATCACTGAAGTTAGTTAAAAAATATGAAACAGGAATTTGGGCTGTTGGTCCCCTTCTAGAAGAATTGTTTCAGTTGTCTCTATAGAACTACGGTACAGACATTTCCAAGTATGTTGAGTCCTAAAGTCTTACAATATTTATTTAGAAATAATGCAATTGCTTTCGTCAGCAACCATTGTAAGATTTTTGCAGTGAAATATTTTCTAAGGGAAATATTTACCTAAACTTCATTTGTTACTTTGAAGCTTTAGTGATTCAAGTCTTTACTCTTACAATAGCACAAAATATGAATAACGTTGTCAATGTGAATAGTTCTGAATGTAACAAACAGGACTTCCAGAACAGCAAAAGCTTTCTCTGTCATAAATGAGAGAGATATTTTCTTCTTTCCATATTTTACTCAGGTCCAGTTTAAATGATGTAGCCTTCATGCACTCTGAGCACCCTCTAACAGCAAGGATTAAACTGTGGTACAGCAAGTCTGTCAGGGCAAAAAAGGATGGAGCACACCCTGACAAATGCATGCCTTGCTTCATTTCCAGTCATTCCAGAGGCTGATGAATTCTATTGCCAAGGGATTTCGCTATGTAAATCTCCCTGCCTACAGCTTTTCTGAATTTTATAAGAACAGAGCGTTGTCTTTGTGTTGCTAAACACAATAGTTAGTGGGTCTTGTGACCTCACTCTCCAGGGATTGGATCTTTGAGAAAAAAAACCCACCACACCACGAGGAGGAAAATCTCCACAAATGCACTGTGGAGCATAAATGATGCCCTAGAGATTCCCCTAAACCAACTTAAGAGTTGACAATAAAAATTTGCAAATGCAAGAGGAATTTTGTCAGGGCGTGAATAGCTGCTGGCTGGCTGTGGGGATAAAAGGAGCAGGGTGCTGGAGGTGACAGTTCAGCAGCCACATGCTGTCCTACAGGAGAGTGCCTGGCCCTTAATAGAGTAGTCAGGGGACAGCAAGAGCTGAGGACTTAAAGGAGTTAATGCACCAAAAGGGTGAGGTCACCCAGGCACGCTGGGGGGTGATTTCCAAAGCAAGATGCAGAATGAATCACCAATTTCTTTGTGCAGCTCTTCCTCTCAGCCACGTAACTGGAGCTTGGTCATTCCTGAGCAAATATCGTGGTTTTGGTGTGAATTAATCTCAGTCACTGGCCATGCCTCATCTTCTGGGTTTCCCTTCCCTGACAGCAGCAAGTCCAAGTCTTGGTGGCTGCAGAGACCAAACCTTAAATGTTGAAGCTGAGCCTTTAAATTTGAAAGCTGAAAGTGGCTCACTTTGTAAAAACACAGAAAAAATGTCAAAAAAGTGCAATTACTATAAGCTAAAATTTCAGCTATTCATGGTTTAATTTTGAAAAACTTGTATTGCTTTGCAGAATAATTAAAGCTTGCCTATCTTATTTCTTTTTGTTTGTTTGTTTGTTGTTTTCTCTTTTCACCTTTTTGCCCTACATCTCTTTCCATCTAGAGGAATGTGGGAGATTGGCAGAGCTGGTGAACTCTGACAGGAGAAGGAAAAGTTCTAGACAGAGGTAGAAGGAGATGCTGCTGGAGAATCTATTTGCAGACAATTTTTAATTCACATTTTGAGAAGTATCTGCTTCTGTTAACTCCTGTCTCAGTTCTTAGAAATGCTGCTTTTAAAAGGCTGGAAAACAGCACTTTTTTTCCTGCAGTTTAGGACAGAAGAAGTAGTGACCTAAACTCCTTTACAGCCCTTTACTTTCAAATCAGTATTAGATTAAATATAAATGAAATAACTCATAAATAGCACACTTGCATTAAACAAATGTATATTCTCTGAATGGATTTGGGTTTTTTCTTTTTCTTTTTTTTTTTTTTTTTGCTCTTAAAAGTCTGTCATTGTCTCAATAGAAGTAAAAGAAAGAGAATTGTCAGTCTAGAAGTTTGTCTCCCAAATGAAAAGAGATGAAAAATTGCTTTACAATTTTGTTCCTGTAAAGAATGATAAAAGCAGCAGCTCAAATGTTCCACCAAAAAATAATAAAAAGCCTTATCAAAAAAAATCCCTAAAACAAAACCAAACCCTTTTGCTTGTTTCCATTTCTTTGAAATTTTTTTCTCCATGAAAAAAGATTACAGGAATGTTGTGTAAAATGGTTTATACGGTAATTTCAAAAAAGCTGAAGAGAGCTTTTTGAATCCATTGGGGCATTCAACCCATCCTGGGTCTCCTCAACTAATTTTTTTTTCTGAAGTTTAAACCCTTTTTTTCTGAAGTCTTCAGCTAAATGCACAGAACAGATTTGCCTTGTATTTTTATCCCCATTTATAGCAATGTTTGCTTAAGAGGCATTAGTATTTATCATGACAGCTTCAGTCATCAGAGTAAATATCTGCTGGGTGCCTCATTCTGGTTTTGACTTGACTTATGATGTTGTGGAAACACTAATATTAGTCTTTTAAAGATTAAAACAATGCTTAGACAGAATGGACCGTAATCACTTTTGAAAAGGTTGAATACTGTGATTTATAGGATTGAATATAAAGATTTAATCTTTGACTGTTTTTATCCAGATGCCATGTCTTATGAATGGCCACAATTAAGTTGACAATATTAGCATATGACTGGCATTACAAAGAAGTTAGATAAAATACATATAGAGATACATTAGGCTGTCCTGAATGTGAAAATATTATAGGAACAGGTTTATTCTTCACAGCACCTCTTTAATTTTATTCATCAAAGGTATTGTACACCGAGTCATTCTTTTTCTTTATTGCATTGGGAATTTAGCATTGATGAGTCTTGCCTGATTAACACAAAAATAACTTCTCACTATCCATTCTGCAAAAGTCCTCTATAATTTATTGCAGAAGAAACCAATATGGCCATATATACATTTATCAGTGTGATTTTTTTCTATAGGTTTTATGAGCCAATGTGTGTCATTCAGCACTTTTCAGTGTCGGAATTAAGGCTTTTATCTATCTAGTTCATTGAAACTTTTTCTTGAGAGGGCCCACACCTAACCCAGGGAATCCTTCTGAAAATGGACAATAAATTGCTGCCTGAAGTTATTGTGATAAGTAATGTGTGGTTGGTGTCCCCCATGATGTGCCAACCCCTGCCATTGTCATGGTGCCTTTATGGGACAGACACATTTGGCCAGATCCTTTTGGCTGCTCATAACCTGACCAAAGCCAAAAAGGTTCATGGTTCAGTACAACTCTGCTCCCACAGTTGTGGCTTTCCAGGCTGGTGATTATGAACTGGGATTGAAGCCTTTCTTTAGGAGCCTGATAAAACTCTTTCAAAAGCTAACAATTTTCAGTCTTGCATTTGTAACGGTCTTAACTTTAATATTTGATTCGACAGCTACTGTTTAAACTGACATTTTGTGAAGAGTTTCTCTGTAGCGTGAAGGGCTTCATCAGTTGTCCCTGTCCCATTCCTGTATTAGTTACTTGCTAGTCCTGGGACAGTTATTTCTACTATTAATTCTCTGTATCACAATGGCATTTAAAGACCCTGGTGAGGACTGAGCCTGTGCTGCACTAAATGTAGTGCAAATGCCAGCAAGTTCTCTAGCCTTGCCCTGGAGATAATAGCTCGAATTTATTTTTGTATCTGAGATGTTATCACCCCGTTATCTGAACAAATGTTTATCTCTCGGCACCTCTGTGAAGGGTGGGATATAATCCCCAAGTCAGAGATAAGGAACTGAAAGATTGTGACTTGTCCAAGGTCAAATGAAAAAAAAAAATCTGTGGCAGAGCTAAGAGAATGTAAACGGCTGATCCTGGCTCTTGTGTTAAGTACATGGCTTCTCTCTGGTTTCAATAAGAAATAGATTATCTCATATTGCCTTTAAATTAGGAAATCTTTAAATTGCAGAGCAGCGAATAAAGCGACCTGGGCATTTGTCTATTACAATTAGCTACTAATTTCTACTTTTCATGGATGCCTGAATCCTTTCCCTTGGCCTGACAGCTACTTTCCTTCCCACCACATTTTTAGCTGGTTTTAATTAGTGTAACTCCACCCATCTCAGGATCTTCCCTTAGAGTTTCACTTTTCTTAGCCCCTCAGAAACCCCCAAAGTTTACCAAATCCACTCACCTTGAATTGTAACTCACTGTACCTCCAGTGTCTGGCTTTTATTATATGTACATGGGCCAGATATTCTTGGAAGAATTCAACATTGTTAATTTGTTTTAGATTTGTTTGTTTGTTTGTTTTTTCTTTACTACAGAATGTCTGTTTTCATTCAACATAAAGCAGAGACCTTAGATTTGTTTTTGTTTTTTAATTGAACTGCTCTTGTGTCACTAATTTTTTATCATCCTGTTTTGACTACTCTGAAAAATTTTTTAAAAACCATGCAGCAGTCTTGGCATTACTTTTCAGCTGAGTATTTTTTAGGCAGTAGTAAGGCTTGATGAGCACAGAGTGATGGCACACACACAGCAATGTGGGGCACATCGTGTCATTTCAGATTTTTATTCTCAAAATAAGAATTTCCATTGAAAGCCACGAAGAGAAGCACGAAGGTGCCCATGGACATATCTGAGAGAAAAGGTGTGGAAAGCTCTGCCTTTGAGGCAGTGAAGTGTGGGAGACAGAGAGGGAGGTTAAAAGCTCAAAGAGCAGGATGCTATTCCTGCTGCTGTGCCTGACCTGGCCTATGACATTAGAAAAGTCACTTCTCTTTGCTCCTGTTCAGCTTTGATGTGTTCTGTGTTCAGCTGCAACTTTTGGGCGACATAACCCACATTCATACCATGATAAATTTCTTGATCATCCTCTAGGCAATTACACAGGAAGTCCACCAGACTGAAGCACACACACACTCACAAAAAAAGAAAAAAATCAGTTTTCAATTTAACAGCAAATGAACCCAACAAATCCTGGCTCATTTTTAGCAGAAGCAACCTTTGCTACAATTATAGACTGTACAGAAAGGATCATACTGTGGAGAGACTGATTTCTTTTATCATTTTAAGCATGCGTTTTCAAATTATTTTGGCTTCTATTTGTCTCTAGGGACAGGCATGCTTGGAACAGAAATGTTCTTACCTTGTCTTTTCTTAACATCTGCCCCCTAAATAATATTTCCTATATATGGATATATATTTTATGGGATTAACTTCTAACTCAGGACTATTGAATTTTCCTGCAGATGATTATGTTCTACTGTTTTGGGTTTTTCCTGCAAAATACTACATTATCTCTGTAAATCATAACATTTATGCTGTGGAAATTTTTATGTATTTTTCAGTAGAATACTTACTATATTAATCAGAATCCAAGTGGTAGTTTGAGGAAACTGGATTATCTCAAAGTAAGAATTGAACATGTGTAATTTTATGTTGTTTGCCTCAACTGCTCATTTATCCGAGCTACCCACCTCTTCTGGAACTTCTTCTCTTTAGCTGTGTTGCACTTAGTAGCAATTTTATTAATTTTTCTACTTTTTTATTAGTTTTTCTACTTTTATCATAAATACTCCAATTTTTATCATAAATACTCATTTGCTCTTTGCCTCACAGTCATTAGGAAGCTCCTGTAAGCAGCAGGCAGGGCAGAATTTTTAGGGTTAGCATTGTAAAAATGTAAATATTCTTCCCTGTTTGTTTGCTTGTTTTGTTTTGTTTTTTTGGTTTTCAGGATTTTTTTTGTTACAAATACTGCCTCTTGCAACTTTCTACTTATGTTTGGGGTTTGCATCTTTAATAGGAATTTTCTCATAGCTGTAAACCCCGACTTACGTTCTTTTACTTTTGATTTCTTCAAAATTAAAAACATTGTCATGTTTTCTCACGTCAAACAGCATGAAAAATGTGCTGTAGCACACGCCACTTCTCCCAGCAATTCCTCTGGGCTGGTTCTGCTGTTCTCATTCCCTCTGTTTTCCTTTGCAAGCTCTTCTAAAGTATTGTTATCATTGAAATTCTTACATCTTATTCAAAATGTTGGCATTGGCTTGGTTTCCAGCGATTCCTGTGACATTTGCTGTTCCCTGTAATATAACTTATTCTTTCAAACTTGGGCCATCACAGATTTTTTGTTTTTTAAATCCCAATTCTTTATGGAAATAATTAAAGTTCTCTGTCACATCACAGGGCTGGAGTAGCACGAGGTTCCTTTGTTTAGATAAATCAATAGTAATATGTTGAAGCAAATTTTTTCTCTTTCAGTAGAGTTTTTTCTCTGTTTCTTTAAATCCTTGCTATTTTCTTTTTAACAGAACCTCCATAAATTGCTTTCATCCTTAGACTGGTCCATGGTGTTTAGAAACATTTTCCACTTTACCTTCTGTTCATAGAAATGTGTGTGTTTTATATTCAATGCCACATGTTAATCACTACCAAAGAGAGTGACAGAGCTGCCTTTTATTTGGTGTCTGAGATTTAAAGGGTCTGCTATTCTGCAAAGTGAGGTTTATGGCTCATACCAAAGTCTATTTCTCCTCAGTATTATAAAAGTGGTTTCTTCTCATCCTTTCTTTTTCTCTCCACGAGCCTTTTCTCTCAACTGCTGGCTGACACTGCAATGGAAAAGAAAAAAGAATGAACATCTTCTGCTGTGCTGTAATACAGAATAATAAAAAGAAGCCTAACATCTGTCAGCACCTGCTCTGCCTAGAAATTGTATCCCAATCCACAGGTGCTTGGTTACCAGGCTTTGTAATCTGAATCTGTAATTTTGTGTTTCCCAGAAGAACAAGGACACCCTGTACCTTTCACTTGTACTTTTATTTTGTGTTTGTCAACTTTGAGAATGGATGTGATTTGTTGTTGTTACAGAATCTTTCCTTTTACTTTGTTTTTTTTAAGAGTGCTATCCCATTTCTTCTTGATTTCTCTGCTCATTTGACGCTGACCTTGCCAATTTATTTCATCCTGTGTGTCAGTTACCCTTTGTGTACTGAAAAACACATTCCACCTAAATTGCTTATAGGTTAATCCCTTCCTTATAACTTCAGTCACTGACATCTTGCTTTTGAAATAGTTACTATCATTTTCTTGACCTTATCAATCTCAACAGTGTCCTTCCTTCTTCTAAACCAGCAACCAGAACTGAACGCTCCAGCTTCACTATAATCTAAAATGCACCTCAAAAACTAATGATAATAATTCTCTTTTCTCTCCAGACTCCAAAATAAAGGTTTGTGATGCTTTAGGCTTTCTTACTGTGCTGCAGAGCGAGCTGCATATGCCAATTAATTAATCGTGGATACTTGAGAGGTTTTGAGAGGCAGGAGCAAAGGGTTTGTAAGTCAGGTATGTCTTGGTTATGCTATTAAAGTTCCACCCTCCTATTGCAGAGCCACAGAATATAAGAAGGAACTATTTCCAGGTCTCAGACACCTCTTTACTGGGCTTTGGAGGTCTGTGAATGTTATACAAGCAGTTCACTCAGCCTTTGGGAGTGGGACTGTCTTCTGCTGCTTGACAGTGCGTGATTTCATGAGCAGAATTTATTTATAGGATCTGAAAAAGCAATTTCCTCTTCAGCCTGTGATAGGAGGTTCAAAAAAAAAAAAAAAAAAAAAAAAGATCTCTCCAGATCCCTACAGGGTTGTCAGAGATAAGGCACAGACCTTTCTTACTAGAAGTCAAAACAAAGCATGTTTCAGCTCATGGTTATCACTTTTGCATGGGTCTCTTGATATTACCAAACCCCAGCCCTGGCTTTCTATCTTCAGATTTGCCTTGCTGTTCTAATATTTTTTATTTAAAAAATCCTAAAAGTTGGCATTTTAGTTGTAGAGAATAAATTCTATTGCTAGAAGACAATTTTATTTTAAAAATCTCAACATATTTAACTCCCCACCCTGTCACAAACCACATTTAATTGAGAGTGGCCCATCTCAGACATTTACATTTATGTGTAGTTAGCAGCTGATAGTACTGCAGGTTATCTTACTGTCTGAGTTCATATCTACCAAAATCAGTGTGATAACTGTGACCCTCCTCCCACAGGAATAGCACTGATCTGAAAATTTCAGCCCAGTGATGGCTGTCTCCCAAATTTTAATGCCTGCAAAGCGATGAAGGTGTGACAGTAACAGTCCCAGTGCTACCTGATGATTATCAGGGGCATTATATGGGAGGTGTTGGCAGAATTTCAAAGCAACAGTGAAAGCAGTCCTTTTCACAAGATGTAGTTGCATGTGTTTATAAAAAAAAGACTGATAAAATCCTAAATTATAAAAGAGGCACAAGAGGACAGGGACTAGAACTGAAATTCTTGTTCCAAATACTCCTAAATTCCAGTGTTACATCCATGCACTCTCAATAATATTTCTATCATCTCAAGCTAATGAATGCTATTACAAGATTTCAAATATGAGGGTCACAGTTTACATGCAAATTTTAAGGAATTTTCACTGAATTATTCTGAGTTGAAATCCATCTAAAATCTGGAAGCATTCAATAATTTTTCTAGCAGATTATATTCACTCTTTGATGAAATTATAATACTGCATGAAATAAATGGTAGAGAGAAAAACAATGCAATGGTTCAAACCCTTCTGTGTTTGCAGACTTCAGCAGTTCTCTGTAAAAAATGCTTTTCTATCCATGCTTCTCTCTCTTTAGACAAAAGGGAGTAACAATTCCTTTCCCACGTGAGGTATGTTGCAATGATGAAACTTTTTATAATACGTGATGCTGATTGTGATAAGGATTGATGAATACAGAAGATAGATAAATAAATATATATGTGTGGGGAAAAGGTTCACTTGTTAAAATAGTATACATTTATTCTTTTAACAGTTTGTTCATTGCAAGGAGAAAGAAGCTGAAGTTGGTACTAGATCAACTGTATGGAGATGATGAGGCATTGACAGATACAAATTTGAAAAAACATACAAAAGGACACTTCAAGTTTCATACTGAAAAGTGTGCTTGCCATTGGCCTAGTTTGACATTAAAATAGCTTTTTTGGTGAATAGAGAGGGACAGGATCTTTCCACCAGTTACAGCAAACAAGAAGATTCTATCACATTTGCTGCAGTTCGTCCCAGGAAAATCCTGGTACTCCAGACACTTCCTTCTCCAAATCAGATGTCCCTTCTAATAACAAGGGTGAGAAGATATCTTTTCAGTGCATGACTACAGCCTCCTTCCCAGTATGACAAGATAAAAATATATTCTCAGATATTATGATACATCTGAGGTGACAAATGTTTAATTCTGGGGAATGACATCCTATGTGAAGAATCGTATGTGAAGAACTCTAGAAAATCTACTAACATACATAGATCAACATGAGAGATTCCTTAGAGGCTAGTAAGAGACAGGAAACCCAGAGTCCATCCAGCAAAAATAATGCTTTGCAAGAGTCTCTGGCTATGTGACCCCATCCCTGGCAAAGCTGTAAAAAAATGAGCCTCCTAATATACTTAAGTTATTGTTTTCAGACAGCTTTAAATGAATAATTGCCTCATGGCACAAACCTACTTAGCAAATTGTGCAGCATCCTGCGTATCAGTTCAGTGGGCCCCACTGTGTGCTCAGCTCATCAAGGACTCGCTCACCTTTCACCACAGTTGCTTTGGGATAATGAAAGAACATCATCAACACGGCTTCCTGGAGGCAGAGATAAGGATGCTGGAAAAGTGCTAACATGATGGATACAGAGTACATGAGATCCTGCTGGCGATTGTTTTGTTCACAGGACAAAATACCACTCAGCAGGCAGACACAGGCTGAACTCTGACCTTAACATCTGACACTGGGGGGCTGGCAAAGCACACAGTGGGGCTGGAAGTGTGAGCATCAATGAACTCTGTCTGCATTGTGGCTGGAATCTTGAAAAGTGGTAGAATGCCACAAAATCTATGCCACGAGGATTAAATGGTAGCCACACAATATTTCCCTCAGGATAAGAAACAAAACAGCTCAGGGGATAACATTTATGTTACTGGTTTTGCACTGGAGGGACCGTTTTGAACAAAGTCAGATGTAAGCCACTAGGAAATTTTACAAATTTTGGCCACGCATCTCATTTGGGAAATTTAGCACCAAAAAATGCAGGACTTGAGAGCAAATTCCACTGTTGGACAGCAAGGAACGAAAAAGCTGGAGTTTTGGGGACTATTTGTTTTGGAAAATGAATTCTATCTCAGTTCATGATACTTGATAGATTATCTAAAAGAGAGAAGACTGGAAAGAAGAAAAGGCAGGCATTAATAGTGTAACAGACTTTTCCAAATGAAATGCTCCAGAACAAGTTGTTCTAATCCAAGCTGAAAGTTTGATAGAATTAGAGGTATAACAGTTGTCTTGAAAACGAACAATATTTTCTACTTAACTGGACAAGGAGTGGCCATGGTTTTGTTCACAAGCTATAGATTTCAGCGTTGTAGGATGAAGCTGCCTTGTAGGTAGCAGCCAGAGTGGCATGCCAGCCAGCAGAACAGGCAAGGCACAGACCAAGACTCAACTATAGGAAAAGTCAAGGTATCTGATTTTCATTGGTGATGCCCTAGGTTATAATGTGAAAAGGTAATAAGTGAAAATCTCCATGTCGTAGCCATGTAAACTCCAGAATATCTCAAAGAATTTGTTTATTTTTCACCCATTTGCTGCCTTCTTTACTTTGACACTTTGTTCCACACACAGTGAAAGAAAACCTTTAGAATCTGATGATCAATGTGCTGTTTGTGTCTGGGATGAGAATTCCACTGGGATGAGCACACACCAAATTTCTATGGAATGGTAACCCTGCTCCTTAAATTGCTGAGACTTTCTGCCTCATAGTCTGCCCCCACGCATCTTGTGTTTTTAAACAGATTTAAATGACTCCTTTATCTTCTTAGCCTACAGAGAAAATAAATCTCATGCCTTGAGCATGATACCTTTGCATTCTACAGAGCTAAAATCTATGGGGAGTTACTTTTTTAGTAAGACAGAAGGTTTTAGGAACTACTTTGGAGCTGCTGTCTGGGACTATAATTCTTCCCTTGACATCCTTTTGCCTCAGTAACCTTGTGTCTCTTAATCTCTGCATTTTTTAACTTGATATCCTCTTCTTTATTTGTTTTCCAATTGACTCACTTTGTCTAGCAGAATAATCTCTAGCCCCACATAGTGCACAGAATTTAAGAGCCCAGGCAAAACTAATTGGAAAGATAATATAAACACTGTGCTCAGAAGGGGAGACATGACACATAAATTACCAGATGCCTGTGAGCTTGTGCCATTCTCAGTCACTGTTTCTTTTCCCTCTCTGTAATTGCTGCTGGGGGATGGATGTAAAGCTGGCAAGACAGAGGTAGTTTACAAATAACTGTGTATAAACATGGAAATCCTCTGTTAGGAAAGACTATGGAGTTCATTGTTTAAATATTTTTTCTGACAAGACTGTTCCTGAACTTTTTTGTAAATACTGAAACCTTAAGCAATTAGAGAATAAGCAACGATTCAGCTGTAAAGTTCTGTGTGATTTCCTGATGCTTTTCTATTAAAAGAAAAATCTTCATGGTTTTATTTTGACAAAGGAGATTAAGACCATGTAAGATGGGCAGCCAGTATCCAATGTAGCAAACTTAGCAAATATAATTGAATGCACCTTTGACTTAGTCTCTTTGTTAATAAAGGTTTTATAAGGGATTTAAAAATTATTAAAAACTGCTACAGACATGATAAACTTTGACTTGACTCTCACAATGATAATTTTTTTGCCAGTTGCCTGATAAATTATTAATAGAGTCTTCAGTATGAAATCAGGATTTATCCATGAACAACAAAAATGGACTGCATTTGTTAGCCACAAATATTAAAACCTGGGCAAATTGTTCATACCGCTGTGAATTTTTTGTGGGCCCGAAGTGGATCTCACCCTAGAGCTGTCAATCAAATGAAAGAATTTAGTGGGATCAGACATTTTATAGCTGCAAAGAGAAGGGTTAATTGATAATTATCAGCAATTGCAAGTTCTTAGTTTGATCAGAGAGAGAGAATTAATTGTGGACGAAACATCACCTCAGTTCAGCTGGATTGTTTGTTTGTTCTTTATTTCTTGAAGGAAAGGTAAAATGGTAGAGGGGTGCTTTCTTTCCAAGTGCCTTGAGCAATTGTCTACAAAGTATCACTTTTTTACACTTTTGAAAGTATTCTTACTTAGAAAATATATTGGTGGGGGGTTCCCTTTCCTGTTAAAAGAACAGAACCCTTACTGTGGGTGGATATTTTCATTTATTTGAATGAGACATGGCTTGGTCTGCCTCTGAATTCATGGAGCAGAAGGGTAACTTAAGCAAGAGATCCATGGAGAAAATAACTCCTTGCACTCTTGGAGTACTTAGGTAATGGGAAAAGGTTTTATAGCTCCCGATGTCTCGTTGAAAAGCCAAGAGAAGCAAAGGAAGATGCAACAGTTGTGTTTATTTAGCTGTCATGTTACTCAGGTTTTACTACTGATTCCTTAGATAGTGCTAAAAATATCTAAGTTCAGCATATATGTTACCTGTTCATTGACTGCTAGAAGTGCTGTCACCAGTCAGAAGCAGTGATTATTTGATTATCTCATGTTAAATTACTGTCTGCTGCATTTGTAGCAAAACCATGAAGTCTTATTGTCAACTGCAACTTGATTTATTTAGTGTTAAACAAACCAGGCTGAGCCGTCTGTAAATTGTTGGTTTTGCTAAGGGTTTTTCTGTGGTTTTGGTTTTTTTAGAGATTTATTTATTTCATTGTTCCTCTCCCCTCTCTGTCCCTTCTATTGACACCACGACACACTCAGGGGTTTACAGCATATCTGAAGCAGTGTCACCATGACAAAGTGGTGTCATCAGGCCAGGCTTCACTTCTTTGTTTTAACAAATACTTCATTGAAAATAAGTAAGCTGACATTTGCAAGTGGAAAACTACTTTCATTAAACCTTTTCTCTCTAATTTAAGACCCCCTCACTAATAAATTAAGGTGGCAGGAAATATCTCTGTGTATTGGAGTACAGTGAGGTGCAATTTCAAAGTGACACGGATGAAAAATTGTTCCTGTAATAAACTATTGATTTTGTCCATGATCAGGACTGAAAGAACAGGATATGTAAGAATAAGTGTCTCTGATTCTGAACAATACTCACCACAAGGTTTAGTGCTTTAGTAATTATATACATTATAGAAAACACAGAGAAGGTGACAGGCGAGGTAGGAAAAAATACAGATGGCTTTTAGAAGGAAAAAAAAAAAATTGGAAGAATGTCTTCCAGTCATTGAAATGCATTCACTCCTAGATTAGTAAACAGGGCTGAACATCTGCTACAAGCAAATCACCTCTGGAACAATGAGGTGTCACTGTGACAAAAGTGCATTTTCAAAGCATTAGAGTTAACTTGACTGAAGTAAATGGACCAACTGGTTTTAAGTACTAGACAGAACAGTTTGTCATAAAACATGTGAGATCTTGCTCATGCAGCAACATTTTAAAAATGTATGGGCAGCAGTTCTTCAGCAAACAATAAGTTTTAGAAAAGCACTGCACAGACCCTCCATCAGGTCTTGTTACACTGAAATGCAAATAAATTCTCAATGGATACCTATTTATAAAGTTATTTTATCTGTGTTCCTAGAGGTTCTTAGAGCAAAACATTAAGAGGATTATCTCTTTTCCTTTGAATGAACTTGTTGTCTTAAGGGGAAAATCAATAATTAGTTTACATATTGTTCAGAGGTCCCACTCTTAAGCTTCCAATATCTGCTGAAATTCAAAACTTTTAGAGACTGCCTAGAGAAAAAGGCGTGTAACTTGTAAAAGACAATTATTTGGGAGTTGATTTTTGGCTTTGTGTGTATCTATGACCTTTACTGAAAGGTATATGTTCAACATATATATTTTAGGTTGTCCTAAATCTGATTTCAGTCCCTTAATCTGACTTCACCCCATCTCCATTCTCAAAAGCCCTGCCCAAAACACAGATAAATTTAAATCAATTTAAAATGGAGGAAAGTCACACACCCTACAGTCAGCTGTTGTTCTCCCACTGTTGCCATTTACTTTAAATGAAAAGCTCAATATCAGCAGCTTGTATTTTCAGGCTCCTTCAGGTGATAAAATGTGTATGGAAGCATCAGGAAAAAGATTGGGCAGAACAGATAAGGAAAAGAAAATTCTGGAGTAATCAATTTTGAACTGGATGTCCAGCTTTGGAGGAAGGAGCTGTTTCTGCCACAAGGGACTGAGCATAGGTTAGACTCTAAGGAGGTTTAAGTTTTCATGCTGGATCCGTAAGTGCTTCTACCACTGCATTTTTCACCTTGAATAGTATCTGAGAAATGGAATATTCTGGAGAATGACTCTTTAGATAGAATAAATAATAGGAACTTCTTTCAAATATTGAGGGAACCAGGAACAGAAATGGAGATCTGAGGATTACTCCTTTTCTTGAGAGACAGCAGTATCCATCAAGAGCTAACATTGTGTGGTATCAAACTATTCAAAACCTGAGTTCTCTGAGGAAGAGGAAGTGAGAACTGCTTAATAACTGAATAATGAAAATGTGCAGAAGTGTAAAGTTCACATCTGCTGAATTGTCCATCCCCAGATTGATCCCCCTATAATTTCTTTATCCTCCTAGGACAAGGAAGGCAGATCCCTGACTCATTAGAGAATCTCAGCAGAAGTTTTGTTTATACATGTGTTTTTAGAAGGAAGTGCCTTAATGTTTCTAAGTGACAAAAATGTGCTCTGCACTTTGTTTTGTTTCACTTTCACAAGTCTTTTTTTTTAATATACTTTTTTTTCTTGTACTCCAGTTGTATGGTGTCTTGTGATACTTAAAACAATGCATCCCGTGATTGTGAACAAATGGAAGCTGAAAGTTTGAAAAAGTGTTCTAATCATCCAATGAGTGAGTGAAAGCATGGATGTGTTTTCCAGGTGGGCAGTGCTGATGGGAAACAAAAGTTATTTAAGGTAGCAGTTGATAGCCTGTACGAGTAGATTGTACAATAATCTAGGAGAAGTTTCAGACACAAAGCTTGTCTTGTTCCAAAGTGCTGATATAGTTAAGGGGATCTGTTTCCTAGTGTTATAACTATATTCTGTTGATGCCCATGACCTATGATAAAAGGGTTTGTGTCATCCCTCCCTGCCCCTTGATGCATGTTTTGTCATTTTGTGTGGCTGACACTTCTCTCTGAATCTCTGGAAAAGGGCTGCACCTTAAGAAAGTCTGTTGTGGTATTCAGAGGGAAATTAAGTTCTCCTGGCTTTGGTTTGTGTAACACTGATATCTTGAAGATTACAAATTGATAACCAAGCATCAAGGGTGAGCAGCTGAAAAACGCTGCAGAACTCACAATAAAAACCTAAATGAGCACCTTTGAATAAGAATCTCTGTGGTATTAGCTCAAAAAACCTGTGGCCTATGAAGGACACTTCCAATCTGCCTTGGAGATGACTGTTCATGTTGAACAAGAGCAGAAGAGGGCCCTTCTGAGAGAGACCTAGAAAGAGAGTCCAGAAATCTGGTGGAAAAAAAAGAAAGCAAAGCTGTATTTATTTATAGTAAATTTATATTTTATAAATTATATATTATATATATAATATTATGTAAATATACAGTGTATATATATATATTATAAATTATATATATTATGTGAATTTATATAATTTTTAGTTCAGCACTGGAAGTACAAAAGATTGAGCTGGATTGTCAGAGTAGCTGTTAATACTGGAATAAACTGTTAATACAGTTAATATTATTTTCCTCAGTTTTTCTTTACTTCACCTTTTTCCGTCACAATCCAGAACCTTCAGGTCTCCAGTCACAGAAAGAAAATCTAAGTCAGAATTTGGGAGCCTGCATTTGATAGACGTAGATACACCTATAGGCTTGGCAGGTTATCAATAAGCTCTTCTGCCACAGAATAATTTCAGTTTACCAAACTGCACATTGCCAAAATGTTCTGGTTTGCTGGGGATTTCATTTGTTTAATGGGCTTTCCTGTAATTCAGTCTTTCCTTTCTGTGAGGAACAGACAACTGCCCTTTTAACAAAATGTGAAAAGAAATAGTAATTTTGTATAAGACAAATTTTGCTTTGTCTTCAAGGGACACAACAGAGTGCAAGCTTTAGTTCTAATATATATATTGGGAATTAAAAAAATGTGGATTCCAGATTCCTTGGAGAATGTGCTGTGAGTTTGTCAAAGCCTGCAATCCTGGAGATAGTGTCAATGGAGAACATTTTGGAACAGGGAGAGAAAAAGAAAGCATAAGAGTGGGGTGATAATAGCAGATGTAAAAATGGGCTAAGAAGGGAGGAGTAGCTATTTTTTGGGGCAGGTGTTTACATGTTCATGATTTGAGAGCTTTAACAGGGTATCAGGAATATGCTAGGAAGGAAATGTAACTTGAATTAGGGTACCTGGAAGAAGTATGTCTCTTATTTAGAAATTAAACTGTCAGAGGTAATAAGGTGACTTAGTTTTCAGTGAGTATGTTCTGTTAAGAATGTGAAACAAGCTGACTGTTGACTTTCTTAGTGATAGATGTTGTTTAACAGCTTATGACTAGACCAGAGAAATATTTATGGCACAATGGAGTAATAAACTCTGATTAGAATACCTATTTACCTAAATAAATAAATATAAAAGTACTCTGAAAATTACTTGAGACTGTTTCACAAAGAGCACGTCCACGATTAACCTCTTTGACAAGTATGACAGAGTTTGTTTGTGAGCTTCTTTGCCAGGTAGTTCTGCCAATAAGATGGGAAATGAACCAAGTTGGCTTCTATAATTCACAATTGTAGGGGGTGGGACAGGTGGGTGGATGTTTTTTGTTTTAATTCAATTATGGTTGACTGATGCCTGTTCTCAAGAAAAAAACCCACCATGAAGGTTTTGCATTGTTAATGCAAAACAAAACGGAGCATTAATGAATAACAACTGACTGAACCAGTCCTGTTCTATGTAAAGAATTATCCAGCTTCTCAGTTTATCTTTTTGCCAAAGCTGGATGTAAAACCATTTTAAAAAGGCTTTGGTAGGAGTTGCTGCTTTCAAGTTTGTATATTCCACATAGTTCAGGAAAAAATGAACATGGAAAAGAGAACTGCTTGAACAATTTCAATTTATTTTTCAGTGTAGTTTTTGAATTTTCACTGCCTACTGCATGTAATAACACTAGAGAAACTGGAGTGACTAAAAGATGATCAGGGGAAGGCTGATGACTTATTTAATGGATGTTGAGCCACCTTGCCTTGCCAGCCTTGCTTGCACTTCAGTACCAGCTTTGATATCTACCTGCTGTAAATAAATCCTCTCACACATGTTCTTTCTATTCAAGTGAAAAGAGGAGCTGTACGTGTCTGCAAAGTCTGCAAGACTGACATGAATTAATCAGTAGATATCTGATCCAAAAATTCAGATTTCATGGTGAAGGATCTCTTGAAAAGGAATAAGTCCAGAAAGAATGACCAATCTTGTAAGTAACTGCCAAAAGGTGCTGGATTTTCTGCTAATGGTTTTTGTGGTAGAAATGGTTCTTCTAATATAAGGCTGCTACTTGTTAAGGAAAAGATTGAAGTAGCACTCCTGCTGGGGTCTATGTTGCATGTATTTCTGACCCTCACAGAGATAAATAACAACATTCCAGCATTTATCCAAGCATACCCATGAAAACAACTCGTTGTGTCTATCACCTGATTCTTCCAAACCTGATTCCCTACTGCCTGCAGCAAGTCTTGTACTACTGCAATAACATTTCAAATGGATGCCTTTGCTTTCTAGGTAGCTCTTAGCAGTGGTCATTCACATTTCGGAATTCTGCCATTTTGTTTTGCTCAAAGGAATGTACACACCTGTCTCTGTAATGGTTCAAGTAATCAAGTAATCTGATTTCACAGAATCATAGAAAAGATTGGGTTGGAAGGTACCTTAAAGATCATCTCATTCCAAGCCCTCTGCCATGGGCAGGTAACCTTCCACTAGACCAGGCTACCCAGAGCCCCATCTGGCCTGGTCTTGAGCACTTCCAGGAATGCACAGTCCACAACAGGGCAACTTGTTCCAGTGCCTCACCATGCTTAAAAATCTCTTCCTAATATCTAATCTAAACCTGTCATCCTTCAGCCTGAGGCCATTCGCCCTTGTCCTGTCACTTCATGCCCTTGAGAAAAGTCTCTGTCCAGTTTTTGTAGACCCCTTTAGGCACTGGGACTCTGCTATAAGGTTTCTCCATAGTCTTTTCTTCTTGGACCGAACAACCCTCAGCCTATCTTCATAGGAGAGGTGTTTAAGCCCTGTGATCAACTCCTCTGGACTCATTCCAATAGATGAGTACTCTGTGATTTTACTGACTTTACTCAGGTGATTATTCTGTTTAATCTGTCTGCTTATGACCAGATGTTGATGGCAGAAATGAACAAAAGTTCATTTCTTTGGAAATATTAATTTCTAAGATAAAGAAATGCTCATAATTAAGAAATAGTATGAAAACTGGATTAAAATCTCATTGGTATGGCCTTTGCTATTGAATCTCCCCCCCACCCCAAATCTATTCATTGTGCTTCAATTTGGGGTACTTTGCATGATAGGAAGAGAAAGCTTATATGTCTGATTTTGGAGGGTAAGATTTAGCCCTACCGGGTTTGGAAAAGAATTGCATCCCATGTATATTTTTTTGTTTTGATTTAATGTCAATATAAATTTTCTTCTGATTTGAAAACTTTGAAATTACTGCTTACTATTTCTACTGTTACCTCCACCATTTTACAGACTTATTTACTTATCTCTTCTTATTGCATCGTTTTAGTGCCAATTACACAAAATATGATCCATATGTGGATTGTGGTTCACATTTGTAAACTATGTAAACACTGTCAAGACCTATGAGTTTAAACAGCAGAGTTTACTTCTGCTAAGAAGTATTCTTAAGTCCATTATAAACAACACAGATGTAGAATGAGAGCGATTTTTGCAGACAAACTAAAAAAAAAACAACTTAAAGATATTATTTCAAATGTTGATAGAAGGTACAGAAATAGGACCACAGTTTTTTGGCTTTGGGATGTGAAGTAAGTTTTGAAAAATAATAACACTTAAGCCTATAAGGAGGCTTTAAATCTGCAGAAGATGTTGAGTGGAATTAGGCCGATTTGAGTCGTGCAGTTTCACATTGAGCACAGCCATTTCCTTAGAAGTGTGCTGCACAGCATGTCAGGACCTGGAAATATGTTGCCTGTGTAATGTCAGGACCTGACTCAACCAGCAGTTTATCTTTTGGCCAAGAACAGTAGGATCAAAACCTCAGGGTAGTGTGCCCTGGCACCTTTAAAGATGTTTCAAAGCAAGCTGCTATTGAATAAGCTAAATCTCCTGTGCCCTTCTTTCTCCTGGCTACAGAGCACTGCCTGACACGACAGTTCCACGGGGTCTGGGTGCATCCACCTCCGCCTATCTCTTTAATACCATGGCAGGATGGATGCAGTGGGAGAATCAGCACAATTTGTCCCCATCTTGTATTAAGCTGTCAGTGAATATCTAAATCACTTCCTTTCCTGTCACTTCATCCCTTGGCTACATCCTTCGAGACACAACACCATTCAGCAAGAGCCACCAGAAATACCCTCTGAAATGATATGTAAATCCGGCAATTCATCATGCTCTGTGTAGTACAGGTTTAATTCTTCCTGCTAGGCCTCAATCTGCTGAAACATTACTCTGATATACAGTACAAAAGCAGTAACAAAGATGTTCATATCGGCCCATTGTGAGCTGGTGGCAGGGAGAGAAATCAATGAAGCCACGGGGACAATGGCTGGGGTTTAAACAGGCTGCAGAAATTTGCTAAGGCGAGGACAAAAGCCCGGGCGCTGAAAAGCGGGCTGCCCAGGAATTCCTCAGGCTCCATTATCCCCCCAAACAATCCTCACTCAGAGAGTGGATTTACATCTCTAATAGGGTTCAGGGTCTGTTTGTGAAGGGCTTTCGCTGGGGCTGACCCCATCTCTCAAGCCCACATTGATACCCGGGCCCGGGCGCTGCCCCGGCCGGCTGCGGGCAGGGCAGTATCATGGGAAAATGCACCCGCTTAAAAGGGAGCCGAGGAAGGCAAAAAAAATTAAAGGCTTGAGGCAGTTTTGGTGGTACTTATTAGGGAAAATTACTCTGGCAAATAATAGAACCTACTGCTGGTAATTACTGCTAACAAGCTTCCCCCAGCCCAAATGTGACACTTGGACTGATGTGAGAAAAGCTGATATAGGCCAAGCTTATTAAGCCTGAAAGAAAGGAGGCTCTTCCCTATGAAAATACAGCACTTGGAACCTGCAAATCCTGTAATCTAGTGTTACCAATTATCCATTAAAATCGAAAATAGAGCTGTAATATTTTAGGTCCTTTCTAGTGTATGTAGTGCCAGATGCTCTAATCTGAAGTGATTTTAAATAGAAAAATATTTTGTGTCATTCATGTGGTCCTGTTTAAACCAAGCTTGGCTTTGCTTATTCCATCTTCTTCTGGACATAAGTTACAATCTGTCTTTTAATACTGCTATGGTAATTTTATTGTTCTAAGTTTTCTGAAAACACAACTGTCTTTATTCTTCAAAAAAATACTTTGACTTAATTGAAACCCTCTTCAGACCTTCCTGGTGTAGGTTCCATATGTGGATCTTCCTGTTCTCTTCAAGTGCATTGCTTTGCAATGCAATTTCTGTTTTAAAAAAATTAGAACCGCATTAATATCCTCTGCAATTTATCTAGAGTATTAAAAAAAAAATTTCCCAAGGGAAACATTTCCAGGCTGGCTATGTATTTAAAGAAGGCTATCTAGAAATAGGACTTAATTCCTGCTTAATCGCAGTATCCCTCACTTCTTTACAACAGTGGTCTGTATTTTTCCCCATGCTCTAGGTATGAGCATCTTTGCACTAAGATCAGCTCATCTGCATTATTTCTGTTTTTTTTCCAGAAGTCCTCTTCTACTGTGGTGCTTACACTGAGTGAGGTTCAGTTAATTCCTGCAAAAGTTTAAAAAAAAATACAGTAGTAAAGGAGGTGATGTATGAGGTGCAAGGCAAGACTACAAGGAACAACAGTACAGACTGCCACAAGGGAAACTCCAGCTGAAAAGAAAAGAAGAAAATAATTCTTTGCTATGAGCAAGGTGAAGCCTGGAAATAAGCTCAAATAGGCTGAAGAATTTGCATCCTTGTAGAAGTCAGTACCTTGGTTCCATTGGGCATTGGGCTTCCTGACTTAACTTTGAAGTTGGTTCTGCTTGAGCAGGAGGTGAGGCTTAGAATCCTGCAGCTAACCTTTCTGTAGACCCATGAGGTTTATCTTTGTAATTTGCTCATTATTCCCAACTTGTCTCCTGTTGTGACAATCTCTGATCAGGGAGTGACATCTTTAAATACCTGTTACATCTTTGGGTAGAACAAAACAGAATCAATAACTGAGAAGTCACAATGTCAAAATTTACACCTGAAAATTGCTGAAAACAACCTTGAGTTTGCAGTAACCCACTGATTAAAATAGTGCCACAAAAAAAAAAAAAAACTGAATAATTTAAGTATGGGTGTGTTTATTTCCTTGTTTGTATTTAAAGATTGTTAGTAGTCTGTCATTTGTAGCCTTGAATTTCAGGAACTTTGAGACTCTGGCAACATAGGGTTGTACATATAGACTCCTTCTGGATCAAAGTGACCAAAATGAATCTTCAGGAATTTATTTTGCTTTTCTGCAAAACCATATGGAAACTTTAAGTCCACATGGTCTTTATGAATGCGTGAAGCTGTACTCACTTCATCAGCAAGCACCTTGGATGAATTCAGGCACCCTTGTGTATCTTTACAAAGTTTGACATTGATTAGATTGCAGGGTCTTTGCTTAAATAAAAAGGCAAATTAGGCTCTGTTTCAGGATTTCAACAAAATAATGAGTGTCCAAATTATAAGCATGCAGAAGAAATAAAATATTTGTATTTATGTGGCATTTGGATAGGTTTCTAAATCTTACAGTACATACAGCAACATTAACTGCTATTTTCTAGAATGTTTTCTTCTAAGGATTAGATTTGCAGATCTGCTCTTTTCCTTTGTGTTTGGGGAAGCTGTTATAGCTACAAGATGGAATCTCATTACTGTGTATAATTGTAATTATGTAAATCAGGTTATTTCTGCCTGTCTTATGTTTAAAAAGCCAAAGGAAATTGTTGATGATCTAGTTAGTGTGATACATTCAAAGTGATTGTGGATACAGCTGATGAACTTTTCCATAACATTTGTAAAAACCTCCCTTTTCTAAAAGTGTGACTAAAGCTCATCCTGACCAGCTGCTATTTCTGAATTTATTCACCTCAAACTTTAGGAGAAGAGGAATCGGTTTTGTCATCTAGTTAAATTTAGATTTACAGTCTGTAAATTTAGTCTGTAAATTTAGTTGCTTCCATGAGGAAATTTCATTCCAGCTGAGTTATGTCACCTGGGTACAGACGTTAAATTGGTTTCCAATGATGCCTTGATCTCCCGGTACATGGGGAAAGGGAGTTGGCGTTGTTGTTTGCTTATGCAGATGAGGAGCCAGATGCACAGAGAGGAGAACTCACTTCTCAAGGTCATTTGAATGAAGCTGTGGTTGGGTTTGGGTATGAACTCTTATCTTCTAACTCTTAGCTCGATATCCATCTCTCCATTCATATTGCTATTTTATTTGTGTCCCTGCCTAAGAAGTCAACAAGGTTCCTGTATTTCTCCTGTGGCCCTAAGTCCACAAAACTATTTTCCTTAGAATTTTATGTGGAAAATAAATAAATCAAGTTTACTTGAACTAAAGCAATTTTTTTCTCTGGTGCTAATTGAAGGGAGAAGTATAGGGCTGAGGCTTCTTTTTGATACAGTGGTAGATGAAGCTATCCTTGCTGATATCTTGAGTCCAGGGAATGCCTGTGTGTTCACTGGGGGCTGGTGCAGCATACTGAGGTGGAGTTTGATACTTGTTTTAATGCTCTGAGCTAACCCTGGGACAAATCACACATTTTTAACAAAAACTCTTTCTTTTATGTCCAAGCCATGAGCAGCCAGTTGCTCTAGGAGGATGCTATGGGAGACATGTCAAAAGATTTACTGAAGTCTATCTGGACAACATCCATAGCTATTCCCTTCTGGGAGAAGATTGTGGAAGATTAGGAACAGGGCTGCACTGAGCCTCATCCCTAATGGGGTACAGCTGTACAGGGGAGGTGACTGGCACTGAAGGAGAAGAAGTGTGGAATGCTGATGTGTATTGACCAATTACAGAAGAGTAAAAGGGCATACAGGTGTTATGCATGGCAGAGAAAAGGTTTAAAGACTTAGGAAGAGAGAGGGGGAGTTGTTGGAGCTAGCAGGTCCTGCTATGAGAGGAAGGAGTTAGTGCTGTGTGGGATTGCAACAGAGAGCAGTTATGAAGGCTTTAATAAACTGCTGATGCCTGCTGCCATCTTCAGCATCAGCTTTTTCTGCCCCCTGTCTATCGGGAAAGGTATGAGAGTTTTTAGATAAGAGTCCCATGCTTGTGCCAGTCATGAGTCCACTGTCAATTCAATTTGTGTCCTGTGTGAGGAGTGACACACCCTTCTGTTTTCTCCATGTAAAAGCTAATTAAGCTCTTTTCCATCTATATACCCTAATGTGCAGGTTTGTAATAGCTGGTCACTTGCTTTCATTTTTTTGATGAGGCATTTAGAGTTGTCCAGGACAACATAAATTTGAATGGCCTAGAATCAGTGTAGAGCTGCCAGGCAACAGCAATTAGTATTTAATTCTGCAGTGGAGGTAGTTACTTAACCTTCATTTTAACACAGAGCTAGCTATTTCTGCCACAGAGAAACATATTATCCAGGTGCCCCTTAAATTAATTCAATGAAGCTTCATGTATCCTTAGGAACAAGCTAAGGGTGAAAGAATTATCTCTTAGAACTCTCCCTGCATGAGCACCTTGAAGAAAAAACTGAGCTCAGATATTATTTTAGCTAATGGGTTTGGTTTTATTTTTCATTAAAG
This sequence comes from Taeniopygia guttata, assembly GCF_048771995.1. Lineage (NCBI taxonomy): Eukaryota > Metazoa > Chordata > Aves > Passeriformes > Estrildidae > Taeniopygia > Taeniopygia guttata. The sequence goes on along the minus strand of NC_133024.1, from coordinate 17,044,558 downwards.
GTATTAAGATCTGGAATTGGATTAACTTGTCTGGTGAACACTGAAGTCTGAGATGGGGGATTTTCTGAGAAGTCTGAACTTCTGGTAGTGTGTGTGTCTTGTTTTCGTCCTCTCCCTTGCAGTGTTTTTCATCTTCAGTGTGTTAACTGTGTTTGGATTTTCTTGTCTGCTTTTTTGTAACTGGTGATGGCTCCTAGAGGTACAGCTAGAAGTTTTGTTCTCATAAATGGGATCAAATATGTAATGACGACTTTAATCGTTCCTGGCTATGAAGATTGCTAATCTTGTTAGTGAAAAAAAGCAACATAAAAGGTGTGCACTGTAGTTTTGGGTGGAGTGTTCATTAACTTTGTAATGGAGCTGGTTTACACCAAATAATCTAATAATAAATACATCAGTGAAGTTACCTGCAAAGCTAGTCTTCAGCAGGGCTGTAGTTTTGGTGAGACAAAATAAAGATGAATGTTTAGTGGAGTATTGCTGGTATTTATTATATATTAGTATTTAATGTATAACGTGACTAACATATCCTGTGCCTAACTGGTACCTATGAATTATAGATGCATAAGTGAGTTATTTAATTGGGGGACATAAAAGAAAAGGAAAAAAACTGTCTTCTGAGATGTTTCACATCTGTCTCTTCCTCTTGCTTTCATTAAGTTGCTGTGGAAGATTGCAAACACCAAACTAGTGAAAATGTGCTTTGGCTTTGGGTATTGTGATTGATAGCCCACTGTGAAAAGAAACCCTATGAAGCTGCTGAATTAAGGGATAGCTCTGTTCTCTTTCTCTTCAAATTGGAGAATCTTGAAATTACGGAGCTCAAACAGCTCCTGTGTTTCTGAATTTGACTCAGTTCTTGAGCTGGCAGTCTCTTTGCAAGCCTGACTTCACAGCCCAGTTAATGTTAATTATATTAGCTCAGGCATCCACAGGAGTGCTGCCTGCAGTCACTGGGACTCTGGTGAGCAAAGCGCTTCATCACAAAAGGCATGTTTGGGTTTAGGTTAGTTGTGTGTAAAAATTATTTTGACAGGAAGTGGAATACAGCAGGTAAAGCTATATTTGAGAGGTTTTTTACCTAACTGGCAGTTCTGTGATGTTCACTGAGTATTGCCAACTTCAAAGGGGGTTCTCTCCTCTGGCACCTGTGGCATAATGCTAAAAGTTACCCTGAGCCCAAATTTCTTCTGCCTTGTTCCCCAGTTTGGTTCTGTATCAGTGAAGCCACCCTCAGCCATCAGCTGGGAGAGCTGTGGGGGCACAAGGGATTCCAGCTCTCAGCCAGTATCTGTGACAACAACCTGGAGCTGATGTGTAATCCTGCTTTAGCAGCCTTGGGCTTTTTTGCATTCATAGGAGCAAACAATAAAACCTTCAGCTAAGCAGACTTCTAGAGCTGTTTTTCTGGCCCTAGTAAGGTAAAGCTCACTTATTAGTTGCTGACCCTATGTACCTGTTGTTAAAACTTGCAGGACTAGGCTGTATAATTTTAGAAGTAGTTTTCTGCCTAATAATTGCTTAGGAATAGAAGTTTTGATGCAGGGTTTATAACCAAAATGGGCTTGTCCTGGCTACTAAAAAGACTTGTTATGTTAGATGGAATCAGGATAGCTTATGCAGAGGGAAAAAAAGAACATTTCCTTTTGTGCTCATCATCTCTAGAGGTGTTTGGAGATATCATTATCAGTAAGGGCTGCTGGGGTTTGAGCAGTTCAAGGAATATATATTGTTGGGATGGGTAATATTGAGCAGCTGACAGCTTACTACTCCATGAAATGCTCTTAGCCCACCTCCCAGATTCCTCTTCCTCCAGCTCTTGTCCCTTTGCCCTTTTTAGTTCATCTTGTCAGAAATGAGGAATGGCTGCACTTGGTTTAGTTTGTGGCAAACAAAAAAGGCTGTCTACATCTGAACTTGAATTTTAGGTCATCATAACATTTCTTCACTTTGAGGATTTTGTGTTTTATGAACTGGACACCTTTGTTGAAGGGAATAAAGGGACAGGGCTTCGCACTGAGCAGGGACTGATATCATTGGAGAACAATGCTCTCCTCAAACCACACATTGTACAGGCACGCACAAAATGAGCTTTCATGCAGGGTTCTGTCAGTGCCACTCAGCCCTGCCTGAATGGACAGAGCTCTTGTGATTTATCTTCCATTCATCAGTCAATACCCAGTACTTTTTCAGCCGTGATGGATCAGATCTCTTGCTAAATATACTGCTACTGCCTGCTGAGTATTGTTGAGCCTGAGAACTGAATGGGAAGGAGAAGCTTAATCTATCTCACACACGGAGCTGCAGGTTAGGGCAGTTACAGGAGGGTTTCTGAGCAGCTTTGAAAAGCACCTGATTAATTTTGGATTTTTCAGGTGGGGGGAATATGGCTATCCTATTATTTTTGTATTATTACATACTTGTGTTTTAGCTGGTGTCTGTGCAAGAAGGATGTATCTGGGTCTCAAAGCTGTTCTGACTCCCTAAACCCTTCTAAAGCTGCTGTATTTGCAGGATATCCAAGATATATAGTGTGGCCCTCTATATTTTTGTATTTTGAGATACTGAGATATTTTAAAACATTTTAAGCACTTTATGTGTAAAGAGAGACAGACAGATGTGTTTTATAGCAGTGCCCATTCCCCCAGCATAGGGATGCTCAGTAAACCACTCAGGCTTCACTCCTTCACATCACCTGGCTTCTGAAATACAGCAGCCTGTGCTTTTAAACTCGAGCCACAAAACAAAGGCCTCCACCTTTTCAGAGCAACCCATTTATCTCACATACTTGTGGCCTCTGGAGTGCAAAAGAGGGGAAGTGGAAATACCTGTGGGCAGAAACTTTTCCCTCTCCTTTTAAAGGAGGCTCTATACTCATATTTTTGGGGTGAGCTCACATATCTTTATGTGACAGTAGGATTATGATCAAACCAAGAATGTTCTGAGCAACACAAACAACTTTTTAGATGTAATGGAAACATAAGTGTCAGAGGGTTGAGGCAAACACACAAAAAATACTTTTTAGTTCAGCTCTGGTGTCTCTTATTAGCACCTTGAGCAATAGTGACTATTTTAATTATTTAAATAGAGGGACTAATCTTTCTATAGAGGAAAACAGCATTTCAGTTAAAAAAAAAAAAAAGGAATTTAATAGGTGTGTCCTCTCCTGAGGGACTTGATAGCCAAAGGATGCAAAAGGAAAACAGCATCCCTACAAAAACTTCACTTTGACCTGATTGTCAGTGCCCCTGAAACATCATGTTTCCCAGACAACGTAGGATTTTATTCCTTAATTGTGTGCCTAAGTCGATTTTGCTATTCATAAATAATGCCAACATTCAAGAACTCCCCCATCACCAAAAATTGTGAACAGGAGCTGGTGAATTTAGAGCTGATTGCTTGGTCCACATCAGTTAATGTATTCAAGAGCAAAAGCCCATACAGGAGAAATCCCCAGTCAGTGTGGGTAAAGAAATCAAGCTGTGTTCTGGGCGAATCTCTCCCTTGGCTTTTTTTTTTATTCCAGGAAACTTGAACAACAACGTCAGCAGTCTGCTAAGAATTTCAAGGTAGTCAGTAGAATGTGCTTTGAACACAATTTTTTAAGGTACATAAATGATCTGAGAAACTCAGATTCATGGGCTATAGGTATTTATTGCCAATTTTAAGAGTTCATTTCCAGCATTTTATCACAGGACATAGGACACTGAAGTAACTCTAATAACCTCTTCTAAGGAAAAGAAGGGAGAAAGGTTTAAAAAATTTCTGCTGACAGTAATGTCTATTTCAGATACTTAAATATAATGATGCCAGTAGGTGCTGCTTTAATATTGCCAGCTATAGTCATTTTGGAAGATGTTCTTTTGTTTCAGGAAGATCATAAGTGTGGTGACATGTGATATATTTAGTGCAAATGAGTACTTAAAGAAGCAGCTGTTAAAAGATTAAACAGTGGCATAAAAACTTCTTACAGTTTTATAGAAATTAAAGCTGTCTCCAGGTAATCTAATTTTATATGCCCTTCTTGTTCCATTTTTTTAAGATTTTTTTTTTTTAACTTGGAAAATCAGCCAGAAATGTTTAATGGTAAAAAAGAGGTTTCTTGCCAGAATACTAAGATTTTCTGCTTCAGGTCTTTTCTTGTCAGTGAGTCGGTGGAAGACAGCCAAAACCCACATTCTGTTTGGTCTTTCTCCTGGGCTTAGGGTAGATTGTGATCTCTTCATCAGCTCTTTATGTGGATAAAAGGGAGACCTCAGATAAGAGAGAGCCACTGGTGGCACTGTCAGGATTGTCTTTAATGCATGTTTTTGTCTAAATTGTGTTGTAGAGAAATGCCACATGTAATCATCTCCTGCTCCAGCCAATTTAACTTGAGAGCCTGTCTGATGAGTAGTTAAAGAGCCTGAGTTTTCTAAGTCTGAACATCTTGGGGTGAACTTCCAGTACCATTTTCCAGGACAAAAATTCCCTAAGTTCTTCTGAATTTATATGTCAGTGCCTCCACAGTGTGGGAATTTCCAGGTGGGCAGGAGGGAATTTCAGTGCTTTCAGGGCTTCTCCTGATTATTCATATTCACCATGTCGAGGGTAAATTTCATCTGAAAAATTCAGAATTTTGATTCAGTGTGGAAAGTGGATGAAGTTTATTAGTTAGACATATCATGGTTCCCAAATGGAATTTTAAGTTATTGGATATGTTTCAATGTTTTGTTTGGAACGGGAGAGCCACATTTCTAAAACAACAAAATAGAAAAAAAAAGATGATGAATATTTTTAACTGCTTCCTTGAGAGATAACTTTGTAATCTGCAAGGGATATTTTCACTGAAGTTGAGACTATCACCTGCATTCCTTCATATTCAGGCCACCTTAGTGGATGGCTGACTTTCATGGGCTTAATATTTCAACCTAAAATTTGCTTTATGTAGTATACACTTATGCTTTTCATTCATGGATGCAGCAAAGGGGTTCTAGCTGTTTTCTGGTTGAGGGATTTTTTTTTTTTTTCACTCTGGATTATCCATCTGCTTAATTGGATGAGGATTGTGCATGTTGTTTCAGTGAGTTAATTTCTGGAGCATTAATTATTTGATAAGCTCTAATGAGGATTTAGGCTTGAAGACTCCCATAAATTTGAATATTAAAAGTTTAATAAAATAAATCCAAAAAGTTAGCTTTTCTTTTTTTTTGACAGCTTTGGCAAGAAGGTGGGTAATTAAGAGGAAAGGACTCCATGCCATTTGCATGAGAATGGAGTAGACAGAAAAAAGGATGACATATTTGTTCTCTGTCTTCAGAAATTAAAATCTCAGGGAGGGGAGATTGCATGGCTATTGAAGCCACCTCTTGGATCTGATTTCCCAAATTACCCCAGTGTAAATGAGAGGACAAATCTGCTGTAATTTCCCGGGCCTCTTGGGTGCTGCCCACCCCATCTTTTGAATTGCTCCAATCCCAGCCATATTCCTGGCAGACTTGTGCTGAGGCTGGCCAGAAACCTGCACAGGGCTAAATAAATATCCACATCCCAACTCATTTCAGAGTGTTTCAAGATGAATATCTGCACCTTTATTTTTTGTGGCCTTGGTCCTGCTGGAATCCTTGTCAGGATTTCCACGAATGTACTTTAAACTGAGATGACAAAGACTTGGGTAGGAGATTTATTCCCTTTATGTCTCCTGTAGGCAGAAGTTTGCAAACTGTTTGCAATCATTTCCCTTTGAAGTTCTGGGCTCTCTTTGCTGAAATGGGAAGAAACAACAATTGCAGGACTGAATGTTGCTCTAATGAGCTCTGCCAAATATTCTAGAGAAATTGTGCCAAAACCTGAAAGTTTAAGGAAGGTTCAGTTTTGCAGCAGTGTGAGTTTGTAAATAAAGTTTTATTTCATGGTGTTTTCCTGTTTAGATAAATGTTAACAGTTTCAAGGCTCCTTGGAATGAACAGCTGTGTTGGAACCATTCCACCAATTAAGCTCTTCAGAGTAGCTCCTATGCCTTGAGATTGAAATGGTTTTATTTGGAATATGGCACAAGACTATGGTTATTTAGTGGCACAGAAGTTCCATGCTTTAATTTGAAGTAAATACCTGCCACTCAGATGGTGCATTTTCAGCTATGATTTTTAATGAATTAACACAGTGTTTCAGGTTTCCTCCTATTCCTTTTATTGTGTTGTATTTTCACTTGGGTCACCATCCCAATTAAATATAAAGTGGCTCAGAAGAAATAGATTATAACATTGAATCTTTACAGATTAATATATCTGATGAGACACCCAATTTATTTCTCTTTCCTGGCAATTGATGATAACTTTACAAAATCAGACCTTTGTATTAATGACAAAGGTACTGCCATGATTTTTTTTTTCCAAAAAGAGGTTGATAGAGCCATGAGTTTCACAGTCTTTGTTAATTCTTCATTTATTTCAGTTGGTCTTACACATTTAATGTTTGATGATTTACAAGGTACACAGGTTTTTCTTTAAACATCCAAAGGGTAAAAGAGAGAGAAATGAAGGAATTCTTGCTTCTCTGAGACATAGGTTGTCTTTGCATTGCTTTTACCTTTTTATGTGATGGAGAATTGAATTTGGCCTCAGTGAAAATAGTTATCCTGTAAGTATTACTGGGTTTGGATATAACCTTACAGATTAAAATTAACACCCTCTCTGTTAATTATTTTTCAGCTATTCTGTTGGTTTTATTTTTTCTTTCTTCTGAGTTTATATTTGATCCAAAGAAACCTTTAGAATTAAATTATGAAGTAATCAGTGTTAACTGACCCCTTACATTATAGAAATGGCTGTCATGAAGTAGCCATGTAGAGTAGTAATAAGAAAAGAGTTACTCTGTCTTTTCCAATGTACATTGGAAACTTTGAGTGCTTTAACTTAACAACTGAAGTTTGTTTTTTTTTTTAATGAGGATTTTTCCTAGTAGAAGAACAGTGCAAATCTACTCCTGTCTAGAGATGATTGTGAAAAGTTTCATTACAGAAACGCCTGAGACATCCTTTCAGGGGATGTGCACTTGCTGACCTGGTTTCTTTTGCTGTTCTGGCTGTAAGGTTTGGAAGAAATGATCACAGACACATGGAAAATGAACTTGACATGCAAGTGTCTCTAATGTTTATTTGGCATATCTGTTTATAATCTTTTCACTTTTAAGGTTTATGTTGCTCAGAGAAAAAAAAATCACAATTGGTTCAATAGCAATTGTACATTTGGAGCACTGTAAAACTCTGCTTTTAATCACGAAGTAATTGCAAGAAACAAACATTTATAAGTAAGCTTGGAGTGATTTCTCTTTCATTGATATGCCTTTTGAAGTATCTGACCTCCATTATAAAGAAAATATCTGAGTCTGCCTTGTTATGTTCCATCTATTATGACTAATTTCTGCTGTTTGAGTTCAGCATCCATGCTGCTTATTCAAAAGCTTTGGTGTTTTGGCAGCAAAATCTGAACTATCTCTGCAGGTTCAAATCTCGGCCACCAACCCACCAGCCTAAACTATAAGGGATTCTGTGCAATGTTAAATTCTCAATAGGAGCAAGACTGCAAAAGGACTCAGTTTTCCTTCCCTTCACAGCTTTCTGGAGGTCCGATAACCACTTCTCAAATTTCAGTCTTTAGTTTAAAGTTACCTCCAGCTGCTGTTCTTGTAAAACAGTGAAAGTCAGGAGAACACTCTGACATTTCATTTAAAACATAATCTTTCAATACTCAGGTGCTTGTACACACCATACCACTCTCTAATCATCCAGGTTTTTATAAATACTAATATTTCTAATCGGTTTGTGATTCCAGCTTGTTGAAACTTTCTCTTCTTCCTTTATTTAAACATCATCTACTGATGCCACCACATACTTTTACCTATTTTCTTAGAGACGGATATATGGAAACCAAAAATCTCTTTTCAGTGTAAGAAATATAAGGCAATCAAAAGTCTTAACCTCCTCCTTATGTGCAGGGACTCTGAAGGGAGTCTTGTTTTGAGGAAACAATCTTATCAGTGGTCAAGATTTGGCTTTATCTCCTTGCGTAGCTTCATTACAAAGTTAAGGAAGTGTGCTTTCCTTCTAAATGTTAATTTAAAGGGTCATAAGAGTCTGTCACAAATATTACTTTTATTCCCTTAAAGATCACCATCAAATATAAATATTTTTGGAAAAAATTTTCCATGAAAAAGTCTCTACCACAGAAACATTTTTTTTAAAATCATAAATTTCCATTTCCTCCAATCAGATTTAACTTGAATAGTTATATTTGGGTCAATTACATGGTGGTAGAATTCTGCAGAGACAGCTACCGGTTCTCTAATCACTACATACTCTGATTTTCAGGGAGAATTTGATCCAAGTCATTCAGGGGTGTATTGTTTTCTCTGCTGTCCTCAGTTCTGCAAGTACAGTTTCCCTCAGTCCATTGACAACAATGAAGCATGTGAAAGGAAAGGCCTGTGGAGTAGAGAAGATTTCATTAATCATGAATCATTACATTTGTCAGTTGGCAAAGGGAGACTTCCTCATTTATCCCTTGAATGAAATTAGGCCTGGCCTAGCTGCAGTTAGAAATTCAAAATTACCTTGGCATCTCTGTTGCTGTTTATATGTGCACCATAAAATGGCAGATGGCATTTTATTAATAGCAGATGAGCTGAGCCTTTCAAGCTACCTTTTTTTCTGAGATTTGGTTTCTTTGAATTTGAAATGATACCTACCTACATAATTTTGTGGTGCTTCTGTATAATTTCCTTATTTAAAAAAAAAAAATGCTTAATGTGGTTTTAAGTGCACCTGCCACTCTCCTCCCACATCTGAGGTGGCTAATAAAAACCATAATAAAGATGAAGCTTGAAGAATTCATAGTTTTTACTTCCTGTATACTTTCTTTTCTTTCTGGAGGTAGCTGAAAACGGTGAGAAACCGATTTGATACACAAATTCTGGTTTTTATTGTAGATCTAAGTTTAACCACTACCTTGGTAATAGCATTGCAAAATATTACTGATGTTTCCAGGTTGTTCTCTTTGGAAAACGTGAATGTCAACCAAATTAAGCACATGGAGGGAATCTTACATCCATAGTATTTTTTTTTTTTCTCCATCTCTCTTGCTTAATATGCACCTAGCAGACACTTCTAAAGGAACAGGCCATGCATACAAAAATATATACATTAGTTTTGAATGACAGCCACTTAGGATTTACTCACTGGAGGGACTACCACTAGTCATAAGTAGTTACACCCACTAGATGAAGTCAAATCTGTCCTTGTGATAGCCACATCAAATTCTGTACAAGACAAATTCCCCCTCCCACAGGCAGGTTATTGACACTAGAAGCTGTAGTATCCTTTTTTCCACAGCATATATTTGGAGTGATGTTAACTGAAAATCTTACTTTTCCCTAGGCCTACTATAGATGTTCTCAATTCTACCCATATCTGGAAGGTGCCTATGTTGCATGATGAGGAAATGAATTTGTGTTGTTTTTTTCCAAATTTCCAGTTTGATACTGCTTTGAAAAGTAAAGAGGAAGAAAAGAAAATAAACCCCCAATCCTTAGGAGAAATGTGTGAAGAAATTCTTGAAAAGGGGTGAACTTGAAAAGAAAATTAATTACAGTATTTCGTTCAGCATATTAGACCATATTTAGTGTGTATTTTATTTAAGGCAGATGGAGTTCAGGGAGAAATACATGTGAAAATCTATTGTTGCATTTGTCAGAGTCAAAATTGAGTGTACAAAGTAACCAGCACACGTTGGAAATCCTGCTCTCGTATCTGGTAATATTTCCTAAAAATAGAAGGCATTTAAAGTCAGTAGAGTCAAAGACTCCTAGGACTTTATTGCACTGAAGGAAAGCAAACCAATTTTATTTACAATGAAATGGGGAAAAGACCCCAAACAGCCACCACCTTTCAGACTGCTGAATGCTTCAGAATGTGAGATTTGCCTAATAAAACTCTTTTCTTCACTATCAATACTTTCCAGATTTTTCTACCCTAGAAAGAGGCAGGCCAGCCACTTCTGACAAGTTTTGGATAATAAAATAAAAACTAGTTAAGATTCTGTAAGATATTTTCTTGTCTAAAGGAAATCTTACATTTATAAAGGAATAGCTTGACTGTGCCGATCTTCCCTTCTAATATTGTTGGATTAACTAGTGTTATATCATTGTTTTTCTGTTTTTATTATCACCATCTCATTTTCCTCTTGTGGGTGCAATCTATTCCTATTAAGTGACCCGTTATTTTGAATTAATATTTTATTGTCTACACACTGCTTTCAGGCTGTCTGCCAAACCTATAAGGTACCATCCTATATCTTAAAAGTGCTTTAAATCATTGATTTTTTTTGGGTCATTAACAAACTAATAAGCAGACTATTTAACATTGATGCTAAATGTGAATTGTCAATGACAGCAGCCAGTGGTATCCTGCTGACAAGTGATAATGTCATTTCAACTGTCCTCAGAGCATGGTAATTACTGCTCTATTCATGGATGTATATGGCTCGATGTTTACCTGATTTGAATATGAAAGGCTTCCTGAAAACTTCATACGTGGTCTCTGCATGCTGAATGCACTGGATGAAACAGATTAGGCCTAACAATCTGCAGAAAACAATTAATTCAGATCCCTGAGCTGACCTGAGGCTGCCTATTGTGGTCTCCAGACAGCATCAGCATTGGTCTGCATTGTTAAAACGTTGCTCTGGATTCTGTGTCTCAAAGATGAAATTGGTATTGAGCAGGAATGGCAAAAGAAATTAGGCAGTACATAGATGGCAAAGTGACCAATAACCCCTTGTTATTTCCCTCACACTCTATAGAAACACACCTGATGGTCAAAAATCTGTTGTTTTAAAAAACTGTTTCAAAATATGCACATGAAAGTCAGCATTTCTCATTTTGGTGCTAGATAATTACTAGTGCCATACCAGTGTTGGCTCTATTAAATCAGAAGAAGATATTTCAAATGGTTTTTAAACAAGGACAGAAATAACAGAGCTGCCAAATCTGGCATTCAAATTTTAGCAGACAGGGTTTGGGAGGATTCTGAGGCCTTGGGATCTGAAGGAATGAAACATGGATGCAGTAGGATGGTAAGATATTACTTTTTTATCATTCTGGATTTATTTTTGCATCATTCTGGAGTGATGGAATTTCTTGCAGCTTCTCCGTGGCAGGTATTAGGAATGCTTCAAGCTGTACAAATGCAACTGTTACTGGCTATGCTCAATTTCTGCTGCAGACCTGATGGAGAGACAATAAAAACATGTCATCCAAAATATACGTGACTGACTTTAAGATAAACTCCCAAAACTCTCAAAGCCTTTCCAATGTTGAAATAATCAGAACTTTCCTAAGCAAACAAGGAAACAGTAGAAATTAAATCAATTACAGTCCGTATCCTATTTTTGCCTCACCAGGAAAAAAAAAAAAAAGGCCTGAGGAAGCAGATTAAAATCTAGTAAACATCAATTTATTTTTTAATTGCATTCAGAAAGGATGCCTTAGAAACAGATCTAATTTGCTTCCTTGGAAAGCTGTTCAAATCTCATTACCTAGTGCTTATATACCTTCTTTTAATTTCTGTTTTGAATATGCTCATGGCATCCTTTGTTCTTGTGTTGGCTTTGTCCTTTTACACCCTGGCTTTATTATACTCCTTACTCTGCTCTTATTATACATAGAGAAAGAAGTCCCATTCCCTGTCAGCTTTTCACAGAGCTGAAAAACCAGCTCGTTTCACCTCTTCACATAAAAATCAGCTCAGCCTTTCCCTTCAGCTTTTGCCCTCCCTGTGCATGGCTGGCTGTGATTTATCTCTCCCGGGCCCTAGGATTGCTTTCAGTTCCTCCTCAGACATGTCACGCTCCTGGTTCATAATGCCATGCGATTGAGGAGCATGCACAGCCTTGTCTGCATTGTTTTGTGCTGATGGCCAAATTTGTTGGTCCCCAAAGGCACAGCCCTTCACTTTGTTTTATGCAGTTTCTTTTATTCTCTTCCTTAAGACCACGCAGTGCTTCCTGCCGGCCCCTGGTAGATAGCATTTCCAAATGTGGAGATGCTTGGTTAACATGTAATTAATGAGCTCAGCAAAATTTGTCCCCAGATTGCTCCATGAGGGGCTGCAGCTCCCTCCACTCAGTAGCTCTTCCCTTTAACGTCATGGGGGGCACAATCCTCCTCTTGTTCTCTTAAATTCCAGCCTAGGAAGCAACTTTGATGTGCCAATAAGTCAAGAGGTTTTGCTAAATCCCAATAGAGGATCCCTTTGTTCTCTGCTGCTTCTAGGAAGCCAGGTATGCTATGAAAGAAAATATACAGAGTCAGGATCAAACTCTTTCTTTTAAATTTGGCTGTACTCTACCCTTTCTCCTTTAGGGCCTGAGCCAGAGTTTTATGTGTTATTAAAACTTCAGCCATCAAAGCATTTCCTTTCCAAAGTTACTGCATTTGCAGATTTCTAATTACAGGCAACTCCATGCATTGTAATAGATTACTAAAACATCCTTGCTACTGTACATACAACTTCATGTGCAGCTTGTTCCAATCTTCTAGACTGGATATTTTCCAGTCCCTCTGGCTCACATCAAGCAATGCTGTTACCAGTTTGTATCTCTGTTTCCTCTTGATATTCTACTTTATGCAGTCTGGCACTGATACTGGCTCTTCTTGCTTTGTTCATGTCCTGATGTCCAAGGCAGCTTCATTTGTGGAACTCTTTTATTCCATTCTGTGTAGGGCCTCAGTTTGGTCCCAGTTTTCTTCTTGAGATTTGGAGTCTTTCCCATCTTTCCCCAGTCCTTCCTCACTTTACAAATTCCTCATAATTGCAGCATCTTTCCCTAAAGAGAACCAAACTCTTCTGGAGATTCATGTACCTCAACTACTCCAGCCTGGATCCAGCTGAATTCGGAGATTGGTAATTTTTAGTCTTCTCTTTTCAGGACTACACCAAGAAAGTCTAATTCTGATAATTTTTCTATTTAGGATGAACTAATTTGCAAGAGCTTCATTCAGAGTTATTCTATAAACCCTTAGAGGAAGTGCTCAGCTACTTAGCAAGACAAGATGTCATCTCTTCACACTTCTTTTTGGCAGAATATTTCCCAGCTGAGCTCTGCTTTTGTGGGCATGCATCTGAGGGAACTGAAAATTTCCTTTTGTGAGGCACAACTTGGTGCTGTTCCTCTCTGCCACAACCTGTCCATATCCAAACCTGGCTCTGGCACAATTTGATCCGTGTCTACCACAATGACACCACCATTAACAAAGTGCCCTTAATCTAAATGGATTATTTTATTCATTTTATTACAAATGAATAAACCAGTAGGAAACTCAAGTTTAAACAACAATGAGCTTTAATTTTTTTTTATTATTATTTTTTCTGGACTTAATTTTAACTTTTATAATTTTATTTTACATAACTGCGTTTTCCAGCAGTGTTCTGAATTGCAAGTGATATTTGTCTCTTCTAGATCACTGCATCATTTCAGGAAAAAAATAGTTTTCATTTGCTTTTTATTTTTTTTTTATTTCCATACAATACTTGTGGTTGCCAAAACAAGGCATTGTGAAAACAGGAGTTACAGTTTCCTTCTCTACTTCTCTCTTCCTTTCTTCCCTCAGCCCTCAAGTCTGGACTCTGAGGAAAGAAAATGCTTCTTTGTACTCTATTTTTAGGTGGATGTGTAGCCCATTATAATCTGATCCTATATGAGTCCATCATCTGAGAGACTCTGTTTATTCCAGATGTCAGCTAATATTTTGTCCTGGCTCTTACTTAAGTCTCTGTCATTCTTCCTGTTATAGCAAGCCCAGTCATATATTTAAATACCAAATCTTCTGAGAGGAACATCTCCGGCAGTGGGATGTGCTGGCACACTCCAGTTATTCAAACAGAACTGTAAAGGCCTCTTTCCTCTCAAAACCTGTTTAGTGGATCCAAATAATTAGGAACTGATCTATTTTTTTATTATTAAGTAATGGAGAAAGGGACACTGGAAAAGACTGCAGGTTGAGATGTGATTTCCATAGGAAAGAGAGGGGAGAGAAGGAATGAATGGACAAAAAAATTAAGAATTTGAAGAACAGTGCACCAAAGTTTGTTCATGAGCAATTTTTTAAACAGTGAGAAATGCCTGGATTCCAGGTGTCATTATTACTGGCCCCTTTTCCAGATACTACTCTTAAGAGTCAGAGCTGACTTTTGGGGGCAGGAGGAAAAAAAAAAAACAAACTAAAAACATCTCCTAAGGTTCTATCTGGCAGATAGTTCTATAATCCTGTTCCTGGTGAAACACAGATGGCCTTCCAGCAGCAATCCAGATGCTCCTGCAGGAAGCTCAGCTCTCTGTGGAGCCATTTGGAGGGTATCCGTGGGTGCTGCTGCCTTGGAACAATGCAGCATTTCTTCTCTGAGAGATGAGCTGAAAAAAGCAGGAATCCATTCCTGTATGGATGGGGAATTAACTTCTGACATGGGAAATAAATTCTGTTCACACCTGGAGCAGTGGTTGGCTCCACCTATGTAAGAGCACATGGATTTTGGGATATAGCCTTTGGTGTTGTAGGCACTCAGCAGCCAAAATAATGCATTAAAACATGGATTTTTGCCTGGTATTGTATCAGTTTGCACAGAGTATAGAGCAGCATGCTGCACGAAAGGCATTAGTTTATACTAAATATAATAAGTTACAGCCTATTGAAGAAAGCAGAGCTTAAATTTACAACATGGATAGCTAAAGGCATCTCTTGGAAAACACATGTAGGAAATATGCTCATTTTGCCCTGCATGCTAAAACACAGAAGGGAGTAAAAGAGCAAAGTAGGCAGATAATAGAATTCAGGATCATTGCTTCAATGAGACTACTAATAAGCATGAAATTGAACATCTGCTTAAGTGCATGTCTGGGTTATAGCAAAAAGATAACTCTCATAATTGTACCCTGATATTTCCATAGCAGAGATTGGACTGGATGATAACCAGCATAATGCAAATATAAATGTTATACTCTGGAAGAAGCTGTACAATTATTGTACCTGTGATTGATAGGAATGAAAAAAAAATCAAGGGTCCTGTAGTGTACTTTTTTTTTTGAATAAAGTCCTTTGAATATATTAAATATTTTGTGGAAATGCTATCATGAGCTGAACACTAAAAATTATAGGAAAAAAAATGTCTAGTCCCATAGCAACTTGCTGTGGTGGTTGGTCTCTGAGTAGTTTCTTTTCTATGAAAGAAATCTTATGCTGCCTGTTTGGTGTCCAGGCTGCAGAAAATGTCTTCTACAACAAAGGAAATAATAATGATAACAGACCCAAATATTGTACAATGATGATTGTTTTTACAATCATAAATGAAGAAATCTTTCAGATGAGACAAGATGCCAGGTAAGCTTCTGTTGGTCAGAAGGAAAGACCTGAATTGAAAATCAAAATGCTCTGGTAGAAAGAGACTTTGTGCATGGGAAAATGAAATGTCAGTGATGTGAAGCAACTCTGTAGGTAGATTTAAATAATTTTTGCCTCAATATGCTGGTTTTGCATTAATCTCTATAGATTGTCATCCGTTATAATTTGAATTTCAGGTCCTGAGGTTCATGTAAATGAAGATTTCCTTACCTTTTTGGAACAACTTGGCTTGAAATTCCTTAGACTTGGTGACTACACTGAGTAGATAATGCAAGATTGGGTCTTTTATTTGTTTTCTCCTAGTAGAATGCTGCTAAAAAGGGCTGTGTCTGTGTGAGACCTCATTGTCATTCTGCCATGTATTGCTTTGGGGCAGCTGCTCTATTATTAGCCCACATAGTTATGAGTGAGAGACTGCAAATTTATTCTTCTAAGGAAGATGCATTGTTTGTGACAGATACAATTAATAACTGGCTTTTGAGATGAGATTTTTTTTGTCTGTCTGGTATGGGGGTTGTTTGTGGGTTTTTTTAATGGAAAGCTTGGTTAAGGTCTATGAAAATATTGTGTATTTTTATAGGAAGATATATGAGTTTTATCATGCAGTAGCCCTCAAACTTCTCAAAATGCTATGGATAAATGTAGGAATGATACTTCATTATAAGAGTTTCTCTTAGTTAAAATAATCCAAATTAATCAAAATTAGTGATCTGGCATTGATTTTAACAATACACCATCTTCAATATACTTTTCTCCTCTAGTTTTCATTTTTTAATACAATTATTCTAATATAGTATTTGATGGTAAGGTAATCACTGGACACAATCAAAAGGAAAAGCTATAATTAACATGCTGTGCTTGGGAAAGCAATATCTGCTAAATAACTATCCACAGGACCTAACAGAAGTGAATATTTCATTCACTAAACACAGATAGTCTTAGTTTGCACAGAAAAATAACTTAAGCTCTGTTTACCACAGGTCTTGACTATTAGTACATTGAAATGAATATTCAACGTGCTTCCAGGTAAAAAAAAAAACTTGTAAAAATCACATTCTTTTTTTTAAGGAGCAATTACTTTGAAGACTGAATTGCCTCATTTTTTGAGAGAAATAAATTCAAGAAATACAGGGTTAGGATCACCTGAGCTGAATTTATTGTAGTGTGGAAATAAACTTGTATGTTTTAATGCAGTTGTCATCAGATTAATTTCTTTGGCTCTTCTCTGGGTTTTCCTGACCTTCATCCAAAATCCAATTGCTTCTTTATCTCCTTGTGGTGGGGCTACCCTCAGGACATGGAACAAATGCGTGAAATGGTATCCAGAGAGACTCTTTTCATGGTGACCATCCTCTGTAAACTCAGATTCTGATTTTATGAGAGCAGTTAAAGGAAGACCCCAGATGCTCTCTGACCCTCTTAGGTGGCTTATGGGGTTTTAATAGGACAGCTGAGAATTAACTCCCCAGTAATCATCACAGGGACATTATGGAGTCAGAATCATGCAGGATTAGACCTTAGGTCACCTCACTATTGGTAATATTTCCTCTGAAGTGTCAGGGAAGTGATGGGAGTAACACTTGGGCATACTTCAGAGACAGGCTGCAGCTGTTCTCAAAAAGCTCTTTCTCATCACTGTAATCACCTCCAAAAGCTGAATGTTCTCCCCAGCTGAACCCAGTTCTTCCCAGGACTGTGATTTATTTGGGTTTTATCCAGGTTAAGTCTAATAATTGGCTATTTGTGGTGTGTTGGCCCCGCCTGGGCACCAAGTGCCCACCAAAGCCACGCTACCACTTCCCTCTTCAGATGGACAGTGGGAGAAAACATCACAAAATGCTTGTAGATCATGTTATAAGGACCACAAAAGATCCCTCACCAGCTGCCATCATGGGCAAAACAGCCTTGCCTTGAGGAAATGAGTTAATTTTTTACCAATTAAAGTGGAGTAAGGTAATGAGAAACAAAATCTTATAAACCTCTTCAGTCCTCCCCCCTTCGCTGGCTGAGAAGTGAGAAATTTCATTATGAAATCTTGATCTTCACTGTGTTTACCAAATTTGTCTTTGCACCTTTATAAATGGAAGAATGTTTAAGTTTTCTCCCTGATGCAGCTGAGCAGGTCTGCTTGATCTCTGCTTCTGTCCTGAAGTTACTGAGATTAGCAGTGTTGAGAAGAGATGTATGTTACAAATTTATCTCACTACTGTGACAACAGATTTTGGTGTGGCTTTACAAAGCCAATTAAAGGATTTACAAGTTCTTTTTGCATTAAAACTTTGTTTTGCCTTTGCTTTCAGCTAGAAAAGCAGAAGGAAACCATGGGGTTTCCCCCATAGCTACTCCTAGATTAGACAGCCGTGTAATTCATGTGTGGTTTACCTTGCTCAAATCTCCCAAAATTTCCACAAAGCAGCAGCTTCTCCTGGGACATGTCTCAAATCCATACCAGCCCTTTGGTACAAAATCTTCCTTGCATTGCTGGAGAGGAAAAGGGGATGAAGAAAAAACTTCAGGGCCATTCTGAGCCTTCCTTAAATAAAGCTCTGACTCTGCAGCCGGTCCACCTCTAGGGATTTGTGTTGTGTGGGATGAACATCTCCCAAACCTCAATATTTGCAAAGACCTCATGATCCTACTTGCAATAAATTGCATTCCTCCTTCTTATTCCTTTCCTCCCCATTGAGAGTACAAGCTGAAGTCAGGTTCATGTTTAACATAAATAACACAATTGTGACTACAGGCAGTGTCCTGCTCAGTTTAACTGGGTGGTCTGGAGATGGACTGAGGACTTTCTGACATGATCTGAAATATGCAAGAAGGAGAATTCACAATCAGAAAGGCCCTGCTTCCATTTTTGCCCTTTGGAAAAGGCCATTGATTTCATGATGGCCTAAAAGGCACTAAAATTATTCTATTGAGCAAAAATCCTCTTAAAATGCACCCGAACTCACGTTTTCTCCAGTCTATGGAAAAGGGAATAGCACAGACAAAGCATGGCTAACCTTGCCCACATTTGGGCAAAGTGAGTTTTTATCTCTTGCATTATCAGCCTTCAACAACATCACAATGTGTGTAGATGTATTTAATTTACCTTTTAAAAATGCTTTGGGTTTCTAAAAACTTAAAAAGTCTCCTTTATCCACTGTATTATACTACCACCACCCCCACCTTACATAATTTTTCCCAACTAAATTTCTGCATGTCTTCTCAGGTAGAGTGCTTATTTAAATTCCCTGGGAAAATCTGCAATCTTCTGTTCATGGATGTGTGGAAAGCATACATTTATCACAATCAAAGGAGAGAGGGGAGGAAGGGAGGATATTGTCACTTTATTTTTTCTTCACCATTAACCTCTTAAGTCTTTAGTAAATTGGCTGTCCTTTAATCATGTCCTTAACAACCCCTGATGAGCTACTAATTGTATGTGCACTTGATCACTTGCAAAATCCCCCTGTACTCTTTTGGCTTCCTTTCTCTCAGATTATAGCAGCAAGAATTTATCTGGAAATACTTCATTATTTCACTAGTTCTCATTAGGAGTCCAAAGGTCATATCCCCAGACCAATATGAAGTTGATTTTTCTATTTAGCCAAGGCAACTTCACTTAATTTAGCACCTCCCAAAGGTGACAATTTGTTCCATTTCCTGTCTATTCTTTTTGTTCCCAAGAAGTTTTCATTTTTCTTCTGAAAACAGAAATAAATTAAGATAATAGCTGGCAAAGATTCATGCTTTTCTTCTTCTTCAGGTCTTCATATTCTCTAAATGGAAATTTTATTTTACAGCTTTTTTTTTTTTTTTTTTTTTTTTTAACTAAGAAAGAATAACACCTTATTACTTGTGTCTGGTTCGCCTAACCTTATGGAGGTGATGGTAATTCCTCAAAGTTCATGTCAATAGAAACCACTGCTCAAAACAGCAGCTTTCTGCCTGCTCAGCTTCATTCCAAAGACTCAATTTTTTTTTTAATTGGCAATTTAATAATAGCCAGAAAAAAATTCTATCAATTTGCATGGCCAGCTGTTACCTCCATATTTAATTGCTATCTAATATTTTATCAATTTCTGGTTTTCCCCTTTTACTTCCTCAGGACTAAAATGGAAAAAATCCAATTTATTCCCTCTTTGAGCAGCTCCTGTACTTCATTTTCAGTGCTGTAGAAAACAATGTTTTTTTAGAATTATTATTTTATCTTCTGCTTTGCTAAATATATTATTTGACTTTTATCTATAATGAATTTATCCATAGCTTTTTCAGTATAGAAATTTATAGTATGTGTAAAAAGAGGCCTGCCTGTGGTGCTGGTAGTTTGTGTTGTTGTATTTTCTAGATTCTCCTGAAAAAAACTACAAAAGAAGCAAAAGGAAAACCATGCTGATTTAGTGAGAGACAGCCAGAAATGGTTTGATATGAAAATTCATTTGATCTGCATCAAAACCCTGTCTGGATGAAAAGGATGTACTTTGTACACCACTGAAAGTAAGTTCCTTGTAGGATGTATTATTGCCTGCTGAGCCCATCAAATTGAATTAACACTCAGTGATCTGGTGAAAAATGGGGCCTGGATCAATTGTTTTGGGGCTGGCTGAAGGAAAAGTGATGTGCATTCCACCCACCTCCCAAAAAATCAATGAGACGTAGCTGACTGTGCATGTGTGTTGTCATCAAAGCAGCTCAAATTCAGATTTGAGTTTGGTGTGCACAGAGGAATCAGCACCTACAGGACAATAACAGCTATTTTCAGCCAAGAGTAGCTGGTTCCATACCTGCTTCAGCCATGCAATCAGATCACCTGCTGCACAGTGTCCTCTGGAAAATAAATTGATAAATAATTTTTATAGTTTTTGTAATTAGGAGTTTGTGTGGGTGATGTTCCATGAGTTTTGGCAGGAAGCTCATTCTCACAAGTACCATTTGTCATACTCCAAGCTCTAAAACAGTCTTGAAAGCTCTCAAGAAATGAGAAAGGAGGAAATGAAGCAACAACATGAGACACAATTTGCAAAGAAATAGCAAATGCTTGAAAATTGAAAGTCAGATCTATCCATAACCTCAATGAAACTCTGAAACTATGACAACATTATTTAACATTTCAGCTTGAATAATAAATAATTGTTTACAAAACCTGCTGGAAAAAACCCAAACCATCCCATCATCCTATATACGATAAATGCTTTCTTCAAAATCTCTGCATAAACAAGATATTTGCCATAATTTAGAGAGAAAAAAAAGTATTCCAGAAAAATGGATTCTTCTTAAATTAGGCTGGGAATTTCCAAATTTTTTAATCTTCCTTTAAGCAACAGAAATTGATATTCTCTACCTGCATCAGGAAAGTTTTCTTGTGTGTTCTTCCTTCAGTTTTCTCAGCAAGGTCTTGTACGAAGACATCATTTTGATAAAGAGTTGTACAATTAAATTTAAGGGGTAAGTGTTCAAAAATTTTATACTACAGAAATAATATAATTATATAATATATAAAGGTCTGGAGCAGACCTGCCATATTTTTTAAAGGTGTAGGAGTTTCTGCAGATTGGTTTTGTAGGAGGAATAATCTCTTATTAGCCAATTAAACAAATGACTGATATTGAGTACACAAGATACAAGCTCTCCTTTTTCACTGATGAGGGAAATACTTTATCACCCAATTGATTGTGACTGAATGGATGAGTTTGTGCATTGAGCAACTGCAAAAAGGAGGAAAGATGATTACACCACTTGAACCAGACTCCATTTGCAAAAATCAATTCTACCACGAGGAAAAAAATATTTGCTGCTTTTTATCCTGGTGAAGGATTGATACTTAATATTGCAGAAAGCACCCAGTCCCTGGCTGGCACTCAGAAAATATGCTACATTTGCTTCAGCTGTTGTGCTATTCCAATATTGCATGTAAACAGAAAGAAATTATGCACATTAATTTCTTAGAGGTGAGAAATTGTAACACGGGGTGATGATTACTCTCCTAATGTGTATTTATTTATTAGATATGTCAGAACGTACTTGTAAGTGATATCAGAAGGTAAAAATATTTAGTGTACCTCAAATCCAAGGCTGCTAAACCAGGCAGTGCATCTCCCTGTTTAAACTGGTTTTGGAGTCTACTATAAGAAAATTTTCCTCAGTTATGCAACCTGTGGGCACGAATTGTAGGCTTGCCTGCTAAGATTTCAGTGATTTCTCTACTCTAGTGTTATACTCACTATTCAGTATTTTATCCTGCAGTAAATGCAAGGTAACTTAAATCTATTTTTGTTATAGTTAAGGGGTTGTTGCCTTTATGAAAGACAACCAGGGACCTGGTTCAGGTAAGGCAGCACGGCGGCCTGGTCTCGTCCAAGCCACTCGGGCTAATCAACACACGCAGACACCAATATGGCAGACGGTTGAAAAGCGTTTATTATCCTATTTCGTGGGTTTATATAGGTTTAGGAGTCTTTGCTACGTCAGAGGGGGGTTTGGGGTCTCGGAGGATAGTGGGTAGTGGAATTTTACCAGAACAGGTGTGGCTACATTCTTCTCTGACTCCTGGGGTTAGCAGATAAGCAGGGGAGAGAGAGGGGGGGAAGGGGTCTATCTTTCCGTGACATTCCGTGATCTTCCGCTCCGCCTGTCCCTATCTACCACATCTCCCCCCTCCTTATCACATACAAAATGAGGTAGTTGTAGATAGAGGCATTGGAGTGAGGTACAGACTTGTAACTTGTTAAGGAAAGGGTGGTTTAGTAGATCAGGGTAGATTTTTTAAGGCAGGTGCTGAAGGCTTTAGCTACTGACTGTGTTTGCAGTTTTTTGGTTTATAGCATTTGTTGGTGGCCTACGAACAGAATGTTTGCCCTTTCCAGACGGGCTTGAACAAACGAGACTAGTTTGTTCAGCAGGCATGGTCCTATGGTAATAGCCAAAAGCAGTATTGCCAGTGGACCTACCAGGGCGGAAATTAAAGTGGTGAGCCAAGGTGATTGATTGAACCAGGATTCAAACCAGCTCTGCTGGGTCTCCCTGTCTCTCTTTCTCTGAGCCAGTCTGTCTCGGAGTTCTGCCATGGAGTCTTTAACGACTCCTGTATGATCTGCATAAAAGCAGCATTCCTCCTTCAAAGCTGCACACAATCCCCCCTGCTGCATAAACAAAAGGTCCAGTCCCCGCCTATTTTGTAAAACTACTTCTGAAAGTGAAGAGACTGATTTCTCTAGATAGGAGATGGATTTCTCGATTCTCTGCAGGTCCTCGTCGATGGTCATTTGCAGCTGGGAGAGTCTGTGTTGCTGGGTTGCGATGGCTGAGACGCCCGTGGCTGTGCTAGCTGCTCCCAGGCCGAGCAGCATTGCGATAGTTATACCTGTGATGATTTCCCTTTTGTGGAGTCTGTCAGGTTCCTCGAGAAGATGGTATATTTCTTCGTCTGAGTGGTACAAGACCCTGGGGACAATCAGAACTTGGACACAGAAATCAGTAGAATCATTGAATTTGTCAAGGAACACACAAGGACTCACTCCGGACCTTTGGCAAACCCACATCCCAGACGCAGATGGGATCACCCACTTGCTAGTTTTTCTGTTAGGTTTGACAACTTTAGTGCAGAAGTTGCCTTTCTGCTTCGCTAAGGTTGCACTCCCAAAACATCTGCCCTGTCCTGTGATTTGACTCAGGGTGATTCCTCTGCGGGGAGTGTCCCATCTGCACTGGTGGGGGGCGCTGGCCGAGGAGTAACTGAAGGGGGTGTCCAAAGCAATGCCTTCATAAAAAGGGGGTTTGATATCATAGCAAAGCCAACAGGAGTTAGTTAGGTTCGGTTTGGTTTCGTTTAGGGTTAAAAAGGTGGCTTCTAGCATACGAAAGATTGGGTTTGGGTCTGACTCAGCCATGCGGCCTATCTGGGGGGTATCTGCAAGGCCGGTCGGGGTGTCAGTGGCTTTTGGGGTCAGGGTTTTGAGGTGGGTTGTGTTTTTCCCTCCCAGCACATTCCTGATAATTTTGTTGGGTCCCACTGGTCGAGGCGTTGGCGGCTGGAGCCTGATAATTCTCACATTCACCCACCTCCTCGGTCCTTTGAGGACCACTGTCCATGTTCTACCCGTGGCCCAGCTAGGGTGATCTGGCTGTAGGACAGTCATGTTATAACTTACGCATGCCCGTTGTCTAGGCTGTGCAGTGTGGTCTCCGCAGCCAAAGGGTGCCCAGGTGAACTGTAAGAATTTGTCGGGCTCCTGTGGTTGCCACCCGTCTGCCCATGGTCTGGCATCTGTAACAATGGTTTCGCAACCCCAATACCCACAATGTCCCCACCCCGGGTAGTCACAGTACCTTTTCCCTGGGTTGGACGCTGGGCACCAATAGGATATGTACATGAGTACGATACGTGGGTTTATGGGCCGTGTTTTCGGTTGCCCTGGAAACAGATCGGCTATGTGGAATACGAAGGATGGAGCGTTTGCGGTGGTGACCTCTTTGAACACCTTGTCGCTTGAGAGATGTTGCATGACCCATCTGAATGGCTGGTGAGGGTAGTGGCCTGGGTCGGCTTGCCCCCCGGCCACAAACCCCACCAGCAGGATTGCACAGAGACACTGTGCGAGTCTGGGTCTCACCGCCGTGGGACGCTCAGGCTCTGTCTGGTGGCTTGGTGGTCCGTTGTCTCCCTCTGGAGCAGGTGTGTGTGTGTCGCGGGGACGGTCCACGAGCGTGTCCTGCGAATGAAAACTCACAGTTTTCCATTAGTTTCATTCTTAAGGTCAGGTTTGATCGACCTGAGTGGACACCACCTGATCTTGCCCTCCTTTTTAACTGCCGCGTACCCCCGTCCCGTAAGCACCAGTCTCCAGCCCCGTTCCCACTCGCCTAGCTCGTTTTTGACCATGACCTGTGGGCCCTCCTCTAGTGTCTGGGTGGCCCAGTGTTTTCGAATGGGACTGTTTGCTTCATCTCCCCTAGGGAATTGGTTCAGTGCTAGCAGCGCGGTTGCTAGCATGCGCGTGTGGTCTCCTGAGGGGATGGAATTGGCAAAGCCCTCTGCCTTTGCCAACACTTCTAACTTGGCTTTTAGGGTCTGATTTGCTCGCTCGACAATGGCCTGTCCGGTGCTGTTATATGGGATTCCCTGTGCTAAGGTGATACCCCACACTGAGGCGAATTCTCGCACTGATTTAGAGATAAAATTGGAAGCATTGTCAGTTTTAATTTGCTTGGGGATACCAAGCCATGCCATAACTGTCAGCCAGTGCTGGATCGTGGCCTTCGAGTTGGGTTTGAGATGCTGTGTCGCTATGATCACTCCGCTGTAGGTGTCCACTGTCACTGCAAGCCATGCTCGGGGCTTCAGCAGTTCGCAGAGGGTGAAGTCTGACTGCCAGATTTCTGATGCCTTGAGGCCTCTCGGGTTGACTCCACCGGTCCATAGGGGTGACTTCTGGCAGTGAGGGCAGGTGGCCACTACGTGCCTCGCGTCTGCTGTCGAGATCCCGCATCTCTTCGCCAGTGCTTTGGCCCCTATGTGGAGTGACTCGTGCAGCTGACGAGCTTCCTGCAGTGTCCACACTCCCTTCGCTGCGGCATCTGCTTTGTCGTTGCCAGTCTGGAAGAAGCCCTTGACTGGGTTATGGCTGTTGACGTGGATGACGGACACGGTGCCCTGGCGTGAGGAGAGTGCCTCTTCAAGCATGGAGGCCGTCGTGGATGTTGACACACCTGGTCTTGACATGGCTAGGCAGAGCTTTGCCACGAATATAGAGTCTGTCACGATGTTGAGGTGTTCGTCCTGGAAAAGTCCGCATGCCAAGACCACTGCTGCTGCTTCCAGCTGTTGCACTGACAGCGTGGGGTCACACGTTTTGACACAATGCCATGTTTCTCCTGCCTGCCACACTGCTGCTGCGGTAGAAGTCATGGAGGAGGCGTCTGTAAAGACCGTTGGTCCTGGTTGCGGTCGGTCCATGACCTTCGGTGGCACATCTATGTCGACGATGGTCAGTAGCTGGGTCCAGGGTGGTTTGGTGGCGTAGGAGATTTCTCCTCCGAAGCCGGTGAGAGCGAGGGCCAGGTGTTCCGATATTGCAGTTGACTCCGTGGTCGGTCGCTTGCGAAAGGGGAGGTGGATCCTTGCCGGCTCGGTTCCCAGGTGTCTCAGGGCGAGTCTCCTGCCTTTCGTGATGAGGTTAGCAATGCACTCAACTCCTGGGGAGAATGCGTGAGTCGGTCTTCTGAGGACCACCCA
The DNA here is from genome assembly GCF_048771995.1 of Taeniopygia guttata. Taxonomy (NCBI): domain Eukaryota; kingdom Metazoa; phylum Chordata; class Aves; order Passeriformes; family Estrildidae; genus Taeniopygia; species Taeniopygia guttata. The sequence continues at coordinate 17,018,913 of NC_133024.1, read as the reverse complement.
CTGGATCGGCTGGGATTTTTCGGAAGGTCCTTGGGCAAGTGCTCCCACTCCTCCCTTCTGCGTGAAGTGGACGTATAAGTCCAGTGGTACGCCCGGGTTCCACCTGGCAAGCAGGCTAGTGGACATCTGGCGTTCGATGAAGTCGAGGGATTTCGTTGCTTGCGGCGTCAGCTCCTTGGGGTCCCACGGGTGTTTTCCTTTCAGGAGGTCATACAGGGGGTCCATGACCTCTGGCGGAACTAGGATGATGTTGCGGAGCCACTGCAGAGATCCTACAAGTCGCTGCATGTCGTGGAGGGTCTTGATGTCTCGGCGGACCTTTATCCTGGGTGGGGTCACGTAGGAGTTTGTGATCCCCACTCCCAGGAAGGTCACGCACGGTCCTCTCTTGATCTTCGTGTTCGCGATCTCGAAGCCGTTGGCCTGGAGGGTTTCCGTGATCGTGGACACTAGGTGATCCACTTGGCTTGCTGATGGTGCAGCGACGAGGATGTCGTCCATGTACTGAATGATGGTCGTAGCAGGGTGGGAGTGTCGGACTGGCATCAGTGCCCTGTCCACGGTGATCTGGCATATGGTCGGGCTGTCCACAAGGCCTTGAGGTAGCACCTTCCATTGGAAGCGGAGGTTAGGTCGCTCGCCGTTCGGGAACACGATGGAGAAGGCGAACCGTTCTTTGTCCTCGGCATGCAGGGGTATTGAAAAGAAACAGTCTTTGATGTCCAGCACTGCGCACGGCTGCCCTTTGGGGATGGCTGAGTTCGCGGGCAGTAGTGTCTGAACTGGACCCATGGGCTGAATTGTTTTGTTTACTTCCCTCAGGTCGTGGACGAGGCGGTAGCCTTCTCCTGATCTCTTGGGGATTACAAACACAGGGGTGTTCCACGGGCTGGTGGAGGGTTCGATGTGGCCCTTTTGTAGCTCGCGGTCGACCAGTTCCAGCAAGGCTGTCATTCGAGGCTTTGACAGGGGCCACTGCTCAACCCATACGGGGTCTGGTGATTTCCAAGTCAGTTTGATTGGCAGCAGTGGGTGCACAGCAGTGGCCCTCATCATAAATTTGTAATCCTGACTCCTAGCATGGCGAGAACGTCCCTTCCTATCAGGGGTGGGGAGTTTTGCAAGATATAGGGGTGGATTGCTACTGTTTGTTCTGGTCCTTTCTTTGTATGGAGCGTTATAGCTACCAATTGGGTGCTTTTCCAAGCCCGGGACAGCCCCCCCACCCCGTTCACTGGGGGGACTTCCTTGTACGGCCAGTGTCGGGGCCACAGGGCTTGGGGTAGGATTGTGCAGTCTGCTCCTGTGTCTGCCCAAAACTGAAGTCCTATTACATGAGGGTCCTGACTGTCATAAAGGCGGCATGTCCCCCAGATTTTTGGGGGTTCCCTCCCTATTTTTAGGGCCAGGGCCACCCAGGGGTTGTCCTGTTCTGGGGCGCCCCCTGCTGACCCTGTGGCACAGGCGCTGCTTGCGGTGGCGGTGGGTACGAAGGCGCCGCAGGCTGTGCCGTGATACTCGCTGGCAGGGGTATGAAGTTGGCTGCTTCCTGTGGGAGAATGGGGTACGAGGGCTCCCCGCCCCATTGGGGGTTGGCATGGATGGGCCGCCTCATATTCGCAGCGGGAGGGGGCTGGGTGCGGCCCGCTGGCCCCCTCCCCTTTTCGTTTCCCTGGGCTCGGGACCTGCATTCCCTAGCCAGATGTCCCTTCCTCCCGCAGCCCCAGCAGGATCCCCGCGGGCGTGTTTGGGGCGGAGGCGCTGCGGCGGGCCGCCGTGCCGGCTGTGGGCAGCTCACCGCGATGTGACCCGCCTCCCCGCACTTGAAACACGCCATGGCATTGGTCAGGGTGTGGACAGCTGCCTGAATGGGCGTCAGGTGTTCCTCCCTCACTACATGTCTGATCATGTCCGCCAGGCTAGCCCCGGCTGGCAGGGAACGTAAGATATCCTTAGTAACGGAGTTGCACTGTTGGCGCAGGCAGTCGGCCACCACGGGGCCCCTTGCCTCTGCCGGCAGGGTAGAGGAATCTATCGCTGCCTGCAGGCGATCCACGAACTGCGTGAAACTTTCGCTCTCTGCCTGCCTCACGGTGGACCACGGTGCCGGCTTGGCCACGACTCGGGAGGCGGCACGAATTGCCTCTCTAGCAGCCCGAGTGGTCGCTCTGACCTCCTCAGCCTGCATCTGTGCGGCTTGCTGCTGTGGTGTGATCATATCATCATGCTTTCCTATCAGTCTGGATAAGCTCGATCTGTGTAGGGGCTGCCGCGCGCCGGACGCCTGGGCTAGCTGCTTTCTACAATTATCCTCCCACTCCTGCCTAAAGACGATCATTCCCGCCCCGTCTAATAACATACGCCCTATCCGTTCGATATCAAAGGGAAGCAAGTCATCGTTGCTAAAAAGACCATCGATTAACGTAGTAACTATAGCCGAGTTGATCCCTTTTTCCGCAATGGCTTTGACAATTGCCTGTATATCTTTTGGGTTTATCGGGGTATAGACCCTTTGTTGGTTCCCTTCCGGACCGGTAAGCCGGACTGGGAAGGCTTGTATGGCTGCCGCTGGGGACCATTCAGCACAAGCTATCTTTATTTTCCCCCAGTCAGTAAACTGGGCTGATTCGTATTGTATTTGTTTTTCGGCGCGGCTTAGAGCTTTACCCGGCTTTGTTTCAAGCCGTGCCGGTTCCGTTTCGTCTGAATCGGAGCCATCGCTAGCTTCCGTCAGCTCCCCTGAGCTGCTGGAGCTGTTGCTGCTCTCCGAGCCGGAAGACGAGTGCCAGCGTACTTCCGGGGCTCCATGCCGTTTTGTTCGGCCCCGGGCTCGCTCCCCCCCTCGGGGGAGGGGCCGTTCCCGCCCCCCCGGCTCGCCGCGCCTACCGCGGGGGGTGGTTTCTCCCTTATACGGTGGCGGCTCCCGGCGCAGCTGCCGATTGGTTCTGTGTCCCGTGCCGCCCTCCGCCCCTTTCTCCCGCACGCGCGCATTCCCGAGGTCGCGCTCCCCCCGGGTGTTCGCGCCGGGACCGCCCGAGCCCCGCCCCTCCCCGCCGCTCGCGGCGCCATGTTCGAACGGGTATGGGGGTGGCGTGGCCGCGCCGTCTTCCCAAACCGCCGTTTCGGCGGCTCGGGCTTCTTTTAGCAGCCCTTGCCAGAAGCGCTCCGCGTGCTCTTGCGTCTCCGGTATCGGATCGCGGGCGGGCGGCGGCGGCGGCTCGGAGGAATTTGCGGTCTCTCGGGGGGTTTGAGCGGGGGGGGGTTTTGGGGATTTTCGGCGGCGGGGGTGTCGCGGGGGGTTCCTGCGGGGGGGGGTGGGCTCTGATCTGGGGGAGGGGGTGTCGCGCTGAGCCCCCCTGGGTCCCCGCTGCTGGGCAGATCGCTCTCAGGGGCAGTCTGCGTCCCCGCCCCCACCCTGAGTTTGGGAGTAACTAATAAACATGTGCGAGCCGCGGTCCATGTCTCCTGCTCCTCTATCGCTTTGCGTAGGGCTTTTTCTACTCTGCCCCATGCTTTAAGATTTCTGCCGCTGCCGGAGGATTTTGTGTCCTCGGCTAGCGCGGCAGTGCATTTGTCCCATATTTCCGGATGTAATACATCCACGGGACGCTCGATTGCCCCTAGCTCAAGCAATCTCGCCATGGCAAGATGAAAATCCTTGAGCTTACACCCAATACCCCACTGTGAATAAATAGCACTCACGATCCTGGCCATTGCGTCCATGACGCCCGCGGATCCTAGGGGGACGTCTCCCCTTACGCCTGGGTACGGTCCCGCCGTCCTGGCCGCTGCTTCTGTCCAGGTGAAACCCGTCAGCCGGGCAAATTTTTCTTCTTTTGTCCCGGGTTTCCGGCACCAGTATGTTGCCTTTATGAAAGACAACCAGGGACCTGGTTCAGGTAAGGCAGCACGGCGGCCTGGTCTCGTCCAAGCCACTCGGGCTAATCAACACACGCAGACACCAATATGGCAGACGGTTGAAAAGCGTTTATTATCCTATTTCGTGGGTTTATATAGGTTTAGGAGTCTTTGCTACGTCAGAGGGGGGTTTGGGGTCTCGGAGGATAGTGGGTAGTGGAATTTTACCAGAACAGGTGTGGCTACATTCTTCTCTGACTCCTGGGGTTAGCAGATAAGCAGGGGAGAGAGAGGGGGGGAAGGGGTCTATCTTTCCGTGACATTCCGTGATCTTCCGCTCCGCCTGTCCCTATCTACCACAGGGGTAGGGTGTTAAAATATACTTCTAGCATAATGATTGAAAAATCTGTTAATTAGGGGAGTCTGAACTCCCTGTGCTTTAAAACCACTTGTTACTGACTAAAGTGTAATCAAATCAAAATTTTCAAGCCCCTCCATGCCATTAAGTGACCAAACACTGCAGAGAATAAAGGAGCCCTCCCTGTGCTTTTGCTCATTCACCTCTCAGATAACCAGAAGAGTCATCACACCCTATCCAGTCTTGTCGGAATCTGAGGTATTGATGATTCCGAGATTGTAGAAAGTCTCTGTCTTTCAGCCCCACTGCCAAAGAAGAAGCCATAATTCATCTGTGCTGGTTTCAAGGTTGTTTATTCTGTTTATCTCTAACCTGTTCTGCTGCCCTGCCGCAGGTCTGTCCTGCAGGGCAGCATGTGGGGCTCTGCCCTCAGTGGGATGTTACAAACATTATATACCAGAAACTACCTGTGCTGTATTTACAATAATGTGCCAATATCTGTCACCTACGTTGAACAGTGTGTCCCCAGCCTAAACCAACAGAAAAATGCCAACACTGCAGTGAAACATGGAGGGCATGAAGAAGGAGAAAAAGGACAAGACACACCCAATTTCCTCCATCTTGTCCCCTTTGGACCCCTAATCTAGACTCCTAAAATTTTACTTTTGCACCCGTGTCACACTTAATTATTACTTATATCAAACACTCAGAGCTGGCAATTCATCCTGTAAGATTGAAAACTCTTTTCCATGGACAGAGATCACAGACAGTGTCTCTGGGGGCTCTGTCCAGGGGGGTTCCTGACCCCCTGCCAGGGTCCCAGACCTTCCAGGACAGCCAGAGGGAAGCCCTGGATTCCCACACTGTCTCTTCAAAACAAGCAAACAAATCCCTCTCAGGCAGCAAAAACACAGAACATTTCCCCTTTCTGGCTGAGCACTGAGCAGTGTCTTCTTCCCAGACACCTTGAGCCAGAAGGGGAGTTTCTGGTGTGTTAAAAGGCAGCAGAAGAGGCAAACCCAGCTTAGGACTGGCTCAACTTATTCCCTTTCAAATAATTCTGATCCACCTCTAACCTCACCCCTGCACACAGGAGTGTGGATATCTCTGAACTCTCCTCCTCCAGATGTAACAGCCAGCCTGGGTTTTCCTTCCCTGCTTCCCCCAAAAATAAAACCCATCCCATTTTCCTAAGTACCAGCAGAAATAACTCTCCCTTCTTCTACCTCTGGAGTTTAGAGCAACAAATAGGAGAGACAGAAAATCAACTGGGAGAAAAAGAAAGGTCAGGAATGCATTAGGTGAGAAGATTTTTTTATTTCTTACAGGGAAAACCAGTGTTTTTCTACTGTAGGCAAGTTAAATGTATTTAATTGTGAAGCACTTAAATAGTTACGTGTGCTTAGTGTATTTGAACTGGAAACTGCTATTATACTTGGCCATAATGTAAAAGTAAATTCTAACTTTTCTTAATCCAGTAAAGCAGCTTGAGTTATTAATATTGGTCTTTATGGACCCCAGCAGAGGTGTGGAAATCTCATTAGGGATGTAAATGTCAGGTAGGACACTTAAAAACCTCATTATAGAGAAGAACCCAAGTACCAAAAGTGACATAAATTACTGCCCAACCTGAATATTGCAGAAGAGCAATCCCGCAGAGCTCTGTTATGGGGTTTGAGCGGAAGGACAATTACTACCAGCTTTATCTTGTTATAATGAAGATGAAATGTACATTTAACTAGATTTGTGCTTAAACTGACTGACTAACAGGAAAGTAAGGTAGAGAAAGGTAATAAGTCTCTTTAAATATTGAATAAGTCTATTAGGGCAATAAAATACTTTTGTAGTAGTTTTGTGTACTCTAATGGTTTATCTGTTCATAGTAATACTTCAGATTGGCATGTGGCAAAAAATTTCATAGATATGTCCATTTCAAATCTGAAATTTAGCATTACTCAGCAATAGCTCCTTTCCTAATATAAAGTTAGCTATTCATTCTGTTGGTCTCTATATTTCTGGTTTTCTAACACTTCTCTTGGGATAGAGAAGATGGGCTCTGCCTGGCAAGAGCATGAGCCAATATCAGGTGATAGCCACAATGTCTTGTCACTGTGCAGAGGGTTGGGCTGGGACCATCACACATCTTTAAGTGATTTCAAAGCCAAATGGGAAGAAATTAAATGTTAGTGTTGGAAGATGAACACTCATGACCTGTAGTAATGAAGCTTGCATGGTTTGGCAGGAAGAAAGATAAAATTAGGAATTCACAGGGAGTATGAGTTCAACAAAACTGTTTTTGGTTGCTCTGTACCTTTCAGCTTGTCTTTGCTCTGTCTTTCTCTCATTTCACACCTTTCCCCATTACCAAGGAATCTCTGGAGTACAGAAGGATTGGCTCTTTGCTTTGATGTAAACAAAATTAAACAGAACTGCTTGTGGGTGATCGGTTTTGATCTTTATTTGATTTTTATTTAAATCTTTTTTTGATCTTTATTTAAAACACCCCCAGAAGTCTGATCATGTCAGAGGCCAATCAGATTATGGGGGTTTATTTACTCCCCCATATCAAGATTAGGCACAAAGTGATAAGGAAAAACCTACCAAGGTTCAAGATTTCTGCCTAACAGAGGCATAAATATCCAGGAAGCATCCTTGCACCTTCAGCAACTGAGCTGTTCTGTACAAACAATGGCATGCATTTATTTTCTTTGTTTTTAACTCAGTGACAGAAAATCTGTTCAAACAAGACATAGTAAGTATATTAGATAGGGGAGTTTGTGGGGGTTTTTTGAGTTTGTTTCTTTTACTGTGTACGTGTTGTTGGTTTTGTGGGATATTTTTAGAAAAGAAAGCAGAACCAACAGGAGATGTAAGTAATGAAGGTACTGGGTTGAGTTTGTTATACCCATAAAGCATAAATTACTCTCAATTTAGCTTTAAATATTCATTGGATTTGCTCATTCACTGCTGTCCATAAAAACCCATCACATTGTTTAGCACAATTAGGCTTGATTGTTTAAAGAGTCTGGACTGAAATAGCATTAATTAGCTATGTCATGCTATTATTCACCGTCCATAAACTTGCTGTTACCATTCAGATCATGCTTGGATTTACTGGCAGAGCAGAACCTGGAAAAACATAGCAGACAGTAGACTTTATAAAGCTGTTTTATTTTTTTGCTGATTCAGTTTTCTGAGGGAGGACATATTGCAATGTTAGGAGAAGATCTTTAACCTTAAAATGGAGAGAGAGATGGAGATGGGACCAGGTTTTATATCTTTTTGCTAACATGTAGCTTCATAATCAGGAAGCCTTTCTATTCTTCCTTTTTTAGTAGTCCATATTCAAATTTCAAACTTGACTTTCTGGGTGCACAGAGTTGGTCTTTGCCTTTTCCAAAGATCCCAAAACAGCAATTTACAGGCACAAGACTTACCTTCCCTCTCACAGATGTTTTACGTTGCCTTGCTTTTACATTCACTTTTCCTTTTTAGCACACTTACATGAGCACATATACTCAGTCAACACAAAATATCTTAAATAAAGATTTGACCAATTCACTGAAAGCAACACAAAGTCAAACACAGAGGAACAACTGTGTCAGGCTGTGATTCAAGTCACTTTAGAAAAAACAAGGCTGAACAAAAATGCAAACATGTATGTTTATTTACAGAAACAAGTGGCTGTTTGTATACAGTATGCTGGGGTTTAAAAAAAAAAATTAAATAAAAGGTATTTTTCTAGTTGTAAACCCCAGGCATTATGAGATTCCCTACCCTCATGTAATGGCAATATCTCTTTGTGCTTGGATGGAGCACCAGCTCGCTCCTTTGGTGTGAGCAATTACTGTCATAAGCCATAAATCTGCCTCAAGAAGTGACAGTTTAAGCTCAGGATTCTTAATGCTGGCTCTCTTAGAATAATGGTTGCTTAACATAACACTTGGAGCATTACCCATGTGGATCAAAAAGAGGGTTTTGAGTGAAAAAAAATTGTTCTGTCTTCCAGATGAGCCTTTGGCATTATGCTGCATATAAACTACAGTTATTTCACTCAATACTGAAACTTTTACTGAGCTCATATCAGGGCTTCACTTAAAGACACCAAGAAGACAAGAAAGAAGGTGTGTTTTTAGTTTAAGGCAGTCTTCTCCTCTCTCAAAATGTTTTTATATATAAAGAAACCAAAAAACAATGGAGATGCATAATGGTAAACAGTAAATTCCTCCTTTAAAAAATGAGCCTTCTGCATTTGCTGGGAAAGCTTCCTTGTGTTGATACATTTAAAGAATACATTAATTTCTGCTGGATTTCTCTAGTACTTCTGGAAAAAATTCAGAGGAGCCCAGTTAAAAAGCAGGCATAATTGAGAAACTTCATCAGTCCTTATGTAGATGATACAGTGAGGGCAGACAGAGTGTTTATTGCTTTGGTTTTTCATCTGGACTCTGAGACATGCAGATTTTTATACAACTGTCATTATTGAATCCTGTGAAAATTTCCAGCTGACATAGTCCTCAAATTCTAGCCTCCGTGTTTTGTTTTTTGTTTGGTTGGTTTTTTTTTTTTTTTTTTTTTGACTTTCTGATAAGCTTGGCAACCTTCACTGTCCTTCCCTAATCACAAAGGAGAAATATTGGTCTCTTGAGCAGCTGATGGAATTAATGACTGATGATTTCACGATTAATGTAATCTTTATGCAGCAATTTCCACTGTTGTCCAATATCCACGATGAATCTCTTCACAGCAGCCATGAAATATGTTAGAGAAATTGTAACTTAGTGGAGAACACGAGATACACATCTAATCAGAACTTTCTGAATGTAAATCATATTCATGCAAGGCAGGCAGATTTTATTGGTAGGAGAAGTCAATAACACTAATGAGGAAAAATTCATTCTGTCGAACTTGCAGTACTTTTAATGTGCCCAATTTTTGCTGGGTGCTCTTAGGCTGCCTTTTTAATTTAGATTTCCAGACACATCTAAACCACATCCTGGATGCAAACCCTACCACAGCCATGTGTAATTTTAAATCAGAAAAATCCCTTACAACCATAAAGGGCTACAAGGAGATCTTTCTTTCATTTCCTTTCAATACTATTGACATCCAAGTAAGTCTCAGCAAATGTGGTTTAGTCAATAATTCCTCCTGGCATTCCTGGTATGATTTAGAAGGGAGAGTGAGTCACCTACCTGACATAATAACTGTGTTAGGAAGGATGGTATTTGTCACACTGGGCTTTGCCTGCCTGCACAGCAGGAGATGAGAAGGCAGCTTGCCTGATTTGGGGATTTTTTCCCCCTTTTCTCTGATTTCTCTATATCTAGTTCTACTGAGGGCAGTGGAAACACTCTGCTCTTCACACAGTCTTCACCTTTCACAATTGTCTATTTTATTTCTGTATCTAAGTCTTATCTTCATTCAGGAATCTCAGAAAATATTGCAAAATCCCTAGAATTCAAAGTCATTTTTTTAAGGAAAGCCTCGAGCATCTCAAAAGCCTTCAAAGCCTGTAATTAGTATCTGAATAGCATGAAGCAAACATCTCAGAAGGAGATTTTTGAAAACCTGGATCAAGACAAGGCTCAAAAATTGTAAGCTGTTGTTAAGGCTGATAGGAAAAATGTGTTATTTCCTCCTCTCCTCAGTGGTCCCTGCTGGTTTGGTGTGGATTAGCATCTGCAAGCTGGCATATAAACCCACAGATTCAACCTCATTGAGAGTTAATTTTTTATATCTCTAGGTTAATTTTGAATTAGAATTCTGAACTCTGTGCTTAAAGTCTTTTCCCCTGTTTGTGCTTTAATAATTCCAAATCAACCACAAACTCTTGCTTTGGTGAATCATCCTTGATCACCTTGATGCTGGAATATAGGATGAGATGAGATAAACAATGGATGAGCTGCCACGTTTCTACAGCTGAACATCAGTAAGATGGAGAATTTCCTGCCTCAAGGTCTCAGCATTAACTAAAAAAGAAATTTCCTTTAAAGTCACAGAGGAGTTAGAGCAGTATAAACAGTGGAGCTGCCAATTCATTGCTCTAGACTTCTGTCAGGAATCTGAGTGAGCTTGGTACTTGATTTTGACGTGGATGTTTATTTTACACCACAAGGTTTGCTTTTCCCAATCATACTTCTCCTCAGGGTTTATTTAGTTTTGCCAATACTAACAAAACTATTTGTGTGGTACCTGCTGAAATATTATTGAAGACATCTAGCAAGTCATTCTACACCCTCTTCTTAACATATTTTTAACTCTACTGCATAAACAGTTAACTTATTCCTGAAGGAACAGCCTTCCAAATCCCAAGCCACTTAAGCATTCTCTGATTATGTATTTACTGGATGTCACTTGTTAAATTCTGTTTTCTCAACATTATTTGAGCAAAACGCTCTGGCTATCAGAACATAATAGGGGTGTTTCATGTACTGCAGTCATCCAACACTTGTCTGGACCTTTCATCCTTCTGGCACTGCTTTTCCTTGTCAAAATGTTGGTTGAAGGCAGTCATTTGATAAACATTTCATTTGGTAATTTCTTTTTTGGGGTGGGTGTGTGAGGGGATTGGTAATTAGCCCCTAACTTTAAAACTGAGGACTCCTGAGATGGACAAGCAGGATGTTGTTTCAGTTTGATAAAGCAGAAATACCAGTTCAGTGCAGAGTGTGTCTGCATGCTCTTTCTGCTTCAGGATACTCTAAATTTACCAGATCTGCAAATTAATCTCATTTTGAGCTTAATATTCTTAACAGTTTATGCTCCCTCTGCTTTCTTTTCTTCTGGCTATCACTGATCAGTGCTTAAAATTCCTGTAGACCCTTGCGTGCTTCAGTATTTTTTTTTTTTTTTTTTTGCCACAACTGTTATAATGTATTGTGTTTTCCAGGGACAGATTTCACACGGGATTGGTGAATCAATGTTTTCTGCCAAATTTCATGAGTGTTTGGCAAAGTGACAGTATTAATTGAAAAAACCTGCTGGTGGTTCAAGCCTGTTTATGTAAACAGGGGCACTTTTTCTTTCCAGCCATGCATCCCAGTCATTTTGTGGTGGGATTTTAGTTGGCCACTTGGAAGCTCTCATTTTGAATGTCAAGTAAGTCTTTCTGCAGGAAGAATATTAGTTCCATTCCAGGTGAAAACATTAGTCTGAAAGAAGCCAGCAGAAGTTATCCCCCTTCTCAAAAAGACTCCTCTTGATTTTATTTTTTTTTTTAATTTGGGAGGAATCTTAAAGAAAGAAGTTTTCCCTTGAGGTGAAATATTCCCAGGAAAATGAAATAGGTGAGGAGATAGATAATTTTTCATCACCAGTCTTATACAGGGATTTCCAAATCTTTGTATTTGCATTCCAGGATCATCTGCTTAAAGGACAAGTACAGATCTATAAACCATTTCAGGCTTAAGCTGTATGATACAAAACTGTGGGTGAAATTCACTTGAGTGTGTGAAAACAGAGTCTGTCTTTAAGCTGATAAACAGACCTCTGCTGTAAAGCTGTGCTGTTTTTTCCTTTTTTATATTGGATAAAATATTTAAATTCGGGTTTGAAAACCATTTATTGTGAGGTGCCCTGTCCTTCACACAAGAGTATTTAATTGAGAGCCTGTGCAAACACTGCTCTATCTCCTCCTCATCTCTTTGCTGGGACGCATGTGCAGCTCCAATGGGGTTTTTCTGTCCTCTGCAGTTCTAGGAAGAAGGAATCACATCTGAGATGAGCCCAGAATATCCTTTTTTACCTGCTTTGCCTCTGATAACCTAAGGCCCTGATGCTTGGACTCTGCCCTCCAGCTGAGTTGACTTCCTTGCAGTGAGCTGCAGCATTTAAATCCAAGCCACCTGGTCAGAATATTTTAATATTGAGCACTGAAAAGCTATTTCTAGTTCAAGCCAGGCTTCTAATTTAAAGTAGTCCTGCTGGTTTTGATGGGACATGGCAAACACTGAGGTCCTGCATCAATCCAGTCAGTCCAGTTATCAACAAGGAGGTTCCAGCCAGAAGTCAGGATAATTATCTGTGTATTTATGTGGTGGTGATTTGTTTTGTTTCCTTTTCTCTTGCCAATACCTGAGCTCGATATATTCAATTTATCCATGTAAGAGCACATTTGCTGCAGTCATGCTGCTGACTCTGGTGTAGACATAGCCTGGGTCTCGTTTTGCACGGGAAATAAGCAAGTTTTCCTGGCATAAATAAGATAAAAACTAATGGCTGCATCTACTTTTCTTCATTATCTTCATCATTTTGCTGCTACTCTTAGGCAACATGTCAGCATTTAGACATAAACATCTCTGTAAAAAATGTGTGCTGACAAACATCACATTATATTGCAAGTATACATCAGATTTCTGAGTGGGTTTTTATTTTATTTTTTTCCATGACTGAAGGATTTTTTTTCTGTGGGGTGACATTACTTACTGATCTCTATCCTTTTTTTAAAATTTATTTTATTAATTGGCCCTTGCTTTAGCAGCAAATCAATCTGCACAGATTTGTGTTTGATATAAACACTGGGAGTGTCTGGTAAAGAAAGCTACTCCTTATGAGCTAACATGCTCAAAAGGAAAGAAACACAGAGCTGGTGTTCTGGAAATTTTATTTGATGGAAATAAATGTGAATACAAGTTTTACTAAGAAAAAAGGAGAGCCACAAGACTTGTCTTCTTTGTATGTAATCCCTATTTGTGGAAAAAATGTCAAAAATTTGATCCTTTTTAATTAAGCTGCAACTTGGCGAGTGAAGGAGAAAAAATTATTTGGACTAAATTGATTAAAAACATAGAAAGGGCTCTTATGGAATTTTCCCTGAATTTAAACCTCTTGATGTATTTGAGTCAAGTCATTATGTGCCACATTCACAATTTATACCAGCTGACTTTAAGGGTACTTCATTAGTGCAATGCCAGTGAGAATTTTCCACTTAGAGAAAACCTAATGAATGCAGAAGATTTAACAACCTTTGAAGTTCCATTAATCTAAAACATGAAGAATCAAAAATAACAATGAAATTTTCACTTATAATACAACTTATCATGTTAGTGAACACACAGTCTAGAATCATTACATCTTTTTTTGATATCTTGGAAAGAGTTAATGAAGAAAATTAATATTTAAGTAAGTAACCATTAGTTATTGCACACCTACTGGAATTGATCCTAAAAACAACACCAAATTTATCTAAAATAAAATCTAGTTCTTCAATACCTCTGTCGTTCAGATGAGTTTTGCATGAGCTTGAATAAAATTTTGGTTTATAGAGGCAGGGTGTCTCTTTTATGCAATGCTTGTAGTAAGCTGTTCTTCTGTAAAATGTGAATGGATTCAGAGTTTTTGTCTTATTGCTGGCTCTAGTAATGAATTGCTTGTTAATGGGAGCAGTTGGAAGACTTCTCAAACTGAAATTTTTAAGCTGGAGATTTCTTTTTAACATTCCTAGGTAAATTATCTGATTCTGGTCTACTTTTTTATCCTTGGGTAACTCCAATGCTGCTGTTTTGGTTTTTAAGCTATCCAAAGTCATGACTTGGCTCAATGGGAAACCAAAGACCTAAAGGTTAAATAATTAGCACTAGTTGAGCATTATTTGGGGATCTGCAATATTTCAATATTTTTAATCTTTATATCAAATTAATTAAATTCTATTAAGAACCACCATGACTGCAGGAATTGTACTAATTCTGTTATGGGTCTGCATCCAGCTTTAAAGCCAAGTTCAAAATCAATTCCTGTCTGCAACTTTTTTAGCAGTCAGACTGAATTAAGATGGTTGAATAAACCCACAAATGTCAGTAAGTAATGGCAGCTTACCATAATTTCTTAAAAAAATCCTAATGTTGTCAATAAGGAAAGTCATATGCTGTGGACACAGAAATCACAGAAATTCATGCACTCCTCTAAAAGCCTCTAAAGTTTCTGTGCAGCTCTCACACTACAGCTCCATGAATATGTAATCGAGTTTTTCATTAACATAAATCTTTATGTATTATGATGTAAAATGAGTCAAGGTTCCAGCACAAAAATTTTAAGCATTTTGGTGGGAGAGTGATTTAAAAAGAGATGACAGAGACGGGAATCTCAGCCTCCAGTCTCTGCTCCATTAATCTTAGGCAGTAAAATAATATAAATATAGTGACAGAGAGAGCCAAATTTGGATTTCAGTTCCATGAAGGAATATTGAGAATGTTTTCTGTCATAAGCTAGGCTAAAATGTTGAAAATTTTGAGACTAAACTATGTTTGTAGAATATTGTATTGTTTCCAATTTGTAGCATTACTGATTATATATATATATGTATATATTTTTTGCACACACTTCTAAAAACAAGTAGATTTTAGGGAGTTATTCAGCTGAGCTGCCAAACCACAATGATCTAACATTCCTTTAGCAGTATTGAGGTGCTGCTCTGGAAGTGTGGAGCCCTCAATCAGGTGCTGTCCTAATATACATGTTGAACATCTTGGGAGAATCTAAAGCAGTATTAAATTCATATATTTAGGCAGCTGAACACCACTGTTGTAATCATATGCATAGCATACTTACAACTTCTATTGCTTTCCTTTTGTATCTTGTGGAAAGAATAAATTTTCAAGTTGTAAAATTAATTCTATGAAGAACTTAATGAAGTAAAGCATTTAATTATTTAACTCAGTTTCTTTCACTTTGTTAGCTATAGAAAATTTCTTAATTTTTAGTAGCTCTTTGTAGGTATTTCCAATGGCAGAAAGGATATCAAGTTAGGGGGTTTAAATTGCTGGGAATGTTAATACAAGCAGTAGTCCAAGAAATTAAATTCAGACACATTGAGAAAAACTCACGCTTAACTGCTTTCAGATATAATTTTTCGTGCTGTAAAAATGATACTCTGCACTGAGCAGGTAAGACATACAGGCATTTAGTTTCAAATAGGCAGGAAAATGAATCTGCTTGTGAAGAAAACTAACACTGAAAATTAGTAAAAATTATTAAAATCCAGTAAGTGAAAAAGATCTAGTAGAGCTGTGGTCCTACAAAGAAGGAAGTGCAGTAAACCATGAGGAAACCCAAGGAAGAAGAAAATCAGAACTGGTTCTCCCCTGCAAGGAAGAGAAATATTCACAGAGGGTGTGACAGCATGACCTAGTCAGCAGTTATCACCCAGGAATCAAAGTATTTTCCTTAATATTTTGGGCACTACTTTCCCTAGTTTACATAGTTAAAGAATGGAGTAAATTCAGAGCAGGTAATTTTATGGGTTTGGATAATTGCTGTATTTTCTCTTTCACATGGAGAACAGTATTGTGGCAATATTCTTGTTGAGCACTACTGACAGAAGCTGAGGCAATAAATTTAACAGGCAAATGGAGGCTGCCATGAGTAAGCCCAGTGTCCTGTTTGCCACTGTAGGGGAAATACAGGATGGGAGACACAGGAAATCAATGCACCTGCAACACCTTAAACACTGAGATTCTAAAGGTTAGACCAGTCTGGCTTTTCTGCATTCACTTCTGCTACAGTCCTCCCTGATGAGGTTGTCTTAAAAGAAGAGAAGATTCCTTAAACTTATATGATTTAAATTTTGTAATGCTGCAACTCAATAAATAACTTTTATTCAGAAATGAGTGATGCAATTATCATCATAAAGCAAAATCTTAGCATGGGCAAGGGTATTTAGACAGGAAAATCATATTGCTCTAGAAAAGAGAGCATAAGAAATGCGATGTTAGCTTCCAGTTCACATATGAGACTGGCTCCATAATGGAAAATCATAGAAACATTGGCTGGAAGGGACCTGTGGAGGTCCAACCATATGCTCAGTGCAGGGCTGTCAATGGGCAGATTAGTTTAGCTGTGGCTTTGTCTAGTTGAGCCTCAAAAATATCTGAGGTGGTTCCAACATCTTTCTGGACAGAAAAATGAAGAGAAAAATTGCCCATAAATCAAGCTGAAGCCAGGTTATGAGCTGCTCCTCATCACCCATTTCTTTGTGCAGAGCTGAGAGAACACAGACAGTTAAAACTGATAATTTGTTTATTCTCTTTAATTTTCATAGAGGTGCAGATCCATATTATGTTGCTGAAGAGCTGCATTATTTCAACACAACCCCACCTCTTCACTGGGTGATTTATCCACAGCAGCAAAAGGCACTGTCAATAAACCACATTGATGAGTAGGGGAAATTTTGATAGAGAGTAATCCTTTATCCACTAAACTGCTATTTCTCAAAAGGGATTGTTTTCATACACAGCTGCCCAGAGTAGATGTCAATATATAGAAGAGAAATATTCCCATTTCCTTAACAAATGAGATTTTACTTGTGCTTTTCATCTGGGCAGCAGACCTGAAGGAGCTGAGTACAGCAGGGCACGTTCCATATTGCAGCTCTGCTGGATCACTTCTCCCTTTCTCACTTATCTGGGTGGGTGGACACGTGCTGAGAGTGTAGCACCAAGGTTTTAGTGATTGATGCTGCTGGCAAAAAGCAAAATGTGTCAGTTTTTTCCACACCTGGTGCAAAATAGATGAAGCGTGAGTGCCTCTATGGAAATTGCTTGAGGGCTTCAAAAATGGGGTTGTGAGGGGTAGAATAGGAACATAGATGCTGTAATGTCACCCAGCAGATATTTTTCAATCATATCATTGTTTTTCTCTCTTGGCTTGCACAAGTCAAGCACTTGCACAAACAAGCACTTGCTTTTTTCTATTTGCTGTTTCTGAATGCTGTGGGATTTTGTTGCAGAACAAGACAGAGAATTCATTTAAATGGTGGTTAATATTTATAAGTAGTTGACTATAGGTTTTATGAGCTACATGGATGCTGATTTCACATTATTCCTATGAGATGTGTGCAGTAAAAAGGGTGAAGCAGAGTGTTTTCAAGAGAGTAAAGCAGTTACTGAAGTAAAACCATAAATCTGAGCTTTCCTCTTGTGTATACTTTGTCTTGCTTTACTTTTGTGAACTTGGAAAAATTCTTGGCCAGGTGTGGATTCTGATGTTCACTAGAACAGAAACCATCTAATTTCCATAGGATTAGGATGAACACAAAGCAGAAAGAGACCAAATTATCACCAAAGAATTCAAATTCACAACTTTGTGGCTTCTGTGCCATCACATCCTTCAAATAGTAGGTGGACCACAGTAGTATTTAGCAACAAGTCTTGCAAAAATCAGGCTAAAATAATCACTATAAAGCTATTTTTAAGTTTTCTCACATTTCTCAGTTTTTCAATACTCTCAAGACAATTGTAAGAGGCCAGGAGAATTATTGAGTTATTGATGCTATGAACAGTAACAAACACCAAAACAGACAACAATTTAAAAAAGCCTCCATGTCCATGGAGGATAAAAAAATAATAATTCTGCTTTTTTTTTACGATTTCTGTAATATTTTGGAGTATCACTGGACATACAAAAATGAGAGAAATGAGACTACCTTGTGGTAGTCAAGCCATCCTCAGCCCAGAGACGGAAAAAGTACAGAAGCTTCAATTGTGAACTATATTTGGTTTTTTGGGGTGTTTTTTATAGCAAACATTCAATAAGTGTATTTTGGAATTCCGCTTTCAGTATTTCTGGAGTTGCCTATTTACAATCCAAGTTATCCCTTGGTGCTTGCAAAAGGAAGGGAAATTATGTAAATATTAGTGAATTCTCACATCTCCGACTGCTTACTGACTGAAGTATTGTTTGTAAAAATGTATTTTATTCAGTTAAAGCCAGTGTCATTTTTACAGATTTCCTACTCTAGACCAGTTTGAAAGTTGAAATCTGTCACTGGAGTGATATTCCCAAGTTGCTTCATATTTTTCTTTGTTAATAGGATTTTATGGAAGTGAATACTTGGAGCCCAGCCCTGTGTTTGCTTCAGGTTGGACTAAAAGTCTCACATGAAAAGAACTGGATCTTCTCATGTTTTTTGGGAAAAAGGAATGCATGTTTTTCTTCATCTGGTTGCACTTAAGTTCATTAAGCTGAAAATGAAATCTGTCAAAGAGAGTCATGTGTAGCTTTGTTTGTTTATTTGTCTTTTTCCCAAAAATGCCTGTAGCAGGAGTTTGTATTCATCTGCAACCCCCTCCAAACTGGGGTTTCTCTACAAAAGTGTGCAGAAATTGTGGTTTTTCTTTCTTAGTTTTAGTTCTTAAGATTTTGCAGTGTTCTCTCTGTTTGAATAGCTGAATAGCAAAGCAGATATTCAGCCCTTTATAGCGTGTAATCAAGCTTTTTATATGCTGAGCATTTTTTCATTAGTATAGGGGAAAAACTTTGCTTCCTTTGTGTGGTGTTTTGACAGTAAATACAGTGAATACATTTCTTTCATTACTCTAGGTAGATTTTTGGGAAACCAAACAGAGATTTACCTTTCTTTGCAAAGGATATGGATGAGGTAGAACAGAAAATTAGAGGGGATCTCTGATGCAAGGGACATAAAACAGATCACATTTTCATTGCACATCCTTGTAGCAGTCTGTGTGTGACAATTTCTGACAATCAGTGCAAACCAAGCACTGTGCACCACGCTGAGCCTGGAATCAGCATTCACCACACAACAACCCTCAGGAGAGAAATAGGTGGTGCTGCTGGGGATGGAAACTGATGTGGATGCAAACTCTGAAAAGTAGAAAAATAGATCCCCTGATGACAAAATCACACCTGGTGTTAAAGCCTAGGCTCTCATTAAGTAATGATTATTGCCTGCTGTGTATAAAAATAGCCAACACAAATAGCAGAGCTTAGCAGTGCTAATTTAATAGTTGACTGTGCTTATGGGTGTTCAGTGGAGCAGAGAGAATAATCTGCTGAGAGTTGTATATTCAGTGATTTCAGTCCCTCTTTTCTACTTCTGGAATAACCACAAACAGATCACAATTTCCAGGAGTTCATCTATTCAAATATCTTTTATTAACAACTTTTGCCAGATACAATTGACTGGGTTGATTGATCATAAATATTCTCAACTCAAACCACTGTGTGTGCTTGTGGTTAATCAGAAAAGTCACATTTTATCATTTTTGTTGTCTGGATGGGTAAATTCACAACAGCTTTCAGGGAGCTGAACCCAGCCATGTGTTAAAGGAAGCAAATGTGCAAAAAACCACACACACTTAAAGTATATTTATCAAAACACATTTGCATTAGTTATATTCAAATTTGATAGAAAAGGGTCTTCACAGTGTGCATTAACTAAGAGTAGAATGGGACCTGCAACTTTGCACTTCATGAAAAGTTACATTTTGCTATTGCAGATGTGTGTTCTAGTGGGTGATGTGTATGCTATATTTCCTTCACAATTGAAGGTGAAATAAGACTCCTCCCCTGCCTTTTCAATGTTGGAAGGAAATGTCATGTTGGAAAGGCACAGGAGACTTAAATATTGAATCTTTAAAATGTTATATGGTAACAAGCTTATGCCACCAAAATATAGCACAATTTGGGACTTTGCAGATCACTCTAATGCCTTCATGTGATTTATGTATGGTCTCTATCACATAGGAACAAGACCTTTTAATATTTATTTTTCAGTTCTTGGGTCAATGGGGAAGTCTGGGCAGTGTAATCCTGTTGCAGATCCAAGGTACCTCAATCATATTTAACTTGCATATAATCACTGCTGAATTTTGCCTCTTGTAGCTGCTACTCCAAAACTCATCAGATTCTCTGATTCTGTAGGTTATCCTGTGGTCATGCATTCATTTGTGGCTGCTGGAAGAAAACAAAGATGAAATAAGAAGTGAAAATAATCTTGGAACAGAGCTGGTATTGATTGTCTCATTTAGTGTTTTTCCAAATCTTTCTATACCTGGAAGTTGCTGGTGATGTTTCCTTACAAGAAAAACAGGAGTCAAATGAGCAATAGTTTGAAAAAAAAAAAATTAAAAAGATTCTTGAAAAAAGAAAATATCAGAATTTAAGCACTAATTTGTAAAACTGAAAATACTCATTCTGAAATGAAGCTAAACACCTTTGTCTGGGACCAATTTTTTTAATTGATAGCTTTTCTCCATTTGCTTTCCCTTCCTCCTTAAAAAAATATAGATAAAATATTGCAAAAGAGCAGATGCATTTGCTGATCCAGTTTGCTGAGGAGGTATCTGTCAGCCCAGCAGGAGAGAACAAGCAGGAGGGGATTCTTCTGCTGGCTTAAAATTGTTCATCAGTCTTTCTCCCAAATCCATGAAACCTGAGCTCTACACCTCGATGTGAGGTAGCATAAGAAAGAGCACCATCAAATGAGTAACTGGGACAAAAATTGAATTTTTATACCCAGAGCTGCTAAGCATTTTCATCACTTAGTGATTCACTGAAAGTATCTGCCTTCCACGCTGCCTAATCCCAAGCTGTTTTAATTTGCATGTTTAAAGTTGAACATAACATTTATTTGGCTGCAGAACTAAAAATTTACCCCAAAATAGATCTTCAGTTCCAATTATGGCAAGTGTGTCTTTAAAATACATCTATTCAGGGCCTTCATTGCTTGGAGATTTAGTACATCAGCTTTATCTTGTTTATTTAGGCATGATATGGTTTTCAAAATGAATAACAAAGCATAGACACAGCTCACTGTGCTGTGACAGAAATGAAGGACTCTTCAGATTTTTTTCTGTGTCAAAGGTTCTGTTTGATAATAATAATTTTCTGAGTTAAATAATAGTCAAAGTTACAGTATGGTCTAAAATATAACCAGAGGTGTGGGAAAGCCTCTGTCTCAGTGAGCTCAGTTATATTTGTGCACAATCTTTTTTTTTTTTTCAGATGTCCTTCAGTAGTTCCCAGCTGGGTCTCCTTCAGCCAAAGCTGAAGAAGAGTTGGGAAATTGAGGGAGTGAACTGAAAAATGCTTTCTTCACTCCTATCCACCTTCACTGGAAATGATTCAAGCCTGTTTTCTTCAGCACAACTTGCTCTCTCCTTTAACCTAGGAGGAGCATGTTTTCTAAGGGTGGGTGTAGGATGACATCACTTATTTCCTAGGTTTGGAGAGACCTTTACTTTATTTACATAGCTTTCCTTTAAAGCAGAAACCTATCCAGGGCTAGGTAGGTGCCTTTCTGAGTGACTTCTGCAGAGTAGGATATTTGATACAAAATCCTGACTGTTTTTTCACCCCTTGCTCTTCTTTCCTTTTCCTTTATGCAGTCCTAAAATGTCCTTACTTCACAGGTACTAAATAACTTTACTCAGTAAAGTTCCAGCTTGTATCTGTCTCATCTGTGTCTTGGCTCTTTTGACTCACATTTACCTCTGAATCTGCTGGGTTTATTAAAGACCAGAGCAAACCTGCCTGATTTGCTGAACTGCACCTGTTGGCTTTATAAAGATTTGATTTCTATCTTCAAATCTGTTGAAGCAGTGCATTTATCCAGCATAATTTGTGTCTTATTCATGTACTCTTCTTCTTCAGGAAGATAGCACCAAGGTTAAAGAGACATCTTTAAGACTTAATTACAAGTATCAGGATGAAGACAGAGTGATCCTGCCTTGCATCTTGCCAAGCCATAGGTAAGCTGTGATATATGATAAATATTGAAACCAGAGATGACACTGAGGACAGTTCACTGAGGAAGATTAAAACACTGTAGGGTGATGTAAACACAAATGACTGTTTTCTAGAGCCACAGGGGTGATTTATGAGGTCTATGATTTCTAAATAAAGAATTGAGAATATTTCATGGGAAGCTGTCTTCCCTCCTCTAATTGAGTGACAAATGGAACAAAGCAGAGAGGTCTCCTGTCACCACAGGTATTGGCTTGCCTGAACTTTTGCTCTGTGGACATTAAAAAAAATTCCCAAACCCCTTCAACAGTCTCTTAGAGTGCTTTATGTTACTCTAGTTATATCACTACTATTTAATTTTCCTGAGCTGAGAGCTCATTGGTGAAGTTCTAAACCAGTGCTTCATTTTATTTTCTAATTATCTATGTAGATAGCTGCTGTTATTTAGCTAAAAATGAATTTCAGTACATGTTGAAGGATAACATTAACAGCCAAAAAAATAAAAGGTTTTTTTAAGTTATAAAATTTTTAGATTGGCTCAAGTGAATTAGGAAAAAAAATCTGAAAATAGAGCTTTGACTAATTTTTACTTGATCTGAAATGATCAGTTCATCCTGCTAGGTAGACTTTTTATAATTTGACCTTGAGGGAAAGACCTTTCATTCCTGATAGAAACTAATTGTATATGTGGTGTTCAAACCACAGTGTTGAAATTAAATTAGTACTGCACAGGAGGGGATAATACGAGGAAAAACACACTGTCTTAATGGGCTATAAAACTGAGTGAAGCGCTGGTTTCAAACCAATGAAATAGCTATAAAGTCATCTTTGCTCTTTATGATTCAAATCTACCCCTGAAAGTTATCATTTATACCTTGAATACATAAACCATAGAGAGTAAAAAACTGCATGTTTCAGGAACATGGCAATAGGCTCTCAGTTGAGTTGAGATTTTTACCAAATATTTATGCTGAGAGTTGAAATGAAAAGTTTTCTGTATGATCTTTGAAGGGAAGTCAGTGTTCATTATATTAGTATGAGCCTTTGAGCAGTGCTTCTCTTTTTTAGGAGCACGTGTTTTAAATTAATGCAGTTTCCATCTCCCTTTTTTTGCAGCACGCTTCACTTTCACAGTGCACACAGAGATCTGATCTCAGCTTGTTTGCTCTGAAGATAATGTAAGTTTTGCTAGTGACTTTGACAAAGAAAAGTACTTTGCCCAGTAATTGCTTGTAATATGCAGATATAACTAGCTATAATAACATGTGCTGTATTTCAAAAATGGGAGGAACAGGAAATGTAAAGCCATAGTACTCAAGAATTCTGGGGCATCACTACACCCCCCTTTTATACTGGTGAGCTCTGGCAATGTCTTGAAATGGTGTAATTATGAATTTGGGTCACTTCAAGGTTGCTTTACACAGTGTAAAGAAACCTTTGCATACCAGGGGAATGGTGTTTGGGTATTGTCTTCAAACTCTCCTCTGTAAAGAACAATATGATATTGAAGACTGCTCCAGGAGAAGAAACACAGCACAGAAGTGCTTGTGGCAGTAAATCCCTTCTTGTGTATGGCTGCGGTGGTGAGCAGTGAGCACCATCACCACATCCCACTGTGTTTGAGCTGGACATTGTCCTGGACAGTGCTCAGTCAGCTGGAGACAAACTCTGGCTCAGATGTTAACAAACAACAGGCTGGAGTTTGTAAACTGAAATTATTCTTTGTTAAAACCCATCAAAGAGTATGAAAGCCTTCCCTAGTCTAGATTTGGGACTAAGAACCTAAACTGGTCTGTTCTTTGCCTGCTCCTTCCTCTGTTTTGGAAATATTCTTCAGCAGAAGGTGATGAAATTTCATCACTGAAAGGTGATGCAGCTTGTGCTTCTGGAAAAAAATTATCTGTGCAGAGTGAAGGCAGCTTTCTAGAAATGCTGAAATTCACTCATTTTTGCTATCCTGCCTCCAAAGGCATTTAGAAAGACACAAGAATTACACCTGCTGCCACTCCTGGGATGCACATTTAGTGGGAATTCACACCCCACACACCCATTTAAAGCCACATAGCTGAGTCTACTTGTTAAGTGGAAAAGTCTCAGCTTTTATTTAACTAAACTTCTGTCTTCAGAGATAGACTTGTAAGTATAAAATCCAACTGAAGGGAAGAAAAACAAAATTCCTGTCTTGGCCTTTTGTGTAGTTTAGTGAAAAAGGGAATCTGCTCACCACTGAATAATTTGGATGGCCCTTTTTACTTTAATCAGGTAAAATGCATTTTTTTCTGGAGAGCAAAAAGAACACAAAATAAATGAAAGCACTTATGGCATGACCTAAGGATATCCATGTTCACTTACAGCCACTTTTTAAAATCAATAAAGCAAATCAGGATCCTCTTCTACTCTGTAGCGTAATTTTGATGTTGCAAATATATCTAAGAAAGAGCTTTGAATAAGCTTTGCTTATAAAAAAAGTCCTGATCCTGCAAATTCTTGTAAATGAGATATCACCTGATCATAAACCTCTTGGGTTTCTTATGGCTGAGTAAACTGAGTAAAAAAGACTGAGCCCGCCTTAAAAAAAAATGGGTTTTAACTGTATACATTCCTATTCCTTTGGTTTTTATAGATGAGTGGATTTGTAGAGAGATTTTGATGAAAACTGTAAAATATTTACTATTAACATCCAGCATCTAACAGAAGAAATGTTACTGAAGTACAAATTCTACCAGTTCACACCTCTGGACTCTCATTTCTAATTTATTTCTTGTCAACAGAATAAAATGGATTTGGCATCTTTGTTTAACGTTCACACCTCTGAAACTGCTCCTGTGGCTCTTTCCAGCAGGGACTGGAGTTATGCCCCAGTGAAATTAAAGGAATTTCATTTTTTTCTATCTTTGGCACCTGAACAAGGGAGTTGATAAGAGAAAGTTTTTGCCAATGGTCTCCCAGCTCAGCAGTGACACAAGGCAGTGTCTGTGAGGTGCAGCTGTGGTCAGGAAATGATTGAATAGATTATATCTGTCTACATTAGAGAAAAGAAACAAACTACACTTTTTCAAAAATTTCATAAAATTATATAGGATCTACTGGACGAAAATTCAATTCAATTTCTGTGTTGTTACTGTCAGTTTACAGTGGAAGGGCTGCTTTTTAGCAATGACTAATAACTATACAAGACAAATTCAGCAAGCATGATGATATTGGCTTTCTCTGTTATTTCTCTAAAAGCAAGGCCTATTTTTTTTAACTTACAGATGCAAAAGCATCGCTGTCAGTAACCAACATCAAAAGCCACATTTTGAAATGCCAGAAAAATCAAGCATTCTTTGTCTCAGACTGAAGGTTTTCTTAACTTTCACAGTGCTGTAAACTGTTGTTAACTCCAGTGGGATCTGAACGTATATTTTTGCTGTTGGTTTCTGTTTCAGAGTGTTTGAAGTGAACTATGATCAGTGTTCATGTTGAGAGGAAAGCTGGCTGGAAGTAAGGATGTGACTGAACCACTGTATTTTCAGACAAAGTTAGGTTTTTTTCCATGGAAAGTACTGGAAGTATGTAATATTTAATTACACGTAAGAAATATTTTCACTCTTTCATCAGATAAGGACTACTGTGGAACCATTTAGGGGCTTGAAAAATAATGCTGGCAATTTGCAAAAAATATCTTTCAAGAAGCATTTGGCAAAGTCCCAGCCCTATTCCTTAAAAAACAAATGAACTACAAATATTGGGTTTGATGCAAATTGACAAATCACTTCAGCAGATCTGAGCATGAATATTGGTGTGGACAAACAGCTTGGCTGGATAAAAATGAAAATGTGCATATTTTCAATTTATAATGAGATCTAGAGAATGCAGATACCCTCCAGACTGAAGTGCACGAGATCAAATTTGAAACACATTTATAGAAAAATGCAAATATTTTGCGCATGAATTATAATGTGGCTGCAACGCCGTTGTTTATAGCTGAGAAGGAAGATACGTGATATACCCAAAGTGAAAACACTTGTGAGTTAATGGCAAGTTTTTCTTCATTCTGCAAAAATATTACATAGATCCTGACAGTCCTTGAGTTTCCAATCCATGCCCAGAGCCACTGAAACCCATTCAGGTTTCACTGATCTCTTTTACCCTGACCAAGGGCCGTGCAAAAAGTCCTTTCCAACAAAGGTTTCCATTGTATGGCTTCAGCCCAAGGGTAATAAATTGCAGGAACAAAACTGGTGATGATTTTAGGAGGATCAGATCAATTGTACTTGAATTTAAAGGTAGGATTGATGTAGCAGAGAATTTGAGCCCTGTTATTTTACACAGTTAATTTGGAATTAGTTGAAACCTAAGGGTGGTAGCACTTTCTCAGAGACCCACAAATATCAATGCACAAAGAGAGGTTTTCTCCTTTTTGTTCAAACAATGCTCTTGGCTATAAATCTTAAAAAGAACAGCTCTTTCAACACTGTATTTTGATTTTTTTTTTTTTTTTTTTTTTTTTTTTGGTTATGATCTGAGGGTAATCTGACATCTAGATTGGCTTCACACTTTTCTGTAGTCAATGTGTGACAAGAGAGGAAACTGAGGAGATGGGAGCATTATCTAAATGATATGAGGAAAAGCACTAAGACATCCTAATAAACCATATTTATCCATGTCAGAGCAGTAGCAATTGTAATTGGCACAATGTTAACTCAGTTTCATAGTGTAACTCAGCACATATTTTGTTTCTTTTCTAGCAGGAACAGAAAATCCTCACCAGTATTAATTTACTTATAGCACATTATGAACTTTGAAGCAGGGAAACATGTCCAGAACTTGGTGAGAGTCTTCAAAAGGGAAGTATTCATGACAGTTCTTTCTTTATATAATCCTATTATGTGAAAGTGAGAGATTGCTGGAAACATTTTCCCTTAAAGAGGAAAAAATTGTAGTCACTTTCCCTTGCAGATGAGAGGTATCAGGGAAACAGCTTTAACCATGGAAAGGGAAAGTTGCAGTTTTGCTGCAAGGAGTAATATAAATCAGATGCATCTTCAAAATTAATTCCACTGCAGGTTTTTTTTTTTTTTTTTTTTTTGCCACTAGTTTCAGAATCAAGGGAAAATAACACATAAATAAATGAAAATGTGGCTGCTTTCTACCTTAGGGATATAGAATGGATTAATTTAATTTAATTAGATGAATATGCTGCTTAAGTGGAAAACATTTCCTTGGTGGTGTAAACACACAAGAAGGCTGAACTTCTGAAACTTTGGTAAAGTTCAAGTTAAGCTCCCTCAAATAAGTTTCCCTTTGATTCCTTTAGAAAGAAGAAAAAAAACCCCAAACAACAAATCCTATTATTCATGATCAGAAATGAAGGGATTTTTTCCTAATTGTATAGAGCTGTTTCCCTGTCACATCTTTTTGTTTTCAAGTTCAGATTGTATCCAGTTTTAGAATTGATTTTTTCCTCCATCATAGTCACATCAACTGTTTACTGTCCTTCTTTCCAGTAAAAACCTGCAAGATGGTGATGAGTGTCAATATTTGCCATGACTTCAAGTCTTTCAGACAGGCGAAAATGTTATTACAATCTCTGTTATGCCCAGGTCATAAAATTAGTAGTTTTTCACAAAAGCAGATGGGGAGAAATGTGTATTTACCAACAAGGACATTACTTTCAGCATGTATGGAACCTTCCTCTTTGCAAAACCTAATTATTTCTTATTTCTGAAGTTAAGGCAGCATTGAGACTAAGAGTCCCAGATTGACTGTAAGTGTGTGTAATTGTGATTTAAAATTTCATGTTCTTTTAGTACTAATGAAAAACAAATGACAAAACAAGTTTTGTTCTCACACACACAAACAAAAAGATTTTATCTCTGCAAGAAGAATTAGGGTGATTTTTATTCTCTTACCTACTTTACATGTTTGGTTTGTTTATGTAGTTGATTTTGGCTGCTTGAAGGAGCTCTTAAAGAAACTTACTGTGTTCTGCCTTCCCTGTTAAATCTGGCACAGGCGATGGAATCAGTGCTGGGAAAGATTATTTCTTGCTGGAATAATGAAGCAATAGGAACATTGCTGCCCCTTTTCCCCCCTCCTTTTTAGAATAGATTTGGATATACCCAGTGGTTTGAAAAAATCATACTCTGTAATGTCCCATGAGGAATTACATGCCTATTGTTAGATTTATTTGTAAATGCAAGCTCAAGTTCTTAAATTCAGTCTGTGGATAAGAAATCTCATCCAAGAGTAATTCCACTCAGGGCAGCAGGAACTACCCACACCTGACTCACTAAAGGCAACAGGAGTTACAAAAGAGAAAAGACAGACAGAGATTCAAACTTAGAATTTAGGGGTATTGATGGAGCTGTCTGCTCAGGAAGAAGTTTTGAAATCTTTCTTTGAGAATCATTTCAGATTATTCACTGTATTAGTCACAGTCTCACTCCTCTTCCTATGCCCATTATTTAATTTCTCCTTACCCTCTTTTTCTTTCTCTGGTTCTCTGAGCAAGCATCTCTTGGACTTCACTGTTCTAGTGAGAGTTCATTTACGTTCACAATAATTATATTGTTACACATGTTTATTTTAAATCACACCTGCCAAATCCTTACCACCTGTGGCAGGGCTTACAGTTACCTGGATCTGCCTGAGGTTTTGTAGGCCTTCACCCAAGACCTTACTGTGTAATTAAAAGTTACGTTTAAATTGGGTATCATAGAACAGAAAACATTGTCATTGTGCAGCTCATCTGCTCTTCTGACTGAAGTGTCACGGTGTGGGCACAAATTTTAAATCTGAAATCAGTTATTGACCAGCTCTGGGTGACTTAAACTTGCTGCCCTGTGAATCCTTCACCACAGTTGCTAGATCATCATTATTCTAAGCTATGAGTTGTGTGTGATAGGATTTCTGTGGTATCAGAAATAGTAATTAAATTATAATATAAAAGGTGATAACCTTTGCAAATGGGCTCATTTGGATTCACAGAGCAAATAGCACCACTGCAGACATTGTTTGCATCTCACATGGCTGGTGCTTTTAATCTGTGAACCACAGAAATTATCAGAATTCACTGTTTATCATACTTTCCTCAAGAATTCCAAGTGGGTTTTTTGTATTTTTTCAAGTCTAAATTCTTGACATGAATTTATATTTTAAGAAAACTATTTCTGGGAAAAAGTCTGGAAACTCATGTTTGTATTTCCAGATGTGAAAAAACCCAGAGAGAGGTGTAGCAAGCTTCCACTTTTATTTATGAAAATTAGCTAAGGAGAATGCAGACCTTTTGGAAGGTGTCGCTGTGGTTCAGTGAGGAACAAACCTTGCAGTTGCCTGAGGCAGACAAGAAAAGTTGCAAATTTGCTTAAAAAAAAAAAGTGGTTGTCCCACATAAAAAGTCTTTGATTTCTGTCTGAGAACAAACTGACATTTTGATCCTTCACAGTCTTCCTTGTTGGTATTATTTGGGTTAAGAACATTGTATGATAAGAAAGTTCCTTAGCTACTCTGTTCCTGCTCTGCATGGTGTGAAGAAGTCAGCTAATAACAAATGTGGTGCCTGTCTGGCAAACTCAAGGTGTAACATGTAAGATATGTGACATAATTATCTCTATATCTCCTAAGCATATGTGCTTTCTAATGTCTCTCTTGGCAGTTGCTAATGCAATTTTGAGCCATGGTGGAAGGAGTATAATCACCTTGGGGTCAGGGAAAATGTGCATTTGAGTGACTAAATGCCCCAGCTGGATCAGGACTTTATTTGGCTTATCTATCCCAAGGTGCAGAAAGGCAAATGAGGGTTGCTGTCACTCAGGTGGGAGATGTTCAGTCCTGGTGGAAGGTGCTTGCCAAGGGCTCTAAGGGCATGTTTGGCTTCACTGGGATGGCCACAAGGCTGGTGGGACCCTGGGAACCAAGCTGGTTTCACACGTGCTCCGTCCATCTGTGTGAAGCAGCAAACAAAGCACCCTTGTGAGCAGCTGATTTAGTTTTGTTTTGCCCCAGCAGTGGCTGTCAGAGGCACACAGGGGAAGGGGCAACCAGAAGCTTGGTGTCTGGGAGGACTTTGCCTGGTGCCACCTCCCATGGGACAGTCACAGGGAACACTGAGCTGCCCCAGGGACTGCTCCCATCAGATGGCCGAAGGTCGGACCTGGCTGATGTCCCCTGTGAGCAGGGCAGGCTTTGGGAGGGGCCAGGGGCAGAAAAAGGCCTGGGGGCATTTTGGTCTTTTGGGGGCCTTTGGAGCTTTTTGTCTGGCTTAATTTCATTCCTGACCCATCTATTTTTCAAAAGTCTTCACAGTTCCCCACAGTGGAACGGGACGTTCTGTCGTGTTGCTGATGAGCAGTGACAAAACAAACCTCAGCTCCCTTAGGGACTCTTGGTGCATCTGAGATTTCACCTCCTTGAAAAGGCTTAGGAGGACAAGTTGTCACTACAGGACACGTGAAAGCACGACATGAGCTGCTGCTGTTGCAAAGATGAAAAAGAGGAAGTTTATTTTCTGACTCCAGCATTTATACTTTTCCAAAGGTGACAGTGGATTGGAGGGTGAATGTGACACCTCTCCAATGACATTGGACAAACTACTAGTACATCAAGTTTCTCCGCTTCTATGGAGGAATGCAAATCAATAGATTGTTTACAGAAAGTTGTGTGAGAAAGTTCTCTACAAGAATGAAAACTCAGAAGGCTTTAGAAAATCTTAAGAATCAGGGCAACAGCAAGTCATATGGATCTTCTCCTACACCTGGCTGCCGTGTCTCACAGGCAATGTCTGTATCCCAGCATACAGGTGTGATAACTTGAGCTGCAGCTGATGGGAATTGCCTCAGCTGCACTAAAGACACTTGTGGGCCTGAGGCTCCAATTTCAAGAGTGAATCCTGACTTCATTGAGCACAAAGTAACATACCCCTGGTCATCTTTACATCTTCATCCAGACAGAAGAAGATGCAACTTTATGGCCTCATTTCAGAACATGAGAATTCCTTTTTTTCTCTTGGAGGAGATGTAGAGGAAAGAGGAGACCCCAGACCAGGTGCAGCAGTGGAACAGGCCTGGCACAGCCCCCAGGTTCATAATTAAGAGTGTGAATCAGCCTCCATCACCTGGCTGCTCCCTGTCACATCCTTTAAAGCTGGGGCAGTCTCTGCAAAGCTTGGCAAGCAGCTCCTGCTTTTCCTGGAGCTCAGGAGAAGCTGGAAGCCCTGATGGCTTTGTGCAGCTGGGCTTCCTGAGAAAGTCCGGGATCTGTGGAAGGTGCTGTGCAGCTTTGTCACCTCACTGTGCTGGTTCTTTGCCCATGTATTCCCATTTTCACCTCACACCCTACTAAGGAGCTGGGCATTTCAGTAACAGTGAATTGGGACTGCCAAGCCCTGTCATTGCTTAAGGCAGGCACCTCCTTCACCTAGCAAAGCTTTTAATGACAATCGGATGGGACAGGGAATTAAGCGGCCAAGCAGTTTGTCAGCAAGTCAGGGTAAATCTGATAAGTCTGCCTGATTACATGGAGGTTAGAACTGCTCAGAATTGCTGTTGTACCAAGCAGCAGATCAGAAGAATAAGTAGAAGAATAAGTGCAGCTGAGGGTTTGATACCTGCCTGTGCTGTCAGAGCTGCAAAGAAGCATGGGAGGGACACTGCAGGAGCATGAAGGAGAGGCTGAAGAAGCAGAGAACCTGATAACTGGAAACTAAAGAGCCTGGCAACTGCAGATAAGCAGATGCTTATTACTTAATCTGTGCAGAAGTATCATGAGACAGGTAGTGGGGCTGACATGGTACAGAATTTATTTAATGTGTCCTTTTTTGTTTTGCTTCTCATTCCTCTTTGGAGCTTTGGGTTGTGCTTTTCCTGTTGATACAGGAATGCACTGATTTAAGTGCACTGGTCCTACAGAGCTCCCAGACTTTGCAGTTAGTGGGCTCTGTAATATCTACAAATCAAACTGAAGGCACACATACTGTTTTTTTGGATGCTGAGCCACAGCTCTTGGTCCTTGTTGAACAGATCTCAAGGATGAAATTCCACTTATTTCTGCAAACCTGACTCTTTTTCAGGACAGCTGCAATGTCAGCTGAAATAGAAATATTTGTGCCATAGAGCTGGAATATAATGTTTAAAAAAAAAAAAAAGTCTCTTACAAAGTCTGCTGCTCTTTAATAAATATAATGATAACAATAAAAAATCTTGATGTAATTATACTTGATTCTGTTCAAAACTTCTTTCTGTTGACAGAAACATGAAGGACCTGGTAGCTGTAAAAATGCAGAAGTTTAGAGGAGAAAGATTCAAAGACTGTAAAGGGAGAGAAATAAGTGAATAAAAAGGAGGGCACATTACAGATTTTAACCACAGAAGACACACTGGAGTATTCAGCCCCAGGAAATTCAAAGAAGGGGGTATTTACTGCAAATTTAAGAACAACGTGGTTGCACTGTAGTTTATAACTTGTGGCATTCAAGAAAAGTGGTTAGAAATTGTGTATTCTGTGCTTAATGAGAAAAAAAGGTTTTGCTTTGTGCTTTGTAATATTGAAAGCATTAGGATCTATAAACAACAGCATAGTTTAATCAAGTTTTACCATTAACTCCTAGAATTATTCCAGAAGTTCCCAGCATTCTGGCAAAGTTTTCCCTCTGTCATCTGCACCCATAATCTTCATTTCTCATCTGATGCTCACAAGGAGTCACCACAGAGGTTGTAATTTCCCTGATCACAGTTCTGCATGGTGAAACTGCTTTTTAGTATGAACCAGTCTCAGCTACAACCTTTTGATACCATCATCATTGCCCTAAAGTAGATCTGGGATGGTGTCTTTTAAACTTCTTGTAATCTTGAAAATATCTGTGTTTCTGCCTTTCATGTTTTAATTGTAAAGCCAATTTGTGTTTCATAGAGAAACATGAAACATTTTATTCCAGTGCAGCTGATTCTCAAAATATCCACATTCTGAGGCTTGTAGTTCCGTTTAATCGTGCTTTCATTTCTTCAGTTGTCTTTCTCATGCAGCATCTCTAGGGAGTACCTCTTCTGGAACCTTCTCAGGTAGTTTGGAAACTTTGTCTGCATCGTCATCAAAAGTACTGATGTTAAAGAAATGCCATTTCACTGGGGAAGTGCTGACAACTGCCCAAGATGTTGATTGTAGTCTGTATTTTACCTTTTTTTTTTTTGGGGGGGGGGAGAGAAATGTCCATTTATAAATAAGGAATAAGAACGCTGGGGAGCTCACTGTCAGACTTTGACTTGCAGCAGTTCCTGGAACACTGCAGTATGAAGGTTTGAAAAAAGTCAGTTCTGAATTCTTTATCAAAGTTCTGACAGTCCATGTAAAATTCTTTGCATATCTTTCTTGGCTGCATGATTTGGTATTTTACATCTACACATAAAACACATTTTTCAGTGTTAAACTTTCCTAAAGAATCTGTCTATCAAAACAAACATTGTGGGGGGAAAGAAAAAGTTGTGTATTTCCAGTAGGAAGAGGGCTTTTTTTTCCCCTCAGTGTTTGCTCTATAGTATCTCTGGTCTAGAGCAGGTGTTGTGAGAGGGTTTAATTCTTTGCTGAATGAGGATAGTAGTTATTATCTGCCCAACCATAGCTTTAATTTTGCTGTGAGCACTGTAGTTAAATGCTTCCTAAATGTTTTCATTCAGAGAGCAATTTAAAAATTATCGTTAACAATTAAAAATTGCTATATGTTCTAAAAGGTATTATTCTTTGTATTCCTTTTTTTGAAGCAGTGAATATGAGAAGATTATTTTGGACCTGACCAAAAACTTGTATTTTATATGCAGGGTCGGGATAAGTTTGCTTTTGTGTTAATTCTGGGATAGTTGCTTGGCTGGAGATATGAAAATAAATATGATATTAAGATATAAGAACAAAGGTTTCTAAATCAGATTAGCTGAGCATATGTGTTCTTTTAATATAAAATGGAAGCTATCTGAAAATGACATTATCCAAAATACACAGAGACAGCTTGGATGCCTTCATTGCATCAAGTCCTTATATCTATGTCAGTGCATCCAGGAACTCCTTTCTTCTTAAATAAGCTTTCAGGCATTGGAACAAAACAGCAAAAGCCTTTCTCTCATCTTTCTTCTTGCCCCCACTGTTTTTAATAATGTCTGTCTGACATGCCAACAATCAGGCACATGCTCTGCTGCTGCTGCTGTCTCCTCTCAGTTGGCTGAGAGGGATGAGGAGTGGAATTGCACATCAAGGATCTCTTTTGTTGGTGGAGCAACCAGGAGAGCGTTTCCAATTTGCAGTTTGGCACCAGCGCTTCAGAAGCACCACGGATGTTTGATACCCACTTGGTTGCCTGCCACCAAACTTGGGGATCAATCACTGTGATGTGACAGGATGCAGAAGGAAAAAACAAAAATCCCCAAAGCACACACGCACATAAAACAAAAACAAAACAAAAGAAAAACAAAAACAAAAACAAAAAAAAAAGAAAAGGGAAAAAAAAGGCAGGAAAAAACTGATTTTTATTTTGGAAATAGTAGGACATCTTGCAGATTGAGAATTGTACTGCAAAACATGGAGGAGGAGCAAATGTGTCTATGAGTGTGAACATACAAGTCTGTATTTCTCTTTCATAACATCTCACAGACAAAATATTTCATAATTTGATTCCACTGACAGTTTTTGAGTTAAACCAGGGATTGCACCAAGACGTTCTTAGGCAACCACTTCCAAGTTAGTCCAGGACTTCTTGTGGCAGATCTGCATTCTTCTTAATCATTTGCAGTCAATCAGATTTTAATTTGTCTTTGTCTTCAGCCCTGCAAAGTTGGGGCCTGAAATTTTCTCTGCTTCAAGGATCAAAGAGTGTTTCCCCTGTGTGTGTCAGGCACACTTATGGAATGCTCTTGTATGTTTATTTAGCTCCATAATTATTCTGTATTAACAAAAGCAGATTGTTTCAAGAATGTTTTTCAGAAGAGCCTGTTTGAAATCAGACTTTGTTGGAATTATTGCACCTCCAATTCTGAAATTTTCCTTTTGAAATACATTGTAGGAATTCACTAGAAAATCTATAACAACCTCATTCAGGGATGAATGGCTTATTCTGCTTCTTATCTTGTTAATCAATATTGTTAACTTGCTGTGATGGACATAATTAATGGAATGACCCTAGCCCCTCCTAATTAGAGATAATTGCCTTGTTCAGTCACATTCACTCTCCAAAATATAAGTGTGTGAGCATAAATGTCGTAATTTTTTAGATTCTACCATGATCATTGTGTATTTTGTTTTCTTGTTAACAACTCATTTTAATTCCTGCTCACCCAACAAAGCTGAAAGCCATGAAAGGGCCCTCTTTACCTCTCTGAGCTGGATGGCCAAATAACACATTATTACATTGCACACTTACAGTCAGGAGGGTAAAACCAGAATTCCACTGCTTGGCTGTGGCTTCCATCCACTGCCCAACAGCTTCTCAAGATGAGAGATGTCTTAGCTTGAAGTAAAATGGTGCTTGCATCAGAAGAAAACATGGATTTTGGTATGCATTTCATGTATTCTTTTATCAGCTTTATTATTTGTTATGCTTTTGCTGAGCTTCCTTGAAGAAGAACAAAAGGGTACACTTATTATGCAGCTATTTCATGAAAGCTATTTAAAATAACATTTGAGGAGGAAAAAACAAATCAAAATGAATAAAAGCCTGGCAAACACATGATGAAACAGAATGAATATCAGAGCTATTAAATTAATAAGCTTGCAAAGCATTATTTATGGTATCTCAGTGGAAGTTTAGAAATTGATAGTGACTTCTCCAAATTAATTGAGTACCTTTGTTGCATTTCAGGAATACAGATTCAAACTCTCCGTGCCCATTCCTTGTGGGGAAAATTGTTCCACCTACCAAAAGCCTCAGGAGTTTAATCTGATTTTCATCTTCTCAAGGTAAACAGTGGAGGCATTCATTCAGCAAAGCTGTGCAGTCTCAGATTGAAGTCTGCACACAGTTGTCCTTGCTGTCACAAGCTGCCCATTAAAAGAGTGTTTGAAGCAACAGCCTGAAGCAGATTTGACCTCTCCATGGCCAGATCTGCAAAGTGCAGGTGCAGGATTTGTTTTTAAGGACTGACATGCTCAGGATGGGCTCAAACCTCCTGTCAGCTCGAAGACTGGAGGAGTTACTCCTGTGAGGATCATCTGATGTGCTTGGAGCTGAGGGACATCCCTCAGCTGTGTCCCCAGAGCCCTGCAGAGTGTGGGAATCCAGAGCTTCCCTCTGGCTGCCCTGGAAGGTCTGGGACCCTGGCAGGGGGTCAGGAACCCCCCTGGACAGAGCTCCCAGAGACACTGTCTGTGATCTCTGTCCATGGAAAAGAGTTTTCAATCTTACAGGATGAATTACAAGCTCTGAGTGTTTGATATGAGTAATAATTAAGTGTGGCACAGGTGCAAAAGTAAAATTTTAGGATTCTAGATTAGGGGTCCAAAGGGGACAAGATGGAGGAAATTGGGTGTGTCTTGTCCTTTTTCTCCTTCTTCATGCCCTCCATGTTGCACTGTAGTGTTGGCATTTTTCTGTTGGTTTAGGCTGGGGACACACTGTTCAACGTAGGTGACAGATATTGGCACGTTATTGTAAATATAGCACAGGTAGTTTCTGGTATATAATGTTTGTACCATCCCACTGAGGGCAGAGCCCCACACGCTGCCCTGCAGGACAGACCTGCGGCAGGGCAGCAGAGCATGTTAGAGATAAACAGAATAAACAACCTTGAAACCAGCACAGACAAATTATGGCTTCTTCTTTGGCAACGGGGCAGAAAGACAGAGACTTTCTACAATCTCGGAATCATCAATACCCACAGATTCCAACACAGAGAAGCACAGGACCAGGCACATCTGCACACCATTTGGTAGGAATGGAGGGGCAGAGAATGAAATGAAGTACAGAGTTTTTGGATATTACCTTTGCTGTGTTGACTAATATTCACTGGTGCAAATCAGATGGAGATACATGTGTCCACTTCTCCAAAAAAAGGGTGTCAGCAGACCAGAGCTGCCTGCTCAGAATTAGCTGGCTGCTTCCTGATGGCTGAATTGTGGTGAGTGGCTGAAATTCCAGTGCTTTTTGCTGTGGCTGGGAAATCTCCCTGAGTGCCCACATTTCACCATTAAAAGTACATCTACTAATTCTTCCAGGATAAACTATTTCTGTATGGCACTAGTTTGCTCCATATTTACTACATTTGGTTCTTTCTGTAATAGCTCTCATGCAGGAATGACAGCTGGAGAGACCCACTGGGAAGTGAACAAAAAAGATGGAGGAGCACTGACAGAAATAATTGTTTCGCTTTGATATTCCATTTCTCTTCCCTCATTTTTGCTTCCCCTTTTCCCTGATCAAGTTTTTCCTGGAGTTCAATTTTTTTCAGTGAGAGCTCTTTTCTTTTTCAGAACAGATCTCCTGTGTTAAAAAATTTGTCTAAACGATGTTTTCCGAGACCCTAACAGCTCAAATTTTACAGTAAAATAAAAATCCTATGCATAATGTGGTGAAGGTTTTAACTTTGTAGTGTTTGGCTATAAGGGTCCTTCTCTTGTAGTGTTCAGCTTGCAAATGGTGTGATTTTGTAGAGAACCAGGTTCCCCCAATGTGAGCTTTAAACAAGATAGTGGATGAGACCTCATGATTTCCAGAAAACATTCAGTGATATGTAGAAGAACATATCAATTTACACTGGTAAATTGAAGTTTCCTCAGTGTTTCACTGGGTTTATTATTTTTTTAAATAATTGGACTTGTTGATGTTAAAGGTACTTTCCAACCTTAATGATTCTGTGAGGGCTGGTGGAGAGGGGGTGGAGAGGATTTATCTTTTCTCATTACTAATATCCTTTGATTAGACTGGATTGAATAATAGCACAGTAACAAGCAGTTCTTTATTAAGTCTTTCTTGCAAATCTACTTCTGCAGATAGATTTTCAATTCTGCCAATTGCTGCAAATATTGTTTGCCAGTGCCACACACCAGTTCATGATAAGCAGTAAAAGTCTTGTATCTCGAGCTGGTTTTTTTCCCCTCATTGTCCCACTTCGAATACTGATATCTAACCAAGAAACAGAAAAATTTCCAACCAGAATTTCAAAGCTTTGCTTCTTTGGCTGGCAGTCATCATCACCTGGCAGGCGTTTCACACCACACAGTGATGGCCATTGCCCCAACTGCAGCACCTTGTGGGACCCTGCTATAGATAAGTACCAAAGCTTTGGGCCTCATTCCTTTCTTCTGAGGTATTATCAAAGCACTATTTTCCCTTTTCATATTGTCTATCTTGGCATTTTTGTTTCCATTGAAATGTTCCTACCTTGAGCTTCTGAGATGAGCAAGTGTTTCATCTGCTTAGGGTTGTTCTCAGCAAGGGTGAAAGACCCAGTAATTTTTTGGGCTGAAAGAGGCAGAGAAGGGATTTTTCCTGCTCTAGTTTCTATGTGTACATTAGGTTTTGTTTCTCTTGAATTCCTTGCATATCTTATTGGGTTAATAGGACTTCTGGCTTAGGACTGTATTCTCACAGAGCTTTAAAGGACATTGTTCTTGGCTGGCATTTCCAGACACTGCTATAATGCAAAAATAAACTCAAAAAAGAAAAGAAAATGGATAAGATTATATGTGCTGTTTATATTCATGTTTGTAGATGTAGGGATGTGTTGATGGGGAGTTGTGGTGAAATGATAAAAAGGTAATGAAAGGCAGCTATTCCTTCCTGTGAAATCAGGAACTCCTAAAGGCACCACTTTAATTCTGAGAGTGAAGTGAAAAGGACCAGGACGTTGTACAGGTAGCACAAAAAAAGGAATTGAAAAATTATAAT
This sequence comes from Taeniopygia guttata, assembly GCF_048771995.1. Taxonomy (NCBI): domain Eukaryota; kingdom Metazoa; phylum Chordata; class Aves; order Passeriformes; family Estrildidae; genus Taeniopygia; species Taeniopygia guttata. The sequence goes on along the minus strand of NC_133024.1, from coordinate 16,980,373 downwards.
GGAAAAATCTATATTTCAAGCACTGGCAGGAATGTATTTATGCATGGAGAGTATTCTTGATTGATCTGCAATAAAACTGAGTGAGACACAGAAACAACACAGAGATGTTTATGTCACTCTGCAACCTCCACTGGAGATAAATATGAAATACACTCATATTTCTTGGGAGATCTATTTTCAGCCTTCCTCCTTCCAATCTGCTCTTAACTCCAGTAGTGGATTTGTAACAAATTCCTTGCTTCTGATGGAGTCTTGTTCATCTTTTTGACCCATGAAATGGCTTCAGCATTCTGTTCTCAATATTTAAATGGTTGCCTTAAACCAAAAATCCCACAGTTCCCAAAATACATGAGGAGAGACAAGAGTCCTGATTTCTCTCACTCAAATCTCTTTATCCCCTATTTTCTGTTACACAAAGAAAACCATCTGTCATGTTGTCATTAAACTTATTTTTCTATTAACCACAAAGTAGAAAAATGCCTGGAAATTGAAGTTTCCTCAGTGTTTCACTGGGTTTATTATTTTTTTAAATAATTGGACTTGTTGATGTTAAAGATACTTTCCACCCTTAATGATTCTGTGAGGGCTGGTGGAGAGGGGGTGGAGAGGATTTATCTTTTCTCATTATTAATATCCTTTGATTTGAATGCACAAAGAATTGACTGTAAAGAAGTACTGGAAAATATATTAAGCAAAATCACAAGGTTTCTGAAATGCAGAAACCAACAGCCAAAACTACCATCATGCCTCCTGAGTTTGAAACACCAAAGTCACAGTCCTGGCATCAAATTTTACATCACCTACCTTGAATTTGACATCCTATGTTACTTTAGGGAACTCTTTAAATATTATATTTCTTGATACAGACTTGAACTCTATATTATTTAGTTACAGTTGTTCTGATTTGCTGTCAAAAAAATAAAAAAAACATCATTTGAAGATATTATTTTGCTATATTGGGTTACCTGTTCAGGCTAAGGTAGATAAGGTCCAGAAATGAGGCACAGGACAAAGATAACTTTGCATCTCTTAATTTTCAGGGCCTTACAGAATTCTTTAGGGGGAAGGATAATTTAGGATAATTTTCAGCACATGGAAGGCAGAGGAGATTAAAAATCAAGAAAAAAGCCTTTCCCTCCCACCTTTTATGGATGTCTGATATATCCATAGTTCAGTAACACCAGCATTTTCTTTTTTATTTCAGAGCCAATACAAAATTAATTAAAATAAAACAGAAGTGGCCAGGTGAGTTCAAGTGAGACTTGATATTTACACTCAAGATTGAAAGTCCAAAATGAAGAGCTGTGTAAGGTAGTAAATGGTATCCATGATTCATTGCCCAAAATAGCACCTTGCAAAGGAGATGATGTCTGAGATCCCCCAGAGATAAAAGGAAAATCTTCTGTGATGTGATTGACCTCTGCCTCTTGACAACAGCATTATTTATAAAGTATTTTTTGCATTAGGGCAAGTGATGGAAGAATCAGTGGTGAGGCTTTATGATAGAAATCTTATTTTCTGTCCTGGCTTTTAAGATTAAGCCTCAAATTTTGTAACACTTGTGCACCACATAAAAACTTTCAGAGGAAACTCAGTATTTGGCAATGCAGGAGACAAACTGAATTCCCTTCTGAGAATATGCAGAAGTCATTGGGGTGTCTGCAGGCTGATAGACACAGTGAGGAGAGTCTCCAGAATGAAGAATTAGTTTAAAACCTCACATTTATTGTATCATATTCTCTAGGATTCATGAATTTGTTCAGCATTTGGAGGGGAAAAAATCGCAAATGAGATAATTGTCCTGTAATTATTGACAGAATGGGATGCTCAGCAGTAGGAAAAGTAATCTGGAATTCAAGTCAGGGTAAGGGAAAGTCATTAGCTATGCTGTGTAAAGCAGACATATACAATCAATGTGTGAATGTCACGTTTGTCAGGCCAAAGTGATGGGAAGAGACTTCTACTAAAAGAGAGAAAATTGAACACATCTATAACAGTGCAGGATAGTTCATATCCTGTTGTAATTGCAGTGCACTTCAAGCAGAATGAGAATAGCAAGGGAGGGGAAAAAACTCTCTCCTGAGCTTTACAGCAGCACTGGAATGTGTGACAAAGGTAAAGGCTTGGAAGGTGATGTTGGGAAGAAACCTGAGGCCAAGCAAAGAAGATCATGGTGTGTGGAGAAAAGAGAAAAAAAAAAAAAAAAGCAAAAAACCAAAGCTGAATTGAGCTTTAGGCAGCCAGGGAGGAAGTATCTGTAAAAGAACCCCAGATGGTGCCAGAAAGAACTGATGGTTCTGTTCCTTCTGTCTGTTAAAATGTGTCAAGTGTGCAAGATCAAAGTGCACATGGTGATTTGATGGCAAACAGAGACATGTCAAAAAATGAAACTACTGTGGGAGTTTGGATATGCATTATTGATAGGTGTTTATTGGGTAAGATATTTAAATATTGCATGTTCAGTATTGCTGCTTGGTCTGCTGGTGTGAGGTGACTGATGTGCCACCAAGGGCAATCCTTCATGGAGGAAAAAGCTGAAAAAAACTACAAAACTGAAAATGGAACTATTATAACCTCATTACCAAGCCAGGAATCCCAGATTTATTTCAGGCTGTGTCAGGTAAAAAGTCTGAAAGCTTCTGAGGGTGTGCACAAGAAGGAAAGTTTGAAGGTGTGAAACAGTTCTTGCTTGAATTCCTGAGGTGCTACAGTCATTGTCAGAGATCCCATTATACAGGAATAATAGTGATGATAAATAAAAATTGTGAAATAAAAGTCCAAAGCACCAGACCACTGCATACAAAGTAAGGGAAATAACAGGTACAGACCTGCCAGCTTGTGGGAATCCAGGGCTTCCCTCTGGCTGCCCTGGAAGGCCTGGGACCCTGGCAGGGGGTCAGGAACGCCCCTGGACAGAGCCCCCAGAGACACTGTCTGTGATCTCTGTCCATGGAAAAGAGTTTTCAATCTTACAGGATGAATTACAAGCTCTGAGTGTTTGATATAAGTAATAAGTGTGGCATGGGTGAAAAAGTAAAATTTTAGGATTCTAGATTAGGGGTCCAAAGGGGACAAGATGGAGGAAATTGGGTGTGTCTTGTCCTTTTTCTCCTTCTTCATGCCCTCCATGTTTCACTGTGGTGTTGGCATTTTTCTGTTGGTTTAGGCTGGGGACACACTGTTCAACGCAGGTGACAGATATTGGCACATTATTGTAAATATAGCACAGGTAGTTTCTGGTATATAATGTTTGTAACATCCCACTGAGGGCAGAGCCCCACACGCTGCCCTGCAGGACAGACCTGCGGCAGGGCAGCAGAACATGTTAGAGATAAACAGAATAAACAACCTTGAAACCAGCACAGACGAATTACGGCTTCTTCTTTGGCAGCGGGGCAGAAAGACAGAGACTTTCTACAATCTCAGGATCATCAATGCCTCAGATTCTGACACCAGCTCTGTGCAGGACTTTGTGAGGGGACAGAGGTGGGGACAGTTTGCTCCAGTGCCACATTTCAGGCTGCTGTTCCCCCATCTCTGCTGCTGCAGCTGTGAGTTAATCTGAGCGCTAAAGGAGCTGAGAAGTGGTGCCAGAGAGAAGAGAATTCTGTATTCCTTCAGTCACTTTGGGAAAACCTCTCCCTCCCATCTCACAGGGTACTCCAGAACCACAAGCAGCAGCAGCTTCTGTGTGCTAAAGGGATTGAAACTGTAAATTTTACAGCACAATTCATCAGTGGTGTCAGTCAGATTTAGGAGAGAGAGAGCAGGTTTTAGCAAAGCTGCACAGATTGCTGTTGCTGAGGTCAACAGCAAGCTCCTGGTGCTTTTAAAAATTGATTTTACTGAAATCTTACTCAATTTTTTTAGTAATAAAGGCCTCCAAGGATTTAAACTGCTGTAAGCAAGACCAGTGTTTGGCCCTGTTCTCTAAGTAGGTGTGGCTTAGCTCCATTACAACTCCAACTCAAATAATAACATCCTTTAAAAGTGCAGTGCCCTTCCTAACATTTTAGTGAGCAAGTTTTTGTTTTCTCTTGTAAAAGCTGGGAGGTCATAAGCTTAAACTTCTAAAGGCTCCAAGAAACCTATTTACCTCCTTTGCAAAAAGGCTAACATGAAATCAGACAACATATGTGGAAGGAATATAAATATATTTGCTTATCTGACAAACAGTGCAGATTGCTCAAAAAAAAAAAAAACTAACTAAAAAACTTTAAAAAAAAGCTTGGGAAATCAGCATGGCTTAGTTATTTAATTCTAGACAAAACATGTGAGACTGTATAAATACTGTATAAAATAATAGAAATTGCTGTCTTTATTATTCTAGAGCTCATAAGAATATTTTGCAGTCTTCTTAAGGAAAACTAAAGGACAGGTGGCCCAGCATGTATATGTCCGAAACTGATATATAAGTAAATTCTTTAGAAGTAGGTGATAACTTGGATTTTATTTAAAACAAATTGAAAACAGAAACAAAAATTTAAAAACCCCATGCAAACAAACAAACAACACTCCCAACCAACCCGACAATCAGGACCCCTAATATAAAAGATCTGACCCTTTTTTCTGCCTTCTCAGGGTCACAGAGTTCAGGCTTTTGCACTTTGCTGGAGGTGTTTGCAAGGTTCTCCATCCTTAAGTAGAGATGGAGGTTCTGTTCCTCCTTCCACTTCCTGTGATTTATCTCAGGGGTTCTTACTTCTCTGTATGCTGCAGGTTTTTTTGTGGTTTTTTTGTTTTTTTTTTTTTTTTTTTTTGTTTTTTTCTCTCCTGGGCAATGGTAATAATTCACTCAGCTGCCATCTTAAAGCAAAGTATTATTTAAAACAAAGTCCCATTAAAAGGAGCACATCCATAAACCCAGCAGACTACACTGGGTTTGCACAGCTTGGGTTTCAGCAAAACCCTCCCCCTCCACACATCTGACAAGTCCCTGAATTTCTTTCACAGATCCACTGCAAGACATCTCCTTTTTGTCATTTTATGTGTAAAGCTCTAATTTTATGTACCTTTTGATGAGTGTCCTCTTTTCTTAAGAAATGCACTTTGGTTCTAGCGGATTTTGGATTTTTAGTTTTGCAGCTTGGCAAAACTGTAGCATTACACTTTGGCATTGTCAGTAGTGTAAGTTCATCTTAGGAACTGAATGGGGACTACTTTCTGCACACTGTTTCCAGCTTTTCCAATAGTTTGGGGGATTTTTTTTGTTTTGTTTTATTTTATTATGGTTCTTTATTTTCAGTGAATTTTCTACAGCTGCCTTTTGAACTAGAACCTTGCATTCATCTTGGAAAATCCTGCAACTCTTTGTAATAAATTTCCCCCACCATACTGTACAAATTATTTGTTACTTCTTCCTTTTAATCCTGCTGCTACTTCTCAGTTCCAAAGCTGATGCATCCAAAGGAAATGACTGAGTACTCACTGGTTTATTTCTTTCATTAAAATCTCTAGAGAGAAGACTAATTTCAATGCTGGTAAACCTTTTCCAGCAACTTTAATTTGGTAACACAAATGACAGATTTCTTCATTTCTAGTATAAAAAAAGTAACTCACACATTCTTCTAGGTTTTGGTGACAGCTCAAAGAAATGAGGGAATTTCTTTAAGCAAATGTTAAAGTCAACATTTAAGTCTTGAACAGTCTGTCTCACAAAAAATAACCCTGATGAATAAAGAGGTTTTAATGATTGAAAATGTAGTTCAGATAAACCAAATGTGATATTGCAGTGGGAAAAGCTTTTTTCATGTTCAAGAGGACAAGAAATCTTTGTAATATGTTCTACTGACATAGACAGCACATGTCCAGCTCACAATAAGAAATGTTTGCATTTCCAACGCTCTTTGGTGAGTTAGAAAGGTTAAGAAGCTCCATCCTTCATTACAGAGCTGCAGCTGGCTGCAGGACTGGGGAGGAAAGCCTAAAATATCATAAAATATCCCATTTAATGGATAAGGGCTGCTTGACCCAAGGTTGACAGACTGTCCTGCTATGGGTCAACTGGGCTGGGAGAATACTAATGAGGTATAATTATTTATTGCAAGTGTTGTCTAATAATTATAAAGAATAATATTTAGATAATGTTAGCTTAGCCTTCTACAGACTGCAATTCTTCATTGCCCAAGTGGCCGAGGAGATTAATAAAAAAGCTACCTCGTGCTTTCTGGCAAAGTAATTAACTCATTATAATCAAGAAGAAAACGCTGGAAGATTTGGGAGCTTCTCAGCACGCACAGGGTGAGCTGGGGCGATGGGTCAGGAGGATGGGGACGTTTCACAGAAGCTGAGCTCATCCAGAAGCACAGGTGTGACTCCTGAGAACGTGTTCTGCACCCAGCCAGCTGCAGTTGGGGGGAAGGATGCTTTGGGGCTGTAATTAGGGGCTACCTCAGCTTTTCTGGTGTATTTTTGCTGTATTGTGGTTGGAGGCTGAGAAATGTTGGTACAAGCTGGGCACGCGAGGAACTTGTCTGTGGAGGAACTTCTGAAGGACCTGTGTACCCTGACAAATTCTGAGCCTATATGGCTAATAGCTAATTAAATAGCTATTATATAGCTAATAGCTAATTATAGCTAATTATTGCATATGATGCTGTCCTCAGTTTCCAAGCTCTCCCCACAGTCCTGAAGGAAGCAGCTTTTGAAGCAAACAGGAACTCTGTGTCTCCATGCAGGCATTAGAATTGAGAACAAGCCTTTGGAACATGGTTGTCCCCTTTTGAAATCTGATTTTGCTCTTGGGTGGTAGCATTCAGGTGGGAATTACTAACCATACGTACAACATGCAATCAAATATCCACCTTGCCATTATGAGCAATGATAATGACTGTAATATGTGTATTATTAGTATGACATGATTTCATGCCTTGATGCTGGATGAGAAGTTGAGGGTTCTAAGATAATTCCACTTTATGGTCTTTTCCCCATCTTATTCTATCCCCTGATGTAGACAGAAGTTGTGCTGTCAGTTCCATCGGATAGAAGAGGAGAAAACTTTGACTACCAGGGAAGAGGTGAGGTGATTTGAGATAAAAAAAAAACCAAAAAAACCAGCAAATGACCAGAAAATATAAAAGTAGCTCAATAATTTGCAGAATCTCAGGTATCATTTACTGAAGGAAAAAAAAAAAGTATAATCAACAGTTAAATGCAAAAAGTTCCCTGTGGAAATGAAACTGTTAAAGAGTTCTCATATGTTGTGAACACAGACTCTTCAGAGTGTTTGCATTCTGCTGTTTAAAATTGCAGTTGGCCATGAGTATTTCTCTCTGTTTTTTAGCTGGCAAAAATAGACGACCTATTTTGTTGTCAGTGTGCAAGCCTGGCTGTGCAAAGACAAGGGAATTCTTCCAATCCAGCTCAGCCAGATTACAGAATTTTGCCCGTGCACTCTCCAAGTTCATTCCCCAGATTGGATGTTGATCCCTGGTATTAGAAGAATTGTCATATTTATTTTAAAATATGTCTGCCTATTTTTTGTCCAACACTGCCATGCACTTTCTTCTGGGGAAAAAAAAGATCAGTGAGTTTAAATACACGAGAATGAATAATTTAATTTCTTGGTTGTCTTTTTTTGCTTTGGCCTTACAACAGAAATTTCTGAATGTTCTTTGTGACTTGCAAGAAGAAAAACAAACTGATCAAACTTATCATAATGCACCTTATTGGAGGTCTGCCAGTGTCTCCATAATACAGTCTGGTTTTACAGGATTCATGGATTTCTACTATAAGTGCTTCATCCTAAAGCTAAAATCTGGCAAGCTCTTTCATGGTAGCAATACTCTTCCCCATGCATAAATGTTGCTTTTCTCTGAAAACTGGCAGTAACACTGGTGAAGCTTTTCTTTTATGGCTTCTATAGATTTTTGTTTACAGATAGGTAAATTCAGTCTAAGTGGTTGGACTGTCACCTTTTTATTGCATATTTAACAAACGATTCAGACTTTATGGGGAAAACTTGCAACTAAACTGTATTTGCATTTTGCTTTTCTAACCCTTGGCCATCTCCATGCTTTTCTTCATTATGGGATTGGTGTGCAGTTGTTTCATAATTACAAGTTCAGCTTTGTCGCTGATCAAAGCTGAGTTTTTTACGCTGTCTTTTTAATCCATTTGTCTGGATTTTCACATAATTATTATGTAAGTATTGATTGGAAAGGGCTATAGCTTAGCTTTACATGACTTATTTAAAGTAACTTTTCACACTTCATTATCATTTGTTTTTATTGCATCCTGCCTTTTACTCTTCCACATCCTGCATTTCCTCATCTGCTTGCATTTTCAGGGCGACACTGTGCATTAGGAGACCTTTGAGTTATGCTGTAAAACCTCTCCCAAAGAATATTTAAACCAAGTAAATCTACTTGGTGGATTGTGGGAGGGTTTTCCTCCTTGGTCACCATCTCCAAGAGTGGCTCATGTCAGATTTAGGATGAATTCAAGCAGCAATGCTTCCATCTATAATATTTTTAACCTTAACACTAAATAGTTAATATTAAAACAGATGCATATATATATCTATAAAAAATATATACTGAGGTGTATTTTTGGAAACCTAACTGATTACTGAATGATTTAAAAAAGCCGTCCCTGTTATGATTTATGTGGAAAAGTTCTGTCACTGCAGGTCTGTGTGAAGGGAGGTGCATCCACATCACAAACAAGAACCTGCATAAATAAATCCCAGAAATTGAGGGGGAAATGTTCTCACACCTCCCAGCAATCCCATGGAGGCACTGGCGAGGCATCACTTGGGGAACATTGTTCTGCCTCCTCCCTGAAGAAATGGGAGATTGTCCAGCCACCTTTCTTTATGAGTAGTGAACCTGTCATTAATTCTTTTTGCTTGTTTTTAAGGAAAATACTTTAAATCTCTAGGATTAGAAGTTTTGTGTCATTCAATTAATTAAACTATGCCACTCAAGAGCCATAAACATTAAAAAGCTTCTTGGAAGCAGGCTGTGGCCCAGTCCATTGGATAAATTGATTGATTACTTCTGTGGCTATTCCTAATAATCTGAAGCATTTTTTCATTAGGCAGAAAGTTGTTTTCCTATTTAGTATGCAAACGTGGGATCCGGAGCATTCTGCCCATGTGTCATGATTTCTTTTTTCCATTATACAATCACAGAATGTGTCACCTCCCTGTTTACAAAAGAAAAATGTAAGAGATAAAATTTGTGTTTAGTAAGGATTTTGATCTTCAATATATTAAAGAAATTAAAGCCCAGGCTTGGCAGAAAATCATAAATCATAGTTATGTGTTTCTCCAGAAGGATTTTATGGATGCTAAGTCAAAGATATTACCATGTGCACTCTGGTTATGTAGAAATGCCACTAGAGGCTATTTTCTTTCTTCAAAGGTGCCCTTTAAGCTCACAGAAAATTACTCTTAATAGAGTAAACATGCAATTTGCACAAAACTAACACAATGTGGCTCACAGAGAAAAAAGCCTAATGAGAAATTTGTAATGAATTTAATCTTTCTTTCCTGCTAAGAATTTTCACAGGTTTGTGGGGTTTTTTTTTTAGTGAAGTTTTTTAAAAATGTGTTCTTTGTCTCAAATTTTTCCAAGTATTTCTGCTATTCATTTTTTCACTTGAGAGGTTTTCTTTCTGAAAAGTTTGATGTTAAAATTTGCATTATATGGATTGTGTTGATAATTATACTTTTCTTCCTATACAAGATTAATTCACTGATGCTGAGATATTTACAAATTTGGAAAGTGATTGCTTTGAGTAACCTTAAAAACTCCCTTCTTTGGAAATATTTTTTTTCCACTAACTGAAAACAGAAGTTTATTGGGTTTTGGGTTGATTGCCATCTTTGTTCTTTGCCACTCCCCAGATTTGTTTTTTCTTTACCCTTTTTCTTTCACCTTTTTCTCACACCTTAAAAAAAAAAAATGCCTGAAATCATGAAAGAAAGATGCAGCTTCAGAGAGATCAGAACTAGTAGTCCTGAGAACTTAGTAGGGTTTTAAAGATGTATCTCTCTTGTATGACAGAACTCAATAAAAACAGCTGTGTGTTCTAAAAAAGCTGAGGAAAATATTGGCAAAAAAACCCCTTCAAACTAAAGCAAAATAGTTTTTATTGCTAGGGAAAGTTATATTTTGAGGAATGTGATTTTCTGGCCTTTTTGCTGTAGAGAAGCATCTTTGTCCAGTGAATGGGAAGGTATGGTGAAATGAGAAGTAAAAAGGAGGACAGGAGATGGTTTTTTCTGCCCATACATGGTTAACTGCGTGCCCAGACCACCCTGCTCCTCCCTCTGCCCTTGCAGCTTTCCTGCTCAAGAGCTCTGGGCATTTCTTCCATCTTTTGGAATTTTGACCACAGAGGAAATGGGGTAGATGGTAAAAATGAGTGAAAGGAAGGTTTGGAGACATGAAACAAATGGTATTAAATTTGGTGATTCTTTAATTTGGCGGATTGAATAATCAAGCCTGGAAACGGGAGAGGAGATTATATCATGTTAATTTTTAGTGCTCTGTGCTCTCCTGAACCAGGAACCTATCTGAGATGACTTCTCACAGCCTTGTCTCCGCTTTGCTTTGGTTTCCACACATTTCCAACCTCTTCAGTGCAGTGCAGAGTCAAACCAGATGTTTAGGGGGTGCCAATACTGTGCAGGAGAGACCTTGGCAAGGGTCCTGGCTTGCAACCAGTCCAGCACCTCCTCTTCTGCTGCAGGGAAGCTGCATCACTGCTGAAGCAAGCTGGTGATTCTGTGTTGTTTGATGAACCTGCAGCTCAGGTGCTGCAGGCAGCAGTTCCCAGCTGTCCTGCTGGCACTGCTGACCCTGAGGACACAAGGACACACGGGACAATGAAGAAGGAGGTTGGTTCAGATGTTTACCACACTGGTTTGAGAAACACTGGGGATTCATTTCTCTGCTGTCAAAGATTTTTGATGTTAATTCTGAGATGTAGTTCCACATCTGTTGCCAGAGGCTCCTCTCCTCCCATCCTCTCGCTTGCTGTGTGTGCAGACAGCACATGCATTCAGAGCTAGCCTCTGTACTATGAGGATGCATAGCTTTGGTTTGAAGTATTTATTGGACCTCAGTACTATTCAGATATTTTCCCATTTTCCACACAACCACGCTGGGTGGCCCTGGAGACCTGAGAGGAGCCACTTGAGAAGGAAGTTGTCCGTATTCTGAAAAAACAATCTGCAGAAGGGGAAGCTTGGGAAGCGCTGCTCTGCAGTGATTCCCTCTGAGGGCAGCGGAGTAGCAGCTCTGTTTCTCTGCTCTGTGCTCTGACAGGTACTCCGGGGCCTCTGACGGCTGCAAGGACTGAAGGAAAGGTGCAAGCACGAAGAAAAAACACTCATTTTACACGACAACTTCTAGAGTAGAGCCACACAGTCCTCGGGTGGAGCCCCTGCTCCGGTTTGCTTTAGTGACGGCAAAGCCAGCCTGCCCTCGGGGCCGGAGTTGTGGCTGTCACCGCGGGCAGCCAGGGACGAACGATCTAAGTGGCGTTCGCTTCTCCGGCAAGCCAGCCACGGCTGCAGCCTGAAACTCCCGAGCTTTTACCTCTGCTTTGCCGCCGCATTCCTCCCGGGACAGCCCGGTAATTGGACACGACCGGATGGTAGCTGGCTGCAACACCCACCCGGGGCTCCCGAATTACGTGACTCGTGTCACCCAGCCCGACTGCCGAGCCCCCTGCTCCGTGCGACGGGGCCGGGCCGGGCTCGGGGGCACCTCCCGGGGCTGGGGGCGGGCTCGGGGTTACCTCCCGGTGGGCAGGCTCCGGGTTACCTCCCGGGGATAGAGGGGCACCCCCGCGGGCCGTGGGCAGGCTCCGGGTTATCTCCCGGGGTTAGCGGGGCATCCCCGCGGGCCGTGGGCAGGCTCCGGGTTATCTCCGGGGTTAGCGGGGCACCCCCGCGGGCCGTGGGCAGGCTCCGGGGTTACCTCCCGGGGTTAGCGGGGCACCCCCGCGGGCCGTGGGCAGGCTCCGGGTTATCTCCGGGGTTAGCGGGGCACCCCCGCGGGCCGTGGGCAGGCTCCGGGGTTACCTCCCGGGGTTAGCGGGGCACCCCCGCGGGCCGTGGGCAGGCTCCACGCCCGGCCGGCGGGGCGGGGCGGGGCGGTGGGCGGGGCGCGGAGCGGGGCGGGCGCCGCTCGGCGGCGGCGGCGGCGGGGCCGGGCGGGGCGGCCCCTCCCGGGCGCAGCGCGGAGGCGGGCGCGGGGCATGGTCCCGGCGCCGGGGCCGGTGGCGGCGGCGCGGAGCGGGCGCGGAGCGGTGGCATGCGGCGCGGAGACATGCGGCTGTGCCTGCGCTCTGCCCCGCCGACATGGACCGCCGCCGCCGCCTGCCGCCACCGCCGCCGCCGCTGCTGCTGCTGCTGCTGCTCCCGCTGCTGCTCCGCGCCGCGCTCGGCGCTGCCGGCCGTCTGAGCGCCCGCCCCGGCAACGAAGGTGAGCCGCGGCACGGCCGGGTGACCAGTTTATTCCTCGTTCTTCTTTTCCGCTATTCCCCCTTCCTCTATTTATTTTTCTTCCTTTTTTAATTTTTTTTTTTTTAATCCCCCCGGTATTCCTCCCCCACCCCGCTGCTCTCCGTTAAGGTGGTCCCGTGCGGCAGCGGCTCCTCGCCCCGGGGGCGCGGGGATCGCCCTGGCACAGCGCGGCCGTGCGGAAGACGGATGGATGGACGGATGGACGGATGGATGGATGGATGGATGAATGGATGGATGGATGGATGCGCGGGCAGCCGCCCTGCCCTCCCCCGAGCAAAGTTGGCGAGGGCAGCGCAGCCTGTCCCTCCCCGGCCCTCCCGCAGTGCTGGGGAGCCGCAGCCCCGGGGCGAGGTGGCCTCGGCGGGGCAGGGAAGGGGCAGTGGCCGGGGACCCGCAGCCCCAGCCCCGGCAGGTGCCCGGAGCCGCCTCTGCCCCAGCCCCCGGTGCCACCATCGCTCTCAGCCCGGTGATAACTCCGAGCCCTTTCTCATCTGCAGGGCTGCTGGCTGCGCTAAGCGTCCTGCCTTCCAAAACTTTTAATTGATACGCAAAAGAAGCTTGCTGCCCTGTAAAACCTCCTCCTGGTTCCCTAGCGGGTTTGTGTCAGATCGTGTATCGGATGTGTATCAATGTGTTAAAGTTGTGTTTCTGTGTGTATGGGAATGTGTGTCATTTTCCGGAAAAAAAAAAAAAACAAACAAAAAACCGGAGTGAGTGGTTTATTTTCTTTTGCTGTGTTAATTTCTAAGATGACATTTGCTGAAAACTCGTGCTAGCTTTCAGGGAAAAAATAAATGGTGACAACCAGACACTGTGAAAGTGAATGAAATACTTGAAATAAACCGTAAAAGACCCCTGTCCTTTCCCTATTGAGAAAAACAAACAAAAAAAGAAATGAAATGGAGCTTTTGCTTGCTTGCAGTGAAGGCACTCGGCATGACCGGGACGTCCAGTTTAATTATCTTTCGGGATAAAATCTAGAGGGCAAAGGTTGTGAAGAACTTCTAGCACCCAACAACCATGTAAAACTCGCACCTGCTCGAGTTGGTTGGATGGTTAGAAAAACTCTGAAACCTGTCAGAGCAATTATTTATTTCTCCCTTACAAATAATGCTGATGTGCTTATTGATATTCTGGGTGCTTGTGCGATAAGGCAGTGAGATAACAAGTTTGCATGATTTCTGGAAGGAAAAATAAATATATAAAAAAAAAAAGCCTAAGGAAAGATGCAAACTTCACAAGTCCTGGGTAATCTTTAATCAGTTGGTTTCATTGCTGGGAAATAATTGTAGTACCATTATACAAGAGGAGCAGTATGTCATCTGTTTGTATGTTTTATGTAAATTTGTTTTGCATGCAGTGCTGTATAGATTTATTTTAAATGAGCGTGCTTTCACCAGTCACTTTTAAACCTCCGGATAGAAGCTATCTCATAAATATTGTCATTTCTCAATAATCATTGTCAGAAATGAAAGCAAGAGTGTGAGCAGGGGTTACGGTTGTCTCATAACCATTCCTCTTAGGGAAGGGTTGTGGTTCTGTCAGTCAGTGGAGCAGCTCTGCCTCCATGGCAGTGGAGACACATTCTGCAAACTGAGAGTCACTATGCCAGAAAGATATTGGAGCACTCCAGTTTGCAAAAAAAACTCACTTTTTGTGTCTTTGTTTCGAGTCACTGGCGCTGAGAATTGAGAAAGGAGGGAAAATATGGGTATCATACGGAATGCATGTTAAGTACACTTGTCCAAGTCAGCTTTCAGCAAATGCTGCCTCCCTTCTCTTTTCTCAGCTTCAAGGGCTCGTACAAGATAAGCAATATTTGCAAAATTGGTAGTGAAAGCAACAGTAAAAATGCAGTTACAGGACAGTAGCCTGCTTTTGAGTGGCTTTTTTTTTTAAAGTATATGTTTTGCTATGCTTTAAAAAGACAGTTTTCTTTTTTCTTATTTTCTGTCAGTTTTCTTATAAAAAAAGCGATCAACTTTTAAAGGCTTTTTAGGTTTTTTTTTGTTTTTTTTTTTTTTTAACCCCCTTTTAGGAATGCTCAGTAATCCTTTTATTTATTTACACTATATGGATTGATCATGTGAGTTTAGAAATCTTAATTCTTATAATTTTCTGACCCACTAATTGGATGAACAAGTGGTAGCGTGCAGCTTTAAATCATGTCAGAAGATGATGTTTTTCTCTATTAAAGGATCTTTTTCTAACCGATTCACTTACAATTCTGTAATTAAGTTTTTCCTGTAAATTCCTTCCCGAAACTAGAGATAGATGTTTCTAGATTTCTCTGGAGTATTTAGAAAAGTCTCATTTTTCCACCACTGAGAATTAAAAAATATATATTTTGGACATCATTTGTCCAAAATATATCTATATTTGTCTATATTTGTCTATATTTTAAAAATATATCTATAATGTCTATAATTTGTTAATGTAGGCACATACATAAAAATGTCTACCTTTTTCCTTACATTTTTTATTAAAGCTACTGTTGAAATTCTCCCCATAAATTGTTTTAACAGTGGATGGAACTAATTTTTGGTGTGTTTGTGCAGCTTATTCTAACTTCTAGGGGATGTAAATGTTGCAGTGGGCACATAACAAGAGTGTGGGCAGAGCTACCAGAGAAATAACTCCTGAATTTATTTGACTTGAAATAATATTTTTTTTTTAATCCAACTCCACTTAACATTTGTAATTAATATTAAAACTGATGACTGTTGGTAATACTACAGGGGAAGTGAATGGGATGAAGGGAGAAAAGGGTGAAAGAGGGGCTGAAGACAAACTGCTGTCTTACTGCACTTTGTGGTGCTCAGTGCTTTCCTTTTTTGTCTTTTTCTTGGAGAACTTGAGATTTTCTTAATTGGCTTCATCCCCGATAAATTTTATTAAGGTTTCTTTCTGGATAAAAAGTAAAACTTTCCCCTGAGTTTGCTTTTGAACTCTGCCGTGCTCATGAGAAATTTTCCCTACACAGTCACAGGAGTTCAAGGAGGTTCTCTGAAGCTCAGCTTTATCTGTTTTTACTGTTTTCTGCGGGGTAGGACAATATCAGGAAGATTTATCATCCAAATTTCCAGTTTGGAGTTTGCAGACTGAGCCCGTAGGTGCACAGAAACCACAGGTTCTCCTGTTCCACCCTGCTGGATTGTCTCTGCTTGCTGAGGATTGTGTTTCTTTTTTCTTAGAAGGATGCAATTCTCTTTCTGAATAGTTCCTGCCGTATCAAGAAATCGACTGAGTTCTGTCATTTTTAAAATTTAATAATTTCTCTTCAGTCTCTTCTGTAACTATATTGCCCGCCTGAGGGTACCAACCACCTTAATTTCACTGTTTTATAACCCACAACAGTTAACACTTGACCTAGGTCATTAACAGGATTATCAGCAAATTTGTTTAAGCTTTTACTGACAACCTGAATTGCTTCAATAATATTTTGACTGTGCAGACAGGAAACTTCTTGTAACCTCTCAATCTAGCATAAAATTAATTTCTTGTGAGCACAGCTACCAAAAGATCAATACGGGAAATCTGCTTACAGTACTTGGCTTCAAACAGAGCCTGTTTTGGGTTTACAGTAAGAAGGTTCCACTCAGCCTCTCTTTTTAGTCTATATTGGATTTGGAGTTTCATCTTTTGAGCATTGATTACCATCTTAGAACTTTGCAGAATCCCACAATTAAGTGGACCATTTTTATCCGAGCGGTCTCTGTTAGCACTTAAAATTGCTAAAGACAATTTATTGTGCCTTTGTAGTAGTGACAGCTCTTGGTGTGGTTTTGAAAAATGTGCTGCTTGCACATGGAACAAAATTCTTGCCCAAGTCTTGCACGTGACTTTGGGAAAGGCTGACAATACTGGGAACTTCTCAATAGAATCAGAAAGGGGAAATGCTTTTTCCAAATCTTACTTTGCTCCATGTCATGTACCATTAGGTCAGGGTAAATCTTCATTTCTCATGACACTATTCCTGCTGCTACCCCTGGCTTGCAATTGACTGTTTATCTGCAGAAGAAGTTAAAAGCAGTTTTAGAAGTCTGAATGTGATACCTTTTAAAATTTAGTTTCAGAAAGCTCAGAGTTACGGGGGGCTAGAGGACTGTTTTTCATACAGCTGTGTCGTATTCAAAGCTCCTGTGCTTAATTCTAAACTGTACGATTAGACAAATAATAAACATCTTTTAAAATTCACACCATGGTGTGATGGTTTTAAAACTAGGAGAAACTGGGTAAATGCATAATTTTCTGACACCATTTTTGAAAGTAGACTGTAGCATGTGGAATAACTTGTTTTCTTTACTGTTTGTCACTGGGCTTTTTTCTTGACTTACTGCTGTTTCAGCATAGTGTATTAAAATGAAAAAAATCTCTCCACTGGCTAAGCAAACTTAACACAGGTGTTTGAAACACAGAGATGTGCAAATTGGAAACAGCAATTAATTCTTATTGCAGTTAATTTGGACACAACATACTTGCTGCCCAGCGAAGCACTCAGGGAAGAGAAATGGGTCAGAACTCTTCTGTACCCTCAGCTTCAGCAAAAAGGCACCACCAGATGGGCAAGCATGAAACAAATAATAGGCACACCAAGTTTAACAGTTGTTTACACAAAAGCTTTGCAAATCAGGAATATGTTCCGACTGAACTTAAATTTTTCATTCCCATCTGGGAGGACGTACAAATTAGTTTTAATTTTTTAAAAAAATTATTCTCTGCTAGAGTTAGGTAAATTGCTATTAGTATACTTACTTTTTGATTCTGTTGGAGAACCTGGGAGTTTTCCTCTAGGAAAATGTCTATAATTGCTCTTGTTCTTGTAATCCCCACTTGATGAAAGTTTAGAAATACAGATGCAGGTGTTCATTTTCTCGTTTTCAGAGCTCTGGATTTTATCACCAGTGAGGGTCACTACAGAGCTGTTACCAAATACCACAGTCCTGTTTGTGGAGTTTTATACAGAGCCTGAGTTAGTGCCCTAAGATACCTGTAACTCGTGTAGCTTTGTAGCTGCTCTTTGATTTTTCTGTGAAAGAAAATAAAAACAAGTAAGTGACTGCTGCAATAATCATGCCTTTACTTCTGGTGAAGTTCAAAGCTCTGATCAGTGGAGCTGGTATTAAAACCCAGCAGGTAATTTTGTTACCCTAAGGTGCAAAATTTGATGTTTCTAGAGTTGTTAGATAAATCTCCAGAGGTGGGGCAGACAGTTTTCCCTAACCCCCTGCCTTTCTAAAGCATAATTCCAGCATCCAAAGAGTGCTTTTTCTAGAATGGAACACTTCCTATATTTTGCATTTTAAGATTTGTTAAAGCACTGCCGAAAATATATTTGCGAGGAAGAAAAGACTTGCCATAAGAAATGACAGAGTGAAAAAGAAGACTTTTTCCTTTACAAAAGCATCTGACTAGTGTTAAATTATTGTATTTCCTAAAAATTCAACACAGTGGGGTAACTCTTATTTCTGTAATTGCTTTAGAGCAGTAGCTTTTTTTTTAAAAAAAACCCCCATATTTAAACTTGTTCTAAACAAGAACTGAAACTTTTAAACAAAAATAGGTTAATTCAGAAGATTAGATATGAGCTCCCAGGAGTGTAATTTTGGAAACAGAGTGTGGTAGCAATTTGTGGACTCAGGATTGTATTCCCCAGCAGAAATTTTGTGTTTTTTAGTTTCTTAGGCGCTTGCTAAATCCAGGCGCAAGTTCTCATTTTGCAGTGTGAAACAGATGCAAGATTAAAATTCAGTCCCTTAAACTGAAAGTTCCTTTCAAATTTCTGCAGTGAATGAATGAAAGAAATAAAGATGTAGAAATAAAGATAATCCTGCCTGAAAGAAACCTTGGGATGGTGACAGAAAAGTTCCAGTCTGCGGGAGTGATGGGGAACCCACACATAAAGCCTTGAATTTGCAGAGATGTTATTAAATCAGACACATTGTAAGCAGAAACATTTGTACCACTCTCCTTTTTCTTTTTTTTTTTTTTTTTGTTCATTTAACTACCGTGTCCTGCTGTTTCAGGCAAAATATGGAGGAAAATCCCATTAATCTACTGGAAAAATATTGATGAAAGAAGAATAGCAGAGCAAACGAACAGTGGTTGAAACTTGCTAGCAATTAAGAGAACAATAGGTTGAATGTTAAGGTTCAGTCAGGGCAGTTTAGTGTAATATGGTGTGGGAATGGGGCTTTTTTTTATTTCCAGCTGGTTTCTCATAATGTTTTTATATCTATATTTGGATAGCAAGATTTGTATGACTTTTTTTTTTTAACAATAATTAAACCTGCTAAAGTATAGCTGCCTCACATAAGAGGACAGCAGTTATAATCTGAAACTTTTAAATTGGTGCCTAGAAATGGAGGGGTTTGTAGAAAATCTAGAGTGACAAGTTAATCTTTAAATAAATTACAATTAAGCACAAATATATATTTTGGTCCGTGGTGGGCTTCCCATAAACTTTGTGCAGTTACAAATAACAAGTGACATGGGATTGCTTAATTTAGTTGCTGAGAAGTTAGAAGGCAGCTAGAGGGGGTTTGTTCTTGATTTTTTATTTTTTAAGAGGCAAGACTTTTTGAGCGATCCATTTTAAGGGGGGAGAGAAGGATTAAAGGAAGAGAAAAAGTAGGCAGAGATGAAGAAAATTGGATCTGAATATTTAAAAAAATCCAAACTTCATCTGATTACTGACAAAGTTAGGGACCCAGAATTCAGTCCTGACAGGGATCTGAACAGTGAGCAAAGCACAAATTAAGAAATTCCTTGCCTCCCTGAAAGTCTGAGCTTTGTTTACATTAGTGAGCTTCGTGACTCTGATTTACCAGTGGTGAATTTCAACAGAGGCTGCAGTTAAGAGAGGCATTTTCACCATTCTATTTAATCTTGCTCTGACAGTGCTTTCTTAAAAAAAAAAAAAAAAAAAAAAAAAAAGAGAAAAGTGAGGCAAGTTATTTCTGCCCAACCTTAATGTTCATGGAGAAAATGAGTAAACGACTTGAGGCCATTATCTTGAGACAGGTTCTGAGATGGTGAGGGCCTTACCCTGCAAAAACTTTTCTCCCATGATTTAGCCCAGAGAACAAATGTCCTGAGTGCTCAGTGTTCCTGGAGTACGTGGCTCCAGCTGTGGAGGATGTTCTGTGCTCACCCAAACTCTCCAAAGAAAACCCAGCTGTAGGGAAAGCTCCTCAGCTTCTTTATTCTCAGCCCACCTGCCCACCCTTCCTCTCATGCCTGTGCCATTTTTTCTGTCCCTTCCTTTCCAGAAATCAACATTCAGGCAGAATGAGTAGAAGGCAAAAATGACTTTTTTTCTGATTTTAAGGGCTGTGTGCCCAGTCCTCTTTTTACTAAAAGCTGTTTACCAGAGGAGGAGATGCTTTGACACTGAAGATGCCCAGAAGAAAAGACAAAAGAAGAATTAAATGTTAAATGGCATTGCTTTTCCTGAAAGATGGGCTAGAGCTAGACAGAGGGTGTTCAAGGAATTAAAAAAGAAGTTTTCCAGGCAAACCTAGGAAAGAAACACTGGAGAAGAGGCGTGAGGAACATGCTTAGTTTATGGAATAGGATGGAAACCCGAGCCCTTTGTGGTAAGATGGTGGAAGCAGAAGAATAAGCAGAAGACAGGGGTCTGAAAGTGTCTTGTGAGTAGATGGGAATAGAGTAGTCATTTACCTTTGTTATAAATATTTGTGTTTCTCACATATGGAAATAGTGAAAAAAGATGTTAGTGGGGTTTTGGTTGCAAAGGCAGCAAATGAAGTCGGGGCAATTCCATTTTTCATACGAATAGCTCAGCACACATGTTCTGCATTAATTACCTCCATAAATTCCGTTAACCTGGCAAACAATGAAAATATCATGTTGGTGACATCACTGTGTTGGAAAATAAGAATGGGTTCAGCATCTTGATTTTCTCAGCATGACATTTGAGGAGATTTCTTATACTATTGGCATTTTGCTCCTGCAATTTGCACCATGGTGTTGAGTCATTTGCTCTGTGGGTTTATTTTATCTGTGGGGCAGCCATGTAAGGGCTGCAGCATTCCATGCAAGCTGGGGATCTTTATTCATGGAGATAGAGAAGAAAAGTTTGACAAAATTATCAGGGCACACTTGAGTATGTGGCTTTCCAAATACAGTGCTTCAGGATTCTCAGAATTGTTTTACAAATCTTGACTTCTGTGCTTTAAGCTTAGGAAACCAAAACTCAATGAAGCCCAACCCAACTCTATTTATTTTTGTTTTTCTGTGCCCCATGCAAGGAGTGCCATAAAAGTAAAACTTTTTTCTGAGTTGTGGCATGCTGCCAGTTGATTCACTAGAGGGATATCACAGCCTTTATAACAAATGAATAGTCATTTCCTGAACTTACGCTCTGGTCCCTGTCTCAAAATTTTCTGTCCTCCAAAGGGGTATTGATCACTTGCTGTGGATTTTGTTGATTACTGGACCTTGAATATGTTTGAACTGCAGTAAAATTTGTGGGAACCTTGGAACTTTTAGTTGTGGGTGTTGTGTGTGCCCAAGAGTATTTTCTGTGACACTTTCTGGTGTCTAGAATTCTTGAAATTGAGCGTGTCATAGTAGGTTTGGACTTCTCATCTTGCCTTAAGTATACTTGGACACTGACTCAACATTGATTTTCCCCTTTAAGCTGCTAAAAGTCTTCCCAAGGAGACCTTTGTGGCACTCCAAATCTACCAGACCTTCAGAGAGCTCAATTCTGTAAAACTAGTGAATACTGGGAATTTTTTTTTCCCAAGGGAATGTAGAAGTAAAAAGAGTTAGATGTGCAGTGTGGTTAAACCTTTCAGAGAAGTGCTTTAGGACTTACTGAAATGATTTGAGTAATGTTTGCTGTTGAGTTTTGGCTAGATATAACATGTGATGCCATTTTATGTGCCTCAGGGTTTGGGCACCCAGTGGGACTGACAAATATGACACATCCTACAAGGGACCCACTTCTATTCTGGGCTGATAAAAGGCAGGGATTGGCAGGGTTTAGGTAACTCAATCTCATCCATAGTTTCTGGGTGATTTTTTTTTTTTTTTCCTCTGAGAGTGGGGAAAAAAACTTGGGTTTTAGAGGGAATTTAAACTCCCTTTCAACACAGTAGCCCCCATTTTGCATTTGCATATTAACATGGTACCTCAGTGGTATCGGATTTAATGCCAGAGTGGTGGAATGGAATGAGATCTGTAGGGTTTGTGTCTGAATGTGAGTTCAGCTAAACTCTAGTTCAGGTATTCTGAAGCTTTCTGCCTCTTGCTTTTTGTAGGAGGTACTGGAACAGGACCAATTGGAAATGTTAAAAAAAAAATGCAAAGAAGCCAAGGCGACAGTAATTTGGAACCCATTAGGTTAATCCATTTTTAATTTTTATATCCTTGTCTTAATGAAAAGAACTGGCACATATCAACTTACAGGAAATAGCCTAATAAAACTGAAACCTTATTAGGCCCCTTTGATAAACAGTGCATTCCAGCCCACCACCAGTCATATGTTTTTGCATACTTGGAAATTGAGCTTTGTGCCACTTTAACAATATCAAGAGAACGCTCATGTTTCAAAGTAATAAAAAATAAATAAAAATCTGTTTTGCCTATGTTCATCACTGAGAATGGGTAGATGGTTGTCCCTTTTCCACAGGCAGGCACCATAGTTAGCAAAATGAGGAGGACCACTGGAGGGCTTCCACTTAGCATGGAGTGCAGGTGATGTTTTTATTTATAGGCATTCCTGAATTGCTGATTGCTGTCCTGCATTCCCTCCTTCATGGCAGCTTTTTGAGAGAAATCTGCAGTGAGGGGTTGCTGCTTTGGCTGCTTCTGCTTCTTTTTCAGCTGTAGGAAAAGCTGAGGTATCTAAATCTGGCCTCAGACTCTCTTGGGGAGTGTGTTTGATAAGAAAATTAAAATCTGGGGGGAGGAAAATGAAATTCTTCCTATTCAAAAACTGCGGCAAGCTGCCATAAAATTAGAATTTGCCAAATCATCTGAATTGATGGTGGAAGCTTTTATGTTCTGCAGAAGCAATAATCTCTAGGCCAATTTGACATAATTTGCTAGTTTTTTGTCTTATCATCTGATATTTATAACAAAATCTCTTAATTTTGAAAAGTTTTTACTGAACATTTAAATGAAAATAATGGAGGCTTGGTCTTTCCAGTCTTTTCTGAAGATTCCTGTGTTCAGTATTGCAGCAACTGTTTTAAAATTCATTTTGGTTTTTGTTTACTTGTTCATCCCTTGCCCTCACCCTGGTGGAGTCCTTCAGTCAGCAGTTTGACCACAGATTGAACATGACAGTTGCCAAATTTGGAATGTTCTGCACAAAATCACATTTGTGTTGTGCAGTGTCACAGCTCAGGCAAGGAGGGTTGGAAGTGCAGACCCCGCAGGGCTGTGCCTCTCTCAGGACTGCAGCCTGGCTTTGGGCTCAGAAGAAACCTCAGCTTTAGAAATGAGTTTTTTAGTAAATGGGCCAAACTCTTGGCATGTGGGTTGGGTAAGTGCTGCAGAGTTCTACTGGCTGTTTTAGGTTATTTTCTCCTGAGCAGTGCTAACATCTTCACTAAAATATTTGAGGGGAAATGCAGGACTATAAAATCACAGGAGGCTTGACTTTTATTATTAAACAAGCAGCAAATCAGACCACTTAAAACCTGGCTTCACTGTTGGACACCCTTTTTTATTTGTTGTCCCTTCTCAAAGGTTTCTTAGTGGTTTCATGGCAACATCAGCGTGCAAGTTGATCCTAGCTGGAAATTTAACTGGCATCGAGGTGCAACTTTGGCCTTGCCTGAGTTCTGCCTGCCTGTCTATAAATGTTGATTCTAGCCTCAGAATAATCCGAGACACAAAGGTGATGTTCTGCCACTGCTTGGGCAGTAGAGAGTTGGGAAGACTCAGATCTGTGTTCACAGGGGGATGAAAATACAGGTGCAAGCCCCCTTTGCTGAGAAGGGTTCACCATTCCAAAAATGTACATAGGCTTTGTGCTGACTCCACTCTGTCCCACCCCAAAACCAAGTTCTGGCTGACTTTCTGCCACAGAGTATTTTCTTTGCTGCTTGGGATTATATGGCACATTTCAATTAGACATTCACCATTTTTTAGGGTTTTTATTTTGTTGTTGTTGCATAGCAAATTTAATTTTTCCCATTTGCTGGCATTTTTCTAGTAACTAGCCAGGGTATTTCTAAACTCAAAATTTATTGCCAAACAAGAGAAGACAACGTAATGGTGTGAGGTTTTTTAATGCATTTTTAAATATTAATGGAAATGTTAATTATAAAAATATTTAATTATAAATTATGAATGTTGATAATTATAAATGTTAATTATAAAAATGTTTAATTGTGAAATATTAATTATAAAAATATTTAAGTATCTCTTGACATTGGCTATTGCTCTGCATCTTCTGTGTAAAAAAGAAAACTTGGAAATGCTTTCCACTGGTGAAATTGTTTGTAGGTTGTTCTCTACACATTGCAAGTTGTAGGATAGTGTCCCCTAGCAGGCTTTTCTCATTTCTTCAGCAGTGAAGGGAATCTCAGAGTGATTCTACCTGGCACAAGATTTGTTTGATTATTTCCATTCTTGTGGGAAGTATTTCTACTGTATTCGGTTCATTGTGGCCGTTCTTGCTCCACTTTCATCTTTCTGGAAATGTTGCAGCTTTCAGACTGTGTTTAGAAATCACTTCAATTTTAGGGTTCTTTTCTTTCCTGCCATCCCTCCTGATGGAACATGCTGTTAGTGAGCCCTGGGCCATCTCTCCCAAATCTGGAAGCAGCTTCTGGTAGCACGAGTGTCATGTTCCACCCAAGGCCCCGTTCATCTGCTGCTGGAGCCGTGAGAGGGGAGTGAGGGAGCTTTGTGTTTCACATCCACACCCCTGCTCCAGTTCTGGACAGAGATTCCACTTAACCCCTGGAAATCCACATGGGGGGAACTGGTAATGCTTTCTCCTGTGGCTGTGCATGGGGAAGGCCAAGAGAATCAGGCAGGAGAGAGTCTCAAGCAAGAGAAAATGTTCTTAATTGGCATTTTAGGGGTATGCTGCATTGGCAGAAATACTGCACTGTAGTGTGGAGAGCAGAGCTGTTGTACAGGAGGACCAAATCACTGATTTCCAGAATCAGAATTCATGGCTGCTCATCTTAATACCAGTAAATTCTCCTTTAGAATTACCAGTAGGTTTAAATCAAGGTAATTACATGATGGAAACCAATGTAGGACACTGAGCTAGTTAGACAGCAATTTATTTATTTACTTAAAGTTGCTGTATGAGAGCTCCTCTGTGTCTCCTCAGCACAACCAGGAATCTTTTCCAAGGCATTCCGTTGGAAAGAATTGTCTCTAGCAATAAAACTGTTCAGCTTTTTGTAAGAGCTGGTTAACCTCAGGGATTTTTGTAGGAACCTGCTGAGTGATGGTCACACAGTTTTGCAGGAGGAGCTGGTACAAGGAGAGCAAATGAGTTGTATGGGAAACTCATACACTTCTGTCATTTAGTAAATACGTGGCTGTAGGCATTTGTAGGATATTTCAGTATTGGCTTTCATTTAACTTTAATTGCATGTGGAAAAACAAAATGAGGATCAAGCTGAAAAGTGCCTGCCAGAGAGGATCTGACTGAGTACATCTTCATGAAACACTTCATGGATTGGTTCACAAAATGGACCTGACCAAGTGTTTTATTTTGTTACACTAAAAGATTTATCAGGATTAAAAGAAGTTGTAATGAATTAATGTAGGAATTGAGTGCTTGTGTGAAGTTTTCCATTTTTACTTTTTACCTAATCATCCAAATCCATGAAGAAAAATAAATCAGACAATGAATTTCTAACCCATTCTTTATGTATTTTTATGGCTTAGTATAGGGAAATTCTATCTTCTCCTCCAGTTTCCAGATTAATATATAGAGTTAGGACATACAATGACCAAATGAACCATTGCTTCTCCCAGTCATTTTTGTCTAGAGGCCAGGATTGCATCTTCTAAGTTCTGCATTATTGTTTCCCCTCTATCAAGGTGTGCAACTCTCTGGAAGTCACTGGGAAAATGAGTGTCCTAGAAGCTTTTATGAGGAAGAAGAGGAAGGTGTTTTGTTTTTTTTTTGACATTACTACTTGAAAGGAAGTATGTTTTTTTGCATGTTAGATGCTATTAAGGAACAGCACAATGCACATCTGAACTAGAAGCCTCCTGTAGCCAGTGTGAAAACCTCCCTTTGCAAGGACTTCTAAAATGTAGTGAAACAGGTTTGAACATGGAAAAGTTGTGGTTCAAGTCTGAAGGAGATGAGGAAAGTGGAATGAAGGAGAGAGATGAAAAATTATTCTTAACTTCACAGATTTGCTCCTGATATCAGGTTGTCCCATGGCTGAGGCACCTGACTGTAGTGGGGGACATGAACATTTAATTGCCACCCATGTCCTGTTGTGATGCCTGTGAGGGCAAGGTGGACCTGCAGGGCAGATCTGGAGAGGGGAAACTACCACCAGGCTGTGGCTCCACTGCCTGGTTGTGTTTTGCAGGCAAAACTGATGAGTTTGGACTGAATTAATCAATTTCAGAGTGGCCGCAATCATGTTTTCCAGGAGCTTGTTCTGAAAGAATAAATAATATATAATTAATATAATAATATATTAATACGTTTTATTTCTTATATAAAAAATATATTACTTAGGTTTGCTCCTGAGTGATTTGCCTCAGCCACTTCTTGCCAAGTGATTTTCCTCAGGAGTCACACTTCCTTCAGCACCGTGCAGTGCAGATGCATGGCAAACAGATCTGTCTCGTCCCGGGAGATCCAGAATCTGTGGGAATTTCTACTAACAAAAAATGAGACGTGCACGTCTCCTTTTGAATTTTTATTGCTGTTTCCTTTTTATGGATGCAAACTTTGCTGCAGAGTAACCTGCCTAGGGCCGTGTGCACTCAATAAAGGACTGACTGATTTCTCTTTGTGTACGTGATTGAGGACTTGATTCAGAGCTGAGAAAGATGTAGCACCGGATTATGTTCTTTCTGTACGATTAGTAAAGATATTTTGTTTATTGATGTATAGAAAACAGTGCTATTGTTTTCTTTTAAAGGGGAGTATTATTGCAGGGGGAAACATTTTTCACATAGATGGCAGAGCAGCTCAGTCCTGGCAGAATAGCAGTACACATATATCCATAGAAAACACAAATATGTGTGCACACAAATGTTGAAAATATGTTTACTTATGGTTCTTTATAGCACAGTCTTATTACTAATACTGTACACCTGCATCTCCTTCTGCACATCCTAATTAGCAGTAAAAATAATGCCTTCAGAGCTATTTTTTTTAAGTGGTGTCCAAAATTAAGCAGCAGTTAAAAGGAGAATGATGTAATAATACAAATAGCTTAACTCAGCTTATTCGTAGATATTGTCCCTCATTTTTTGTTTCCTGTTCTCCTGTTTACTTGGAACACCAATGCTCAGGCCATCTGGTTCTGGGGACAGTGACACCCTTCAGGTTAACAAACACAAGATTAAGCTGCTACAGTGGCTACCTCTAACAGATCTGTCATTGTCAGGTGTTAAAGTGTCGTAGCATATGCTGAGATTTATTTCATTTTTCGTTATCATTATTTTCCATACTGAAGGGGAAAAAATAAATAAAAGGAGTGTGGGGGGTGGTGAGCATACCCAACAAAAGTAAGCCCAGATTGCAGATGATAAATATTACAGTGTTGCCATGAAGTATTAATACTTGATTAGTTGCTATTTATATAGAGGCTATTTTCTTTTATACAGAGTTTTGTATAAATTCACCTGCTTCATGATGATAAAGAAGTGGTTACTTAGGGAAGTGTGTGACCAAGCACTTGGAGGCTGTATGGCCAAGATGAGGAAAATAATTTATTTTTGTTCTTGTAGGAAACAAATAAATGCTAAAAGAAGAATATCCTTTAATTTGGATGTATATGTTTATTTTAAATACCTGTTGTATGTATAAACCCACTGAGATTTGATTGGCTTGAAGATGCCTGTCAGATTGTTTACAAATAAAATCTTCCTTTTCACACTGAAAATTAATGCGTAGCTCAAAAAAAAATAACAGCGAGATTAGCAATCAGTTGATGGCCTTCTTTAAAAGCAGGTTTGTCTGCACTTGCAATGTTGTAAATAATTACTTTTGTATCTAATGTGTTGCACATGACATTTAGAAAACACTCCTGCAAGACAATTTGAGAACAAATTAGATCAGAAGCAAGAAAGAACTCCAGGAAGGCCTTTAATCAGCTTTCATTATTTATCCCTATATTCTGAGAAGATTATAGATGACGAATAGATGCCTTTAATCAAATAATGATTTAAACATTCAGATCTCACCATTCCAGTCAAATGCAGTGACCTAAATTTCAGGCATCCGAGGGGAAAACGCTGTGGTTTGTGCAGCTGATAGAAGAGTTCTGTTCCCACCCCCTGCTGCAATTAATTTAGCCATGATCCATTGTTTGTTTTTTGTCACTTTTCTGGTTTGCAGAAGTTGCCCTGTCTGCTGTTCATAGTGTTTTAAGCTAAACAAGACGATCCTTTTCATTTGTCTTTTTCTTCTGTGCAGCTTCACCGCCAGGCCACCTGAACAAATCGACTGCTCACAAATAAACACAGCCCTGGGTGTGGGTAACTGAGGTTAACTGGGCAGAGGCAAAGGAAACTCACTCCTCTTCCTTGTGTCTTCTTTTGTAGTTAATCTGCTGGATTCAAAAACAATTCAAGGGGAGCTGGGCTGGATCTCCTACCCATCACATGGGGTGAGTTCACTGGAGTATGAAATGGGAAAGTGCTGCTGCAGACCAATGTGCTATTTAACCATTGTTTCCTCTTCAGAGGACACTGTGGAATAAGGCTGGGGATTTGGAGATGCAAAAATAATCTGCTCTGAACTTGCAAAATATGTTTTACATAGCTGTGGGGCCTTCTCTTTAGAATACCCATCCCTGGATGCTGCAGGTAAACCCCTGGAAGGGCTGGTTCCTTGGGGAGAAACATGAAAGCAAGAGGTGCACTGAACAACAGCAGCAAAAAGTTCTCTTTAGGTACTGCTCCTTTTCTGTCATGAAGTGTGTTTCTAAAAGAGATCATGAATCTGCTTCGTGGTGTTACTAATTTGTTCATATCGAAATAGAGGAAGGTGAAAGCCGTGTGGACTGATGTAAGTACTTGTTTGTAACTTTTGTGCTGAATTGTTGCTAAACTGTTCAAGTTATGAGTTAGAGTATTACCACAGAAATGTCTAAATAATATTCTGGAGGTGCTTGGTGGTTGCTCTGTTTACCTTGTATCCAGATCTAATGAAACTAGGTATTCTTTTGGAAGATTTAGAGCTGCAGTCTTAAAGCACGTGTTCTTTACAATTTACTAACTCCATCATTTCTACATAGTTTTTGCCAGCAGACTCTTTTTAAAAATTTCTTGATAACATCACATTGATGACTAAATGGTGTATATCTGTCTAGTGATGCTGATATGTGTTCACTCCCCACCTCCGTATCTCTATGTGTTTGTGTGTAGGAACATCCCATCACTCTCTTTCTTTACATCATGCAGATATGCAGGATAACTCCTGCATTCCTGCATTCTGTTTCCCCCAAACACAAAAAAACCCCACTTTTCAGTTGAACCCCCATGTCTAGAGCTTCCCTTGCTCTCAGAGAAGGCTGAGCCATCAAGTCTTTGCTGAAAGAAAGCACTTGTGAGACTTTTGCTTTTTTTTTTAAGCTTTGGGCAAGTTGTTGATTCACCTTTATCACTTTTACAGAAACAGTGTTAACAGTGCCTTTGCATCTCTACCTCATGGGATTCCTTTGCTAATGTTTAAGTTGTGCCTTCTTGATATTAGGCATTATGCAGGTGTTTAGCAGTATTTAAGGATGAAGGTTTGGTTCATTTTTTGGCTTTATGCATGGATCTCTCTCTGTGTCTCTGGATAAAATTGTTCCATTCTCATGGGAAAGAAGTGGGAAGAGGGTTCAGGTTTCCTCCTAGTGGCTTTTTCTGCTGACTTTTCCCAACAAGAAACATCTCTAAACAGGATGTCCAAGAGGGAACTCTCCAGCAATTTCTAGTTCATCAGTATGGTTTCTTTTTTTTCCACTTGCATTTTTTTTTTTATGAAGCCTTTCTCTCCCAGCTCCCACTGCTCCACTGCTTTGCTCTCCTGCTCTGTTCAGCTCCTTGCAGCTGTGCAGATCTGCTGCTCTGCTCCCTGCAGCTGTGTCTCTCCTGCCTTGGATGCTTAAAGCAGTTGGTAGGGAATGATGCAGGGTATCATGGGGGCTATAAGGAAAACAGATGTGCTGCATTACCCCACCAAAAAGGGCCCCTGGATCTGTCAAGGTCAATTTTATTGGCTTTTGCAAGTTTTTGTCAGGTAAATCCAGCCCAAGTTGTTGTTGCATGTGTTTGTACATGCTGTTCCTATTTACTGCCATGTCCTCGGATATCGAAGCCAAAGTAAATAACGGAGTTTCACTGATGTTCTTGCAAGTTAATGAAATTCTTAGTTAAAAGTAAATTAATATAGATCATATGCTGTGACTGTTTTTGGAAGAGAACAGAGGCTCTAGACTGTAGTCTTCAAAATACCTTGAAATTTTAAGCTTACATATTGAAATATAAATGTAAAGTATAGAAATAACAATGTTTATCCTATCCCAGTTGGCATTTTGCTGTAAAATGGTGACAACTTGAGCATCGTGTGAGAGAGACACCCTCTTCTTGCAGCCCTTTATTTATAGTCAATTAATTAAACCTGGTAAATATGGCTGTGTCTGTCTCTGAGCTAAAATATGAACTTAAACTTCAGTGGAAAAACATTATAATAAAGATGTCACATCATATTGAAAGATTGCTAATAGCAGAGCAGTGATTTAGAAGGTAAAGCTGATAGAGCTGCACTGGAGGCTGTGACTCACAAATGAGAATATTGGTGTCGTGCCAGTTCCTCTCGAGCGTGCAGCAGTGTTCACATAAATGTCAGGACACCAAAGCTGGTGACTTACAGGGTTTTTAAAAATAATTTAACTGAAGTGTTTAACAAACCTCTTACTAGGTTAATAATTTTATCTTGTTGATACGTGATATTGATTGATTTTTGGTAAAATGACCCAAGTGATTGGTTCTTCTTTATTCCTTTAATATGTAGTAATAGCTTTCCAGAAATTCCTGAATATTCATGTTAAGGGTTGTAGCTCATTGGTATTCAGGGGTTTGTGTGTCCCACATGAGCACGCTGTAATGGCAGTGGTTTAGGCTCTGGTGAGTCATATCACCCTGGAAGAATGTGATCTCTCCTTGAACCATCCCACACAGCCACAGCCTTGGCTCCAGGAACACTGATCTGGTCAAGCTCATTAAAACCCCGTCAGCACAAAGCATTGGCCCCTCCAGATAGCAAGGCACAAGAATTTAAAAAAAATATAATAGCAGGTTTTGCTGATGCTTGAGCATGATTGGCAGCAGCCACAAGGCCCCTGTCCTGTGCCACCATCCCCAGCACCTGCCCAGGCAACCTTTTTGTGATGCCAATCAGTCAACCCCCAGCTCCATTTCTATAGGTTTCATTAAAAGGGAAAGAAAGAAGAGCTACTTACTCTGTGCAGAGTATATTATTGATATGCTGATTAAGCATAATGCAAATGATCATTAACCGTAATTCACATTAATTACAGCAGCACAGATGTGGGGGTTGGGAGGATAAAGCAAGTCACTTTAATAATATGCAATAGAAATGTGATGGATAATTCATACAGGACAAAAGGAGTACAGTCTAAACCCCGCTCTGCATATTCATGGCAGGAATTTTCTTGGTTTCAGCATCATTTTTTAGGGAGAAAGATGTATCTGAGTCCTGCTCCATGGTTTTTTTTTTGTTTTTTTTTTTTTGATGAAGTTTAAAAAAAAACCCCAAACTTTTGTGACATAATCCATCGTTCTGCAGTCATGCAGCTTGTGACTCAATCTTTACATATTTATTAGTCAGATTTATGGACTTGAAATTTTTGGTCATGTTTTTTTCAGGTAGTCAGTAGAAAAGCAACAGAGAAATCACTCTTATCTTGTTTTATTTGTAGCTAGAGAAAGGAATGCTGTGGCATTTTTTTACTGTCATGTAAAAGATAATTGTTCAAAAAGTAACCAAACCAAGTCAGGGAAAACAAACCACAAGAGAAACAGCTCTAACAAAAAAAAAAAAAGAAAAAAAAATAGCCAACTTCAATGAGTTCTGTATATGGCAAAAGTTAGTAAAATGAAGACAAAACTTAAAAGACTGATTGGAAAAATAATGATTTCTGTCTTTGATCTTGACGGCTTTCTAAATCCCTGAGTTTCTTCAGAAACATTAGATTTTTTTCAGAGCTGGCCATACTCAGTACCTTAAACTTTTGGACACCTAGTTCGAATTCTGGTGTGGATAACTTGGCTTTTTCTTAGTGGTCACTCTGACGGTTATTTGAACAAATCAAGCTGATTATGTCAGTAAGGGAAACTGGTTCATCAGAATTTGAGGAGGGAAGGGTAACATTCCCTGCTCCCCTAATAGCTGGTGTTGTGCCAGGCAGGCTAGAGCCTGCGTGACTGAGATTAATGAGAATTTTCCATCAACCAAAAATTGGGTTGGAATAAAAAAAAAATCCTAGCAAAAGTGAGGAAAATGCCTCCTTTCTTATATTTCAAAAGCCTGAAAGTAGTTTGTCATGTTAGCCTGCTTTGCTGCCTACCCAGGCTGCTGGCAGCCTCCTTGGTTTCATTTGTTCTGCTTTCAATAGTTGCCTAATGTGTGGCACTATAAAAACTTTTGGGTCTTTTCTTTTTGGGGGATATCATGGACAGAGTGACTGCAGGAGAGCCTGACTTTTATATAAGCATTTGGATGTCCCTTGTGACTAGGTGAAGGTAGAGGAGAATTTGTGCAGGGTACATCCTGGTTCTCATGAAGGTGCTGTCAAATAAATGTCATTCAAGAATCAGTTTCTCAGACCAGTGTGACTGGAAAGTTTCTCTGTTAATGCAGAAGACATTTTGAAGATTAATAAGTATTTCCACGAGGTTTGATTTCCTGCAGCTTTGTGTCTTGCTGTTAATTGCATCCTGTTCTGTGGAAGGTTTGGATTTATTTGTTTCTTTTAGTAGGTCCTTAGTGCCAGTGGGTTTCCTTGTGCCTTTCCTTCAGCTAAGCACACGCAAAGTTTTTCTTCCTTGCACAAGTCTCACATTTTCACACCACTGCAGAATCTCAGGGCAGCAGAGCTGCCAAAAAAACCTCAAAACTGACCAACAAAAATACAAAAAATTTATCAAACGCCTCATTTTAGTTTTTTTTACACTGATTGACATCTTAGCCTGTGTTCATTTTTTGTCTGACACCAAACTTGACAACTTCTGAGCAGTTCTGTATATAAAATGGGCAGTGTTGCTGAAATCACTAAGTGCTCGTGAAATGAATTTCAAAGTGAACCCAGTGATATCAAACAATTGGTATGACACAAAAGACTGAAACTTAAAGATATCTTTGTAAAATAAAAATGATGTCCTTGTTTTAAAAATGAAAGCAATCATGCTGTATACTTTCTTTTCTCAACCATTAACAGTGGAATTTCCTTAGTACTTCTTAAAACAATGTGTTCTGGTAAAATCAAGATTTATCTGTTTTGCCTGAGCTCTGCCCTCCTTACAACCTCATACTGTTAGCCTGCCTTCCACAATTTGTGCATCATGTCTGAAATGCAGGCAGACTGTTGTGACGCTTGCAAGTCAGATGAACCACTTGGGATTCTGGTTTTGTGATTTGTAGACTTTGTTTCGTCTTACAGTGAGCGGCTGATTGGGAAAATAATTTTTTTTTTGTTAATGTGCTCATTTTTTTCACTTCAGTATGTGCTTCTGGGGTGCACTGAAAGTGTATTTGTTTCACTTGTGTTTCCATTTTTCAAAATAGAGAAAACTTTTTAAAAAAGAGCTTTCATAAAAGTTTTTCTTTTTTTACCTTCAGTTTTCTGTAATCAAGCATGTGCTGTTTTCTCAGTTTTAGACTTCTTGTTTTCTTCCTGCTGGAATAAAGCTCTCTGAGTGTTCTGCTGTAAAATGAATGATTTTTCTTTGGAGAGGGGCAATTAGAAATCTGCCTGATTTCTGAAGTTTTTAAAGTCTCTTCATTCACACTCAGCCTTGAATCAGAATACAATTGTGGTTTCTTCAGTTTATGGATGCTGCTTTTACACAAAATCTGAATTAGTAAAAAGAAAATTTTTTGTATTGTACTTTTTTTCCCTTTCTGATAGATCTTTCTTGTAGCAACCTAAAGCTGTGAGATATGCCAGATAAATATGTTAATTTGTGAATATTGCTATGTTCATGACTGATTTTGAATAAATGTGAGTTTTGTTGAGATTTTCAGAAGCAGTGTGAAAGTAGTCAATGGCAGTGTATTTTAACTGGTTTTGACTTGTGTTTCTTCTGTGCACTGTCTTCTGCTGCTTGCATTAAGCATGCATTTAAAAGGGAAGTTAAAATTGAAAGACTTAAGTGGAGTTGACTAAAGAAATAAGATAAATGCTTTGGGAAAAAAGAAAGAGATTAAACATTTTACTTCAGAATTTTATGCATCCCTGGTCTTGTTAGGAATTGTTACCAGAGAGAAATGCCTTCCTTTTCAAAGTGTGGAGCACTGGAATATTCTTAAGATGTGAGGGTTTTTTTAATAATTGTAGTCTGCACTGCATTCATTTGAAAAATTCAATGGCATCATAATGGTGCTGTGTTTTGGTACATTTTTAGAACAGCTTTTAAGCTGATCTAAAGTAGAAACTGTGCTAGTTTCAGTGATTATTATTAAGGGAGGGAGGCTTTTCTTTTTTTCTAGTTTTTACTATGTTACTTCAAAATTATGAGATTTCTATTAAAAATAATTGTAACAACAAGAAGAAAAAGTACAATGGGGCAGTGTCCTTATAACATATTTTATAATGAAAAATATGGGCAACCTCCCCTATTTCATTAGCCTCATCAGTTCTTTTATTTACTGGTAATAAAGTTGGTGAAGGTTGGAGATCAGTTTTCTGTGGTTTCAAATAAAAAAGAAAAAAAAAAAGAGCAAGTTTTGGCTTTTGCTCCAAGAGTTAAATAAAGATCTTATTTAAAATTGGTAATAGAGATGCTTCAGCTTCCAATTTTCCCTTTTAACTTTCAAAGCTAAGAAGCAACGTCATTCTCCTCATGGGCAGAATTTTATTTCTGTCAGCATAAAACCAGGCCATTTGTGAGAAGTTCTCTCAAATGGTCTCATCGCCACGAGATATTTTCCATTTTGTGAAGAAACGCTTACTTCATAATTTTATTCTTTTGTGTTGAATTTATTTGCATAAACCAGAACAGAACAAAGTAAATACAGGAACTGTCATGAAATGCAATATTATTTATCATAGGGGCATACTGCAGTCGGTTTTAAGACTGTTTTTATAACATCAAGTCCACAAGACAAGCAATTCACCTCTCCAGTTAAAAATGTCCACAAATGCTTTTCTCCCCATAGTTTTGCTGCGATCTTATTTATGGCCTCGATAGTTTGGGTAGGTAGTTTATTCTGGATTTTCTTTCTTTTCCCCTCAAATATCTGTAAGCATTCGGTGTGAGATGCCTGTAGTTCTAGAGGTGCTTTTAGAAGGTATAAAGAGCTTTTAGGAGGAATTGGGCAGTGGGCGCCAAGGGCGCTGATGGGTGCGGGGCGAATGAAACTCGCAGCGTGTTTCGAGGCAGGAGACACGCGTTGCAGGATTTCCCTCTCCCCCCAGTCTTTTCGAGTTGTTTGTGAATAGAGCCTGAGGGTTGTATTAATTAATTTCCTAATTTCACCCGCTTTGTTATGCCCGGAGCGGCTCGCAAGCCTGGCTGAGGAGCGGGGGCAGCGCCCAGCGCCGGCGGGCGGGCGGTGCCGGGAGCGCTTCCCGGCCCCAAAAACATCGCCTGCCCTTCCCTGCCCTGCCCTTCCCTGCCCTTCCCTGCCCTGCTCCGGACACCCTCAGCTCGGCCGGGGCCATCGCCAGCCCTGGGGACACTGCGGCACACACAGGGACGGGCTGTGGCTCGGGCACAGCAGTGTGCGATGATGATGTTGATGATGATGATGATGGAGGAGGAGGAGGAGGAATGTGGTGGGAGCATGCACGCCTTGCTGTTCCTCTTCTAGCCCCCCGGCATCCCGCTGGAGGAGGGTGACGGGCTTGGAGGGGAGCTGGGACAGCGTCCCCATAACGCTGTGCCCAGCGGGGATGTTGGTGTTGGTGTCCCGCACCAGCGGGGAGCGGCGGGGGCTCAGTCCGCACGGCACAGCCCGGCTCGCTCCGAGCGCCGCATCCCCGCTCCCCGTCGCCCATCCCATCCCGCTCCCCGTTCCCCCATCCCCGCTCCCCGTCCCCCATCCCATCCCGCTCCCCGTCCCCCATCCCATCCCGCTCCCCGTCCCCCATCCCATCCCGCTCCCCGTCCCCCCATCCCGCTCCCATCCCGCTCCCCGTCCCCCATCCCGCTCCCCGTCCCCCATCCCGCTCCCCGTCCCCCATCCCGCTCCCCGTCCCCCATCCCGCTCCCCGTCCCCCATCCCGCTCCCCGTCCCCCATCCCGTCCCCCATCCCGCTCCCGTCCCCCATCCCGCTCCCCGTCCCCCATCCTGCTCCCATCCCGCTCCCCGTCCCCCCATCCCGCTCCCGCATCCCATCCCGCTCTGTGTCCCGCAGGTGGCGATGTCCCTGCGGCGGGGACTGCGATGCTGTCCCGCACCTCCCGCCCGGACAGGCTCGCCACGCTTTAGGCAGCTGCTCTGTGTCCCTTGGGACAAAGCATCCAGCTGCAGACCTCAGCCAGCAGCCGCTGTTTTGGTTCTTGGTGCTCTTGTTTTGGTGTTTGGAGCAGAAAGTGTTACGGTGGAACTGGTGTTTTGTGCTGATATTCTGCTTTGAATCAGCGGTGAAGGCTGTGAGCTGCTGAGGGCTCTCTGCACCGGGTGGAGATACCATCTTACACATAATAAGGTGATGAAATCTCAGAGTTTCGCTCCGTGACATCTGGCCATTTCATCTGCGGCTTGGTCTCTCCTGCCTAACTGTGATTACTCCAGCTTTATTTCCAGCTGGTGGGTTTCCAGAGGCCCCAGAGGGCAGCTGAGACACACAGAGTGATTTGATTGCTGGCTGTTAGCAGAGGACGAGGGGATGAGAGCTGTGCTGCGATGTGGTTTGTGTGCTCTTGCAGTAGGCAAGGCGGGGCAGTCAACACCATCCTTCCTCAAGAGCCTGACAATTGATTTTAGTTGGACTCTGGGGGGAAAAAACATTTGAATTGCTGTGTTCATGTTTTTAAACAAAATAAAAGCCTAACCCCAAAGTGAGTCTCTTAAATCTAGAGGAAAGTTTCTGATTGCAGTAGCTGAAACTTCGCTTTTAAACTGGATGTCAAGGTTTATATGCTGCACTTTTTGAGTAGAAAGGTAGGAATTAGTATCCTATATCAGTTGTTTATGTTGGAATGTTAAAGGTAGATTTTGACCACTAATCCTTTAATTAGTGCCTGTTCAGACTTCATTGATATCAACAAAAGCATTATAGCCAATTAAGTTGGTTTAAGTTAATTCACTCAAAAGTTATGACTGATGGGAGAGGGCGATAATGTTGGTTATGAGTCAGGCTGCAGAATGGCATAAATCAGAATCTACTTTTCACTTGGAATCTCCTTTAAAATGTTGTACTGAAATGTGTCTAATTTTCAGATATGTAGATTACCAGAGACAAATTAAAATGTTGTTTAGGAGAGTTGCCAGGAAGCCACCCAGCCTCCTGCTTGGTGCAGGATAATTGCTAAAGTTCTCTCAGGTCAGCAGCTCTGCTTTTGGATATTGGAGTCTGTGGTTGGAGATATTACAGCCCCTCCAGGCAGCCGGTTTCAGTGCTTCTAGTGGGTAGAATTCTGCCAGATACCTAACCTGAATTTCTCAAGACACATTTTGTGGCTGTTTTCTCTTCTTACACCATCTGCTGTTACTGAGGAGAGTTTGTGTTAACTCCCTTTCAAGTTGTTGCTGTCTGTAATGAGATCATTCCTTAGCTTTTTTTCTTTTTACAAGACTGAACAATCCCTGTATTTTTGCAATGTATTTGTCCTCTAACTTGGTATTGAACAATCCTATTAGGTGTGATGCCATACTCACTGCTATCCTGGCTTCCTTAATGGGGAGGTTAATGTGGAAAACCTCTAATAGGATGGTGGAAAAATATCCAAGAATGGGATGAAGTAAGGCTGTAGGTGCTTTATCTGTGTAACTGATGGAGTGTTTGAGTCTAGAAACACCTCACAGCAATGCTGCAGTTTCGTTTACATTCCTTTTGCAACCCAGGGATTTAACAAGTATAAGCTAAATGGGTTCTGGAGGGATTTCTTGAAGAGAAAGATAACAGCATAGTGTGGCTTATTTCTTCACAGCTTCTAAAAATAAGAACTCTGGCTTTAAAATAACTTGTGATCGAAAAGCTCTTGTAATAGGAGACATGTTTGTCTAAAATCTGAATGTTTTCAAGACCTTTTCCAATCTTAATAGCCCTTTCCATGATAGTAAAAAATCCTATGATTGTATTTTCTACTCAGAAGGGAGGTTTTGTCTGTTTAAGATTCAGTAACAGAAGTGCTTTTTGGAAATTGAGTGTTTTGGGGTTTATTTGTTTGTTTGGGTTGTAGTGGGTTTGTTTGTTTGTATTTTTGTTTGTAAGGGTTTTGTTTGTTTAAAAAACCCAAACATTTTCTGTGGGTAAACAGGATACCAAACAAAAAAGAAAAAAAAAAAAGAAAAAAAAAAGCTGAGGAAATAATGACAGCTGAACTGAAGGTGAGAGCTTTGGGTGTAGTGACATTAAACATTCAGCTCTGTGTGGAGAGATGTCAGGTGTGAGGGTGAGTGAAGAATCCAAGAGTGGAGTGGGATCTCCAGAATGCAACCTGGATGTAAATTGCTTATGGAGCTGTATCTGCTGCCTTCCATCTCAAAGGCTTAGAGCTTCTTTTCCATGTGACAGTAGAGAATAAAGATGCCACAACAACCTTTATATTCCAGAAAAAAGACAGGACCTTGTAGCTTCTTTGTGAGGGAGAGAGCTTGGGTTAACTCCTGGTTTCCCTGAGACTCTGACTTCATATTTCAGAGATGGATTCAGTGATATTTGTTCCTATTACCTGTTGAAAACTCTGCCTTTGTGCACCTCTGTAAACACTCACTTGGAGTCCAAACAAACAGGATACTCACTTCTACACTTTTCACAAGAATTAAAATCCCAACCAGAGCTTCAGAAGTTAATTTTCTTCCTGCCTGTGTAGCTTGAGACATCATGTTCAGTGCATTCCATCAGACTTATGGGATGTGTAACCTGGCAAAGCAAACACTGCTACTGGAACTTGAGCGTTTATGTTCCCTGATATCCTTGTGTTACCTGTTTAACTTTCACTAATATTTCTGTGACACTTTATTAATAAACATTATGTATCCGTGATGGTAATTTAATTTTACTTTGAAACCTGGTAATAAATGTTTGAACTGCAGAACATTTCTGTAGAAGTGTTTTAGCCTGAAGAAATGTTTAGAGGAGAAGCTGAGCTGCGCTTCTGCTGATGGCACCGTAATTCAGTGGTGTGTATTCAGAAGTAAATGGTTTTCAGATTAGAACATCCTCTTACAATGAAAACATCCAGGGGGTGAATGTTAATCAGATCTTGTAGAAAAGTGCTCTGTGGATGAAGGACAGGCAGAGGTGGTGAGGTAATGCACGAAATAAATGTGCAGCTCAGGTGGAAACTTTCCTTTTACCACAGGGCTGATTTGCCAGAACCACAGCAGTCCTGAATTGTTACTCCTGTAGACTGGAAACTAACTGAAGTATCTAAAAAATACTAAAGGCAAGTGTTGGTTTTGAAGCACAGAAGGTGGGATGGGATGGGCAGACCTGGGAACAAATCCCTTACAGAACATCAGCACTATCACATTTTTAATTTAAATAGTGTTTTAAGAGAACGTTGTGTGTTGTCTGTCTTGTGCTGCAGCAAGCAGAGGGTGCTTTGTGGGCTACACCACTGACTTTCTGAAGAGTTTGGGATTTTTTAATTGAAATACTGGTAGAGAAAATGGAAGCAGAAGCTGAGAGAATGGAAAACATTTTGAAAACAATAAATGTTGAATGTTGGTGTTCTTAAGAGTTTTAGGAAAACTGACATATACTGCATGCTACATTTTGAAAATTCAGTTGTTGCATGTGACTGGACTCTTGCAATGTCTTGATTTAGAAGGTGGAGGGCAGCATTAAACCCATAGAGCTAATTTACTGGGGTAAACCACTATTAATAGAGACACAAAGTGAAAGGTCTGCAATATGTGTTATATTGGCTGAAATGTGGTTACTCCGAAGACAGACTAATGAAAATACAAAAAGTTTTACTTGACTCAGAGTTGTGGTTTAATCTGAAGAAGGGCAGGTTCCTATACAGAAGCTGAAAAAGAGCAATATAATCTGTTATTAAGTATATAATTTGCATTAAATGTGTAATTGTTTGTGTTTATGTCCCTTGAAAAATAAAGAGGATTCAGCAGTGGAGCAAGGTTCACTGAACTGAAGGTTCATGGGTTCTTGTAATGCTGATGTACAAACATTTTGCAGGGTTCTATCTGCCACCCTATTTTATATTTAACATAAAATGTATATTTAATTGCCTCTGAAATGTTTGGAAGTGAACTTTTTAAAACCATATGCCTTTTAACTGGTGCATGGTAGAGGTGTTTACAAACACTGGCCAAATGTGGTGTAGGTTTGTTTAACCTGCTTCCCTAGTTTGAGTTCAAGGCAATGCTGTGACCAAATGTA
The DNA here is from genome assembly GCF_048771995.1 of Taeniopygia guttata. Classification (NCBI taxonomy): domain Eukaryota; kingdom Metazoa; phylum Chordata; class Aves; order Passeriformes; family Estrildidae; genus Taeniopygia; species Taeniopygia guttata. The sequence goes on along the minus strand of NC_133024.1, from coordinate 16,939,942 downwards.
AACAGGTTTTGTCATGGCCACTTGCAATTTGTTGTATTTAGGAATCAAGTTCATTTAGTAACTTATGGCAGGGTTTTATTCCTCTTTGTCTATGCCTTGTTCATATTCAAACTGGAATTGTGCTGAATTTCCGTTGTGGCTAAGAGTAAAATGTGACTTTGTGTAGGTAATGCTCCTGCACTGAACGTAACAGAGAGATGAGTTAGTGTAAAGGTTTTGTGGTTTGGGTTTTTTTTCTAAATGTGAGTAATGTTTAGTAAATTCATGAACCAAAAGGAATATAAATTACATTTTGGCATCATGTTCTGTGCCAGACATTGTGGAACAAAGTCATGGCTGGAAAGGACAGAGGTGGAGTGAGTGTCTGAAGAGGAATCATTGGTTCAATGTGACTGTAAATGCCTTTGTTGTGAAGAGAGAATGAATGCAGAATTATAATAAGTGACCACTGATGGCTGGTGTGAGCAATGGACATGGTATTCTGGGCAACTGGAAAGGTTATGGAATGGCTAATGGCATTATTAAAATGATAATAAAGTAACAATGCCAAAAGGCCAAAATAAATACTAAAGATATATTGCATTATCTGAGAGAGAATGAACACATAAAAAGAAGAAAAAGTGAAGAATCTTAGAAGTAACCAAGAATAATTTGATTAATGTGGAGTTTGCACAAAACCAAAATTAGGTTAAAAACATTGTTTCAGTGTCCACAAATCTTTAAAAATGTGTAAACAAAGAATAATGCAAGAAAGATGGTTTTGGAGTAACTGACGGGGAATTGTTCAGAATTAGTGTTTTTCGTGCCACTTGACATTTTGTACACTGAAATAAACAGGGATATAGGGGAAAACAGGAGATAACAATATAATAGATTTTAAAAAGGAGCCAAAGAAGGTGAAGCTGAGGGAGGGACCAAGAGGAAATTCAGGAAGAAGGAGAAAAAAAGAAAACTGAAGGATGAAATCTTTGAACTACATAATCATGTATGAACAAGCTGAGAAAGAGAAATGCATGAGTTATAGGTTATTTTTTCCCCTCTTGTTTATTAAACCAGGAGGAGAATCCATGTTTGCGTCCTGCTCTGGGGTCTGTAGGGCAGTGTGGTCCTTTCTCTCCAGAGGGCTGTATGTTCCTGAAGCAGTGACTCCTTCCATAGTAGCATTTCTCCTTTTTTTTCTTTTCTTTTTTTCTTTTTAAGTCTCTTTTTCCATGATTCAGCAGATACCTTAGTGGTTAAAATAAATACAGAATCCTGCTCAAAGATACAGTATAAAGCAAAATTCTAATACTTCTTTTCTTAAAATTTTAGGGACAGAGTATAAGTTCTCTGTGGTCTTTTTTTTTCTATGAATGCAAATACCTTTATAGCTATGCACACACTCACTCTTGCCTGATAAAGAAGTTGAAAATGAAAAAGCTCTACAAATTTATATACATTTAATACTGTGTGCAATGCATAAAAACATATTTCATAGCCTATCTGTGAGTTGCATGAGGTCCTGACTGTTCAAAGTTTTTTATCAGTCCTGCTGTTCAAATCTTGTCTTTTCTTTATGCAAAGTTGGTATTTTTTAGTGTTTTTGTGGCAACTTCAAAAGACTCATCCAAAATAAACTTATATGTATTAAACTAGAACTTCTGCTGCTGGTGTATCAGAGCAGCCAAATGCAATTTATGTGAACACTTGTAAAAATCAGATTTTTATTTTACTGTAAGTTAAAGAAACCCCAACCACCCACAAATCAAAGAAACCTTGCCATTCCCAAAGAAAGCAGCCAGTATTGAAATAATTCAGTTTAATTCAAATGAGGGCTATAGACCAGATCATTGTATTGATATCAAGTTCCTTGTGATTGATGGTACAAGAGTGAATAAGAAATTAATTTGATAGACATTGATTTTGTACTGCAGTGTATTGACAACATGCAATGTGATATCTGCCTTACAGAACTTGACTACTTTCTTATTGCTCTTAAAGGTTATTCTTTATTCTTCCACTTCCTGCCTTTTTATTAATATGAAGAAATGAACATTCCAACCTTTCCGTTTTGAGCAACTCATTTGAAACCAAATGGCACGGGGTGATTTGGCCTGGACCACTTTCCTGCTTTTGAGAAATTAAATCTTCATTAAATCTCCTCCTTTCAAAGTTTTCAGAACAAAATAAGATTTAATGGATGGCTACATGTACAAAAGTTTTTACTGGGTATGCAGGGTTAAAGTCTAGGTGATAATTTCCTCCACCTTCTACCATTTAATTTTTTCCTATGTCTTCTTGAAACTCTATTGCCTTTACTCCACAACTCTGAACAGTTTCTAAGAGTTTCTTTCAAAAGTTATCAAACCACATAAATGCAGTTTATTGCATAAACTTTGGAACTTGGAAAGCATTTGAACATCAATACTGAGGGTAGTCTCAGTTTTTGATATTAATTCTGGCTTTTTGTGCTTGTAGGCAAAGGAAATTTAAGAGGATATTGGACCTAGAGTTGCAGAAGAGTTTTGTGTAAGGTATATCATTACACCTCTCTGAAGGTGTGTTAAAAGGCTAACTTGCAGCAAAAAAATCCACATATCTAAGTTTTTGTGAAAAATTGAGGTCGTTAGCCTGCTTTACATAAGAGTGTGCCATGGATTTTGCACAGAGTGGAACACTGGGACAGGTGGAAGCTGGGGACATAAAAAATAAGTTGCAATTTTCAAAAGGCACCACGCTACTTTTGCCGCTAGAAGTGTAGCTGGAATTGACCCAAACCAGAGTTTCAGTTTAACAAATACAGTTGTCTGAGTTTGGTGGAATTATGTGAGAAAAGAGCTGGAAAAAGGAGCAAAAATTAAACATTTCAGTCAGTAAGCTGGATCATTTTATAAAGAACCTCATTTTAACATGGAGGTTATTGTGCTTTTTAAAATGTTATTATGTAGCACCTCAACAAAACCTAATTTAAGTTTCATTCTTATCTGTGGCATAGAATCTATACACATGATGTGTTTATCGCTGATATATTTTTCAGCTGTAACAATGTCACATCACATTTTTCAGTTTTAGCATTTTAATTATACATATTTGACTTGAATTGCTTATGCATCTCCTTTAATGATTAAGTCAATGTATATCATAAATCAGAAGAAATCAGACAAAGAATCATCTTTGGTGTTGTGTCTTTTATGCCTTAGAGTTTGAGGCTAAAGTAATTTTATTCTGCTTTTAAATTTGCATGACCCAGATGTTACTTCTGTGTCAAGAACAAGCGTGAGCCTCCCTAGACTATTTTTGTCAGAACAAAATAGTTACTGTTGTATTTCAATCATTTCCATAGCTAGAGAATTGAAAAATTTATGGACAATATATTACAGGAGAGGACTGCAGTGTGATAAGAGAACACAGGATATTAAAAGAGATTATACATCCCAAGAAAAGGAGAGATTTACTGTACTCAGGAACTGCAGCGTGGATGGGGGAAAATGAGAATGGAAAATTAGCTCGCAGATAAAAAACTACAAACAGTTGAAGGTCAAACAGTGACAAATTCTGCATTTGAGTGGGGCTTTGTCCCTTTGCCCAGCGCTCTGCTGGCCCTGTGTTTCCTGTGCAGGATAACATCTCTAGGTCCCTCCTGGGCACTCTGGTACCCTGGGCCGCGGTTCCTGGAGGCAGCAGAGCCCTGCAGAACGGGGATGCAACCCCACAAAAGAGAATCCCAGTCCGCTGTGCTGCTGTGAAATAAAACAGCCGCCTGGGGTGAGGGGATACCTGCTTATTTGTTTCTTTTCACTGGGTGTCATTGACACCCCAATCACAGCATCGCTGAATTTGTTCCACTTTGTCATAAATACCTGATACTTCATTGTACTGTGGTTTTTATCCTCTTTTCAATGAATAGGATTTTATCTTTTTTTTTTTCTTTTTTTCTAAATGCTGTTTTGCTCAAAGCAGATGTTTTATGACAAGTAATTTGAGGGTGTAACATGGAAGAGATGTGAAATAAAGCTGCTTGAGTGCAACATTGTCTGGGAAAAAAAAAGTAGAGACATATGGAAGAAAAATAATGCAACAGTATCACTGTGATTGTACTTAGAAAAATGAGTGTGTTTATTTTGATGAAACTAACTGAGAGATATTTATTTAAGATGACTGTGATGTTACAGTGTAGTTTGTAGTATAATCCATTATATTAGTTTGTTTTATGGTAAGATTTCATTAGTTTCTAAGCAATATCTGGATGTTTACCTATTCATTTTAGTTGTGAAAACTTTGCTCATAACAAAGCTTTTGAGTTGTTAATAATAAAAAATATTTCTGCTTTGAGGAGCATTTAGAAGTCTGTACCTCATATAGAAGGGGTGTGTGATGGACAGAAAAGAGCTGAAAGATGCATTCATGCTTTTATTTTCTCCTTGTGGAAAATAGAAGTTGAAGAGGTCATTTGAATTCCAGAACTTAGTCCTCCATGGTAGAATTAATTCAGTCTTGAAGGACCTGGAGATATCTATTCTGAGGATATCTATTCTGGAGATACCTGTTCTGGAAATAACTATTCTACAAATTTCAAAGCACTTCCTTACTCCTGAGAACAAACAGGAGCAGATTGGTAAATAACAAATTTCAGCGCTAGAAGGTCCATAACTGTGAACTGACCACAAGGAAGTTGGACTCAGAATTGAGATGAGACATTGCTGTCATCTTTTCTTCTCCTGTTTAGGAAACTTGGTAAACACCAGTTTAGGATGTGTTAGCTTCCTTTGTGTTCTGCCAGAAGTCTGGTGCTAGTGCAGAATTGTGTGAGCCAGCTTTAGAGCTGATCACACTGTGGGTAATTCATTAATATTTTAAGAACATCTGATTTTAATAGCAGAGCTATTTTGAGACTAATGCCTTAAGAAGCTATCCAGAAGACAGCTTGACTTCATCTTTTCCTGTCTGTGTTTTCTTTTTAATAACATCTTACATTTTAACTTTTTTTTTTTTTTAATCTCTGATATTTTTTATTGTCTTGCTTAAGGAATGTCACAAAAGATCACATAAATATATCCTTAGCTCCAAAGGTTTCAGGACTTGGCTGGTCTGGTTCCCTTATGTCTTGTACTATTTGCTGAACAGTGGAGTATTTTTGTCCCTGAGAGGTCTGATGTTTGGATTCCTGAATGGAGGAACTTGTAGATGGTTTTTCATTATGTAATTGTAAATAAAAAAAGTTATAATTTTTTATTAATATCTCTGGCTGTTAAATATTTTCTGTTGTCTCAAAATGCAGCATGTGCTGTATTACCAAACTAGAGAGTGCTTGGAATTATCAGTGGTACATATGCTTTTTTTTTTTTTTTTTTTTTTTATTTTTTTTTTTTTTTAATTGAGATACATGTTTCTTCCATTGGAAATATTAGGATTAGGATGGGTTTTCCTTTTTTTTTCAGCTGTTTCTAATTTACACCTGCAATTTGAATAGTTAAAACAGCATGGGAGGTACATTCGTTACAATGACTGGAACAAGGCTCTGGTTCTGCAAAAGCATCTACATTTTGGATCCCATTGGAATTAATGAGTTTGCTATCTGTAAAATTAAACAGACATTTCTGAATTTGGGGGAGCAAGTGTTTTATCAATTTCTTTTGGTTGTTAGAAAAGTCAGTGTTCTCAAAGTTCTCGTCTTGTCTTAAGAAGGAGTCAAAACTGTAATAGGGAAAGTTTTAAGGATGGAAAAAACCTCTAGTTTTGGAGCATCAGGATTTACTTTGAGGTTGAGGAATTGTGCTTTTCTGAGAACCTTTTCCAGCAGTCTCTTAAAGTGAGGTTGCTGACCTTGTCTCTGAAGTTTTTCCTGTTAGCAAACTTGTTGTCAGGCTGTGAAATACAAAGGCTTTGTTAAAAAAGAAGGAACCTTGTTGACATTTTATTGGGAGATTTTAAAGCATCAGAAAACTTTTAATAGGTAGGTTAAATGTGGGCATTGTATTAGGGAAAAAACAGTAATCTTGAACTAATTTAAAGTTCACAATTAGTCGGGATCACAGGTGGCAAGAAGTTTTAATGATAGCCTGGCCCAGGCCTTGAGGTAAATGATGCATAATTATTCATAACTGCTATTTTTGGCTTGCTTGCATTTGTCCTAGACCTCTGCCTGAGGAAACAATTTGAAATAATTAGTGTGCTAGTGCACTGACAATGATGAATGAATCAAATGCATCTGGTGCCAAACACTGATCTTGATAAGAAGCAGATAACTTTGGCAACTGTGGATTTCTTGTTTTTAGATTTCTGAGACTGGGAACAGTTTGTTCTTGTTGGTTTTTTTCTGATTTTTTTTTTAAACTGACATGTTCAACATAGAAAATTACCACTCACTAGGCCCTGATCAAAGTGTAGTGAGGAATTCCAGCACTGTGAACACGAAACAGGTCTGCATGCTGTGTGTGCAGCTATTGAGGGCTGAGAAAATGAAGGGGGTATTAAGGTGGGACATTTTGAAAACTCAGGTCAGCAGAGCCAAAAGTTGATGTTAAACCAGCAAGATGCATTGCTTATCTCACACAGGTTGCAGGCACGTTTTAGTCGATATTCAGCAGCATAAATACAGCTGTGTATTATTACTGGAGCAAAGCTAAAGCAGAAACAGAAAGATTGGGTTCAGATTCCTGCATTGTAGCTTAGTTAATGTTTCTGAGGTCCTCAGAGGTGTTTTCTTTCCCTGGATTGAATCCTCATTTCTATCTATGTAATTCACTTTATGTGGGTTTAGGTGCAGGTGGATGTGAGGCTCTTTCGAAATTAGAGGAGTTGAATGAATAAGATTCCCTAATCTTCTGGACTTCTACACATTTTTCTCTTGTCGGACTAGTGAACAAATATTTAGTAGTTTTGAATTTGTTCCTAATAAATTGATTAAAATGGGGTGCAAGGTAGTGCTCAGGTTGGTGACTCCATAACTGAGCTATAAGAAGCAGTCTCTCAATCCAGAGATTATTTGGCTTTTACTCACAACCTTGAAATTACGACATTGTGAGGAAAGTTCTCTGTGACAAATGTGGCTCTAAAGAAAGATTTTTCAGACTGAAATGCAAGGTATAAATTTAGGAGAGAGCTGACAGCCTGTGATCTGGTCTGTTTATTCACTTTTGCATGTGTAAAATTATTACAATGAGGATTTAAATTTTTGAGCTTGTCAACTGCTGCTGCACATATTGTGTTTTAAAGGAGTTTCTTGGTGACAGGCTGTTTATACATTTGATTGGACCTTAAACTCTGTGCAAACTTCAATAGAATGCCTATAATAAGTTTTCTAACTTCTAGCTAGTCTTTAACCTTCTGCTTCTACATGTAATTAATGTTTTTCTAGTGATTTTTCCAATGCCAATCCTAATATTGCACTAGAAACTTACACTCCTTGGGCAGTGAACTCTATTATGTTGAGGATGCCTTGGCAGGATATGGATCTAAAGGAGATTTTAACTTATCCAAGCAAAATCTCTGTTCCTAAGAGAAGGTCTGCTATGATAATAAGTTTGCATGATCAGATACTTTTTCTTGTAAATGTCTCAGAGAGCTGTATCCAAATCACCTAAAATCACTGAAAGTTTTTGTTTGTTTGTTCTTTCATCTCAGTGGTCTCTGGATTTGCTGCTTGGTATTGTTGTGGGATGAGGCTGGGAAAATAAAAACATGGGGAATAACTGTATGTTCAGAGCTTTTAGTTCAGAAACTTAAATAAAAGTAAATTCAAGTATTTAATGCTGACTCACTGCCTATGCATCTTGCAGGTTGTTCAATCAGGCAAAATATTTAACTTGCATGGGTTATTTTTATCTTAAATGCCAAAGATACCAGAAGTAAAAAGTGAAATGAATGAAAGCCTGAGCAATTTGGAGTCTCTTGAATTGCTGTCCCAGTCAGACTGCTCAGAACCTCTCTTGTTGTCTTTTTCATTCTGGATTCTGCCTTTTTCATTCTGGATTCTGCCTTTTCCCATGACTGCTGAGCTCCTGCAGCTGACCCAGGTGTTCTCCCTGCAGAGCAGCTGTCCTGAGAGAGATCTAAATGGATGCTGCATTCCACTCCACAAAATCAAGGGCACCCCTGACCTGGGGCCAGAATCTAGAGTACAATTTTTAAACTCTCTCTCTCCAGAAGTATCAGAATCCAGAGCCAATCCTGCCATTCATCAGATTTCCCACTCTTCCAGAACTCGAGGGTCCTGTGGGAAAGAAGATGCATAATCACTGAATTAGGTGGTACCACCACGTGTGTGCATCCTGGAGCAGAGGTGGATTTCCACAAAGATTTCAAAGACCGTGCAGTTATTTGACATTTCAGTGGCTTTGTGGCAAATTATGTTATTTTCTTCATTCCCATCTTTTTTTTTTTTTTGAGGATCTGGCAGGGATGATTTCTTTCTGTAGGTGCTCCAAACTTTTCAGTGAAGAGTTTGCAGCTCTGGAGTCAGCCAAATATTTGTTTTCCACATTGTCAAGAGCTTTTGGCCTGTAGGGTAAACCCAGCTTTTTGACTTGTCCCTTCTTCCCATTTCTGCTGGATGTTCTAAGGGAGATGGGGCAAGAGCAGTGTTTCCTGGTAGCTGAAGGTGTTTGCTGATAGTGCAGTCATTTTTAAATGATGATGGTTTTTGGAGTACTGGAGGAATGCCCCTTTTTCAAATGGAAAGGAGTAAGATAATTTAAATAATAGGCTGTGAGCTCTTGTAAGTTGTTCAAGCTGCACAGAATCACAAAGCCTATTCCAGAAATGGCAGAAATAAGTGATTTTTATTTTCCCTAGATTGACATCCTAACTACAGGTTGCCCACAAATGTCCTGTGGCTTCTGGCCTTCAAAGCAGTCCAATGAAGCAGTCCTCATCAGTCTAGTGCTGCCTGCTTGTTCTGTTAAAATAAGGTTTGTTCTCTGACCTTTGGGTTTGTAGCAGTTCAATTCTTCTGTTCTTTGTCCCAGCCCATAAAAAAAGAAATATTTAAGAGATTTTTCATCATAGTCAAGTTCCTCTGTACATGTGTTCATAGCAGGCTCATTTGCCACCCAGAGGGGTGAGGCTTGGTGAACATTGAACTTACATAATTGAGGTTTCATTCCTAGAGTATTTTTTCTTTGGTTTTTGCAGTTTTTTCCCCCTCAAAGAAGCAGTGATGCTGCAATGATTTGGGAGCTTAGAGCTTCATAGATCTAACTTGATTTCTGTAGAAAAGAACTGAATCCTGAGCTCAGGAGAGAACTATTTCTCTTTTGCAGCCATTATGTAGAAAATGTAGAATTTTCAATGTAAAGAAATGGGAAGCTTACCAGAGTTAAATAGGTAAATAACTTATTAAATAGTTAAATAACTAATAACTTCCACTGCCTGGAAAGACAGTGCTGGTCCTCAAGCCTGGACAACAAAAATCACTCATGAGTCCTTCCGAAAGTTTCATTAACAGAACAGAGAGTGCTACTTTGACACATTAATTGGTTGCCATGCTTTCTTTTTCTCCAAGTCAACCTTTCCTTTGGTCACTTGATTGAAATTACTGATAATTGCTGGGCTGTTAGGGGTCTGTTTGTGCAGAGTGGGCTTCAAGGGACTTTGCTGTCCAAGGGAGCAGGCAAATGGTTCCTATCACCTGAGAGCTGCTGGGTTGTGCTTGTCCCACACTCCTCCCCTTAAAAAAAAGGGCAACCAAGCAGAAAAAAAGCAAAGATAAAATAAACAGAATACCACAAGAAGTTACTTTTAGGAAAACCAGTTCTTCCTCATTGGAAAATAAATGGAAAAGTGAGAGTGGGCTGACACAAAATTAGCATAGGGAATATTTCTTTGCCTATTTCCTGCATTATGTAACAATGTGTTGTGCTCAGCAGTTAACAACTTTCAGGAAGATCGAAAAATTTTTAAAATTTTTAAATGACTGCTGAATAATGTATTGTATTCCTGCAGGAAAAGAGTAAGATTTTGGATTGTTTGAAACTTTCTGGCTAAGTGAAACAAAACAAAATGCACAGTGTAATTTAAACTGGTATAGCTTCCTGGATCTCAGGGGTTTTTGTATAGTTGTTTAACATTGTGCCATATTTAATATTTTCCTTTCCAGGTGTAAGACAAAGAACCAAATTAATTTTTTTCCTAACATATTTCTTTGGTTTTTTTGTTACTTAGCCAATGAAAGCCAACAATGCTTTCCACTAAATGTTCTTATGACACTTTGTTTCAACTTTTCTCCACTACTTCAGTCAAAGGCTGGAATTTTTGTATAGTTTTGATTGCCCTTTTCTTAGCTAAGGTCTCTATTTTCAGAAAATAATGTCATTAAAAGATGACTCATTCTATTTGTGTGCTCAGACATTTGTATTGGAGTGTTACAGAAAAGTCCACTTGAATTTTCTGGCTTGTAGTTATTTTAAACCAGGACATTACAGATATTGTTTAGTCTGATGAAACATGAACTTCTGTTTTGAGAAATGTTCTATTCTTTCTGCTGTGATAATTCACTGTGGAGAAGCATGGGGCCCTCTCTCTCAAATCTGTGCTATAAAATAGCATCTACCATTCAAACAAAACTTCTTATAGACAGAGATGAGTCATTCTTACATATTTCTGTAACGCCTTTCACAATGGAATTGGTCCTTCTCAGTATTACCACTTTTCAAGTAATAAAGGTAACTGTAAAAATACTTTCCTGAACTTTTCTGCTACAAAAAAAGTGCCATTACCTCACTTTCAGGAACATTAAACTTTTTTTTTCTTCAGGTGACCTACTTTGTAGGGTAGATATTTCTGAGATCTCTTCCTTTTTCCACAGCTAATCTGCCTTTATTGTGCAAATCTCATTTTATTCGTAATGTAGTGCATCCTAAATAATTTCAATTTCAGCTAAACCTTCAATTTTAAGTTAGTGCTCTATTTTGTGATCACAAACCAGAAACATTTGCATGGATTTTAGGTTGTTTCTGTGACATAGGTTTGTTTGATTCCCTTCTTGGATCACACATGTGCAGTCACCCCAGAACTGCTGTTGATGCCTCAGGTTTTAGCTTTTATATTTTTCAGATTCTGTGCTGCTTTAGTGTGCACTTGTGAGCTTCATATGAGGGGATGGTGAGTTCTCTTCATAGAGTAGGGAGACAAAACAATTCCTTCTCCAGCTGGGCACCAAGGACAAATGATCCAAATCTCAGGCCCAAGAGCACAAACAACGTGGGCTGGAGAGAGAAAAACAGGCAGGATGTGACTGCCTGGGCTGGAGCTGGAATTGGGCAATGAACTCCAAGGTGCAAATGGAGCAGAATTTATAAAAGTGAGAGACCCTGTGACCGATTGTGCATTTTGTGACCATTTTGGTTCATCTTGGGTGCAGCCCTGGCTGGGCTCTTGTGCTGCCCATTGAGGCCTTCTAATAAATCCTTACTTTATTCTTTACCTTTGTCTAGTCTGTGTTCTAGGTCAGCCTTCACAAGGCATCACTGTTATGGTTGAATTAACATCATTTAAATAAGTGGCTGCTAAGTATAGCCTTGAAATAGTTGACAGAGATGGTGTTCCTGCTGTGGAGTGAGGATACCCTCCCTGCTGGTGGAGCAGACAGGGCCCTTAGGGTACAGAACAGGAACAGAACATGTGCATTGGCTCTGAGGAATCACAGAAGGTGTCTGGGAAAGTGCTTTTATGTAGGACAAAAGGCCTTGCACAGGTATTCAGGGCACACTCTGCTTCCTCATGGTGGCTGGAATGGGAGTCCTCTCATCATCATTTAAAGAAGCAACTCTGTGACCCGTGTGCATGCACAGATGCTGAGTTACTGATTTTACCTTAAATCACCTGCAGGGCTGGACTGTTTCACTGATGTTTGTGCTGTGCTTGCTGTGCTTTGCTGCTGCTGAGATGGACAATTTCACCTGCGCGGTCAAATGGTTTGTGCCACACTCAGGGCGCTCTCCTGGGGATCACCATGAGGTGGCTGTGAATTATGCAGGAAAGCAGCAGTTCTGGATCCTTGCTGCAGTGTATTGAGTGATACCATCTTGCCAGGGTGTCCAGGTTTAGGGCAAATTTGGGAGAAAACCTCTTAAGGGGTTCCTCTAGAAAGCAGATTCAAGCGGCCGCTCCCCCAGCCGGTTCAAGAAAAGATTTCTTTGGAGAAAAGTGGAAAAACTGTTTAACAAGCACAGTATTCACAAGCATAAAAAACGAACAATAATAAACAATAAAACAACTTGCTGTTCTGAAGAGATGGCAAATTCAGAAAGTCCTTTTTGTGGGTGTAGCTCATCTTGCTCAGTCTCTTATCAGTCCCTCCTGTGCTGGAAAATGCCCTGGTGGGCCACAGGTGTGAGCCCCTCGTGTTTTTCTGGGTTTTCAGTCCAGAGAGGTTTGAACAGTTCCAAGGAAAAGAAAAGCCACAGTCTGGGGAGCTTCTCTGCCTCAGCTAGCTAAAACTGACTGAAAGCAAAGGAGAGCTCTGTCCTGCTGCCTGTCCATGCTGCAGACAACATGGGGATACAACTCAGCATCATAAAGTCACACTAGTGTGGCAAGCACATTTCTCTCCCTCTCAGGATTTTTCATAGAGGTGCACAGAGAGAAATGAAAGAGAAAACAATTTCTATTTCTGATCCTTGTTTTTCCTATGTGGAATGTGTTTGGAGAATTGTTTACCTGGAGTGAGTGCTTGATTGGATTCTGGTGAGGATTGTTTGGGCCCCATGGCCAATCCAACCACCTGGGGCTGGACTCTCGCGAGAGGGTCACGAGTTGTGTTGGAATTAGAGTCAGAGAAAGTAGTATGTAGTTTTAGTATCCTCCTTTTATAGAGTATATTAATGTGTTTTAGCATAGTTATAATAAAGAAATAATTCAGCCTTCTGAATTGAGTCAGACATTGTCATTTCTTCCTTTTGGGTTCATCTGTATTTACAATACGCCAGGACAAAGGAGAAACAGTCTAGAAAGCCATTATGTGGCTCTAGATGTCTCTTTACCAAAATCATTTTTTGTTTGAGTCATGATGAGCTAATGATGTGGCACAGGAATCCAGTTTTGCCAAGTAGAAGTTCTGGGTATGTTGTTCCTGCCACACGTCAGGATTTGGCACTTCCCTTGCTTAAGCTCTTGCGGTTCCTCTGAGCCCATCCCTCCTGCCTGTCAAAGTCCCCCTGAGCAACAGCATGACCCTCTGGCCTTTTGGCCACTCTTCCCAGTTTTGTGTCACCAGCAAGCTGAGTGACTGCTGAGGGTGCTCCCAGCCCCATCACCCAGAGCACTGATGAAGATGTTGAACAGGATTGGACTCTTGGGGTGCCTCCAGCCAGGCTTTATGGTCACAGCCTCCTGAGCTATTCTGTTTCAGTTCACCTCCCTGTCTGCTCAAGTGTGTTTTATCAGAGTCTCTGTCAGCTTGTTGTGGGAGAAAGTGGTGAAACTGTGCTGAGTCTTCCTGATGGTTTCCTTGTCCTTTGTGTGCTTGGAAGTGATTCCCAGGATTACTTTCTCAATTATCCTCACAGGGATGGAGGCAGTGATTCCTCAGGATTTCCCAGCTCCCCATCCCTCTCTTCTGTCCCTGTCTAGGAACTAGCATTAACACTTTGTGATTGTTGATCATGGCAGTCACTTCTGTGTCTTTCCTAAGGTTGGTTGTTTGGTTTGTTTGTTTCCCTTTGCTCTATTTTTGGTGTATTTTTGCCAGGCTGACACAAAGATGGATTTTTCTTTGTATCAGCTCCCAGAACCGGCACTTTAGGATCAGGACAGAGCAGTTCAGCAGTTAAGCTGTGTAGGGCCATGGCTTCTCTTACTGTGAAAGTTCAGTTTTCCATGTGGTGCTTAGAGGTCAGATGCACATTTCTGTACTCTTCACAAGAAAAAGGCATCAGAGGGAGAGATTATTTTAGCCAGGTGTTTTTTTTTTTTTTTTTTTTTTTTTTTTTGTGCTCTTTTAATTTGCCTTACCCAGACAGTGGTTATTTCTTAACAGCAGTGAATTTTAATTTATGCTTTAGAACATTGTGTTAGACCATCTTGAAAAATATAAGCTCATATCCAAAATGTCCCAGACACAGATATATAAACGATTTATAATTTTTTGTAGAGGTCAAAAATGCTTTAATTAAAGACAGAAGTTACAATCCAAAATAAGTATGTGTGGTATATAGTGCATGGCCTTTGTAATAAAAAGTTATGCCTTATTATTCTAAGAAGAGAGTTCTTCTACTTTTAACTATTTGAACTCTCTGCCCACATAATTATGTTTTGCAGAAGTTCTAAGACTAAGCAATTTCTTCTAAAACTGTGGTATCAGTAGGCATATAAATAGTATTTTATCATATTCTTTCCAAAATCTCTGTGTATAGTGAATGAAATGTTAAATGTGTTTAAATTATATTTAGGCATGTGAAACATGATTTTTCAGGTTTTTCACTGACTTTTTGTATTCAATGTAAGTAAATAATTGCTGTCTTATCAATAATGGCAACAAAATGGTTTTTCTGTTGGAAATGTTCTTATTTTTGGAGTGAAATAGGTGCAGTGTAAGTAGACACAATTTCTCATTTAGCAGGAAATAACATTGCATCTAAAATTAGCAGATTGGAATATTTCAGCATGTTTAATGCATAAATTATAAAACTCTTTGGCAAAAGTTGTGTATTTAACATTGCCTGCATAAAATACTCCTGTGAGTTCAAAGGTATGTTGTGGGTTTTTTAGTTTCTTTTGGTTTTTTTTACTGAAAATTGAAATGGAGAAACAAATTTGCATTTTTGGTATGTTTGGGGCACAAATTGCTGTTTTCATGACAAAAATGTCAGTCTTTACACTTGGAATTTTGGTATATGGAATACGAAGCTTGGTGTAGTGAAAGATAATGTTCATTTAATGGTTTATTTGTTTGCCTGACTCCTTTGCTTTTGGATGCAGCACCACTGAGGTTCATCAGCAATAATTTCATTCAGTATCACTTAAAAAATAGAACTTCTCTTGTTATGGTTATCAGCTTCCTATGTTCTTCATGTCTTTTTCTGCTGCTGTAAGTGGCATGTGGGCTCAGTTCAAGCTGGAGCTCTCATTTCACAAAACATTCCCAGTTGGGATGTTGGCTCTGGGACATGTGAATATGAAACAACTCTGAAATGCACTTCTGGACTTCATTGCCTATCAGTAATCTGTGTTACTGCCTGTATTTCATGGGTAATAAATCAGCAGTGATACTCGATTTTTCCTGTTTCCTGTGGCTTGAAGCACATTCCAAGTGTTTTCATGTCCTGAGTTTCTCACTAGGTCCCATCCATCTTCCAGGGGAGAATTCTGATGCCAGCAATGGAAAGGATTCCTGACAGCTCAGGTTTTTTGTGGACTTTGAATTTCTCTCTCACTATGTGTTCAGTTGGGCCCTGGGAAGCAAGGGACTGAAGCTGAAGATCTGAAAGAGAGTTGCATGCACGTGGTAGTTTGTCTAACCAAGCATATTAAAATGTAATTTTTATCTCTGGTTTATGGGACTTCAAAGACTTAACTCGCCCAGAAAGGTTGTGATGGCCTTATCTCAGAGCCTTGAAATTGAGCCTTCATCAGAAACATAAATAATTTGACAAAGACCCTGACCTTGGGGCAGGAAAAGACCAGAGAAAGGGGGAAGGTTGGTTAGTCTGTCCTCCTTTGGGTTGTGATTCACCCATTCCTTTGGAGGTCAGAACATCCTGGAAGATCGTGGGGTTACTTCTGCAAGGCTACCTGGATGGCAAATACAGGGCTCACTGTATTCTGGTTCTGTGTAAACTTTCACCTCTGGAGCACAGTCCAGCAAAATAAATAAAACACTGAAATCATTGTCTGATTTTTTTTTTCTCTCTGCAGTCCCAAACGCAGAGAACCGAGTCAAACACACATTTATTGATGCACATTCCCAGCAGGCTTCCATTTATATTTAGTGTGCTTTGTGTTAAAAAATAACAAACCTCTGTCTTGTGCAGTTGTTTTCATTTTGAGCTTTTCATGTGCATGTAATCGGCGTCTTACTGAGAGCAGTGCACGCTTAACTTTCTTTTCTAACCACGGGACCTAGAAGTGAGGCAATTTTGAGTGTTTGAATACCAAACTTGCAGTACAGTACTATTGAGTATGTTCATATCCAACATTATGACAAAGAAATGAAGCTTGAGGAAATAAGAGTAATAAATGGAAGTATTTTTGGCATTACAGCTAATGAAGACTCTTTATCTTTAGGGTAATTCTTTGAACCATGTTTTATCACTGCAGTAAGGTATTGGTGCCACTGATAATAATTAGTGTAGTGGATTTCTGGAGGAACTCTGTGCTCCACTGTACCATAGTAAGCTAGAAAATGAAATTTAGGCCTCATATTTACATGCAAGGCCTAATGGAGGAATTTGGTGAGCAGGATTATGGGTCAGGAGTTTCTGTTCCTAATAATGTCTCTTAGCCTCCCACAGAGCAAGTACACAAACATAGCTATTTAATGAGATTTGAATTTGAGGATCCTTGTGAGCCTTCTCTAGAATATGACAATACCTTTTAGTATTGGATGTGTCCTATTCCAAGAGACCTTTGGCTCTTCCTTGGGTTTTTAGTGACCTGTTACCAGATATTTTTTCCCAAGTGTTTGTTTGTGTGGTTATCAGCTGTTTTATCTAATGAGCTTCTGTTTGCCCATGGCTGGAATTGAATGAACCTGAAAGCTGTTAAAGTATGAGTAACTCTTTGGGGGTTTTTTGTTTGTTTGTTTGTTTCTACAGGTAAAACTACATATTTTTTTGTGGCATGCTTTTTTGTAGTTTCCAGTGTGTACAATTTATCATAATAAATAACAAACAGAATTTTTAGAAAATGAGGTATCTCCAGTTTACTGCTACACTATAGAACTGTGAAAATCAGCTAATGCCATTGCTCCTCAAGAATCTTTGATTAAAATTCTGGTTGAGTTACTTCTGTTTATTTATTTCCTATTAAATTAGCCTGACACAGGAAAAGTAATTGTTTAATAATGTTTTAGAGCCTTGAGAAATCAAGAGTGTCTCAGCCAGAGGTTGAGAAGGTATCTGGACTATCTCCAGAAGTCCCAGTCTAATTACTTTCTTCTTGTTCAACTGAAACAAATTTATCTTTAGAAAATATGAAATGTCAATGAAATATGAGTTCCTGTATTAACCATATTTTTCAATTAGAATAACTGGAAATATGTGCACAGAACTAACTTTTCCTAATTGTGTGGTGAGAAAATTAATTTCCATAGAGTTACAGTAAAAATATAATAATTACCATCTCTCTTTTGACTCAGCAGTTGACAAAAGAATAATTACCTTTTTGGAGGTATTTTTAACTTAGCCTTTTTGTATAATGACTCTTGTTTCATTTTAGCATGTGTTTAATTTTCAAGGCCCTATATGATAGCTATATTTAAAAAGTAGTACGTGTGCTATTTTTATTTATTGCCTTTTTTTGCAGTACTTCCCAAGCAAGGGATTGGAGGAAACAATATGAATATAAAGCTTTTCAGGTATATTCATAACTATTTTTAGCTTGTCCTCATCAAAGGGGAGGTATGATGGCTGAGACAGGATTTCAGATGCTGTTTTCTTTAAGGTGTGTTGCCTTCTACAGGAATAAAGAGGCAGCCTCAGAAAGAAAAATATATTTTAGTGACAACTTAGAAGAATATCATAGTATAATTTAAATACCTTTACTGAAAAATTCAGTTTTCAATGAAAGCATGAATTGATGAATATGAATAGGAAACCTCTTAAAGTTGTTCCTAAGTAAAGATTCTAAAGATGGAGACATGGAGATGTGCGAGTGTGTAACTGGTCAGCTAAAAAGATATAAATAGAAATAAAGAGAACATATATAAACGATAGGGATATAAAGGATATAAAAAGAGAACATTGCCATATGAACAAAGTTAAAACCAAAACAACCCAAATACCTTTAAATTATGGTAATTACTCTGAGCAGCCTTTTATGGGATTGATTGTGGGCTCCAGCTGTCATGGAAGTTGTTTGAGTTTTCAAATGAAATTGTTGCCTCACACGGAGCTATGTGCCACTCACCCAAATTAAAGGTTTCCATTTCTAGATTAGCTCCCCATCTGGGTTGTGCCAGGGAGTTGAAAATTTCTGTGGAAACAAGGTCTTTCAGAAGGGGCAGAGTCACAGTTCTTGCCTGTATGTGCAGGGTTACACCCAGTGTTGAGATCTTAAAGGTTTCATTGTGTTGGAGGCCAGAAATCCTAGAGCTTTTCCTCAGAGAAAAACTCTTTTCCTCAGTTTTTCCATGAAGATGGGTGTGCAAAAGCCCAGCTCTTTGGAATTGGAGATGCTCTGGAGCTGGAGGGAGACCACTTTGGGGTGACACCACGCTGGGGTGGCTTTGCCATCATCAAGTGGCAATAGTAGTGCTGAAAAGCTGGAAGCAGGGACATAAACATTTACAGCATACAACTCTCACATTTCCATTCTCAGCTGCACGGTGCTCGCCTCCTGCTCGGTACGGGGTTAATCTGCTCCTGCAGGAGGGGTCAAATTGTCCTGCACAAAATTGGGAATAAGTCTCACCTCTGGACTGGCTGGTGTGGTGTGCCTGTTCTCTGAATCCAACATTGCTCTTTCTGCTTTGCCAATTTATCTTTATTCATGGCCTGTGCAAGGCACTGGTTGAAGGACGTGTTGCTCCAGGAGCAGCTGGAGTAAGGATGCCTGCTTTGCTTTTTTTTTTCTTTCCCTGTTCAGTTTTGCACTTAGAAAATAAGCAAATATTGTTTGGATTAAAGGGAAAGAAAAAAAGAAGTCTGCTATGTAAAATTTGCTCAGAATTCTGTATCCCTCTTCGGTTTAATCATTTAAGAACAAATGAGATTTTCTGTTGGGAAGTAGTTTTATATGTATTTGTGTTCCTTGCCCTTGTGCAGTAGTACTGCCAATTATATTTATTAGCCTTAAATATTAAACAGCTGGAAGGATTCCATTGTATATAAATAAGACATTTGAGACCTGGAAGGTTGCCACTTCTAATACAGCCAGCTGGTGCTTTTTACAGTTACATTCAGCACAACACTACTGAATTTCACTTCCATTGAGTGTTGTGTTAATGACAATAGGAGGACGTGGGGTGGTTTGGGATTTCTCTAGGAAACGCCGTTGTGTAAAAATACATTGTTCTGAGAGACTGGCTAGCAGGGAAATGCTATATTATGCACCTGTTTTGTGCATTTTGATGTAAATATTTTTTTTTTGTTTATGTGTTTTGTTGGCAAATCCAAAACAACAAACTGCAGGGGTTTTCAAATGGGAATTTTTAAGTGTTCTTGTGCCACAGATGTTTCTCACTTTCTCTGTTGTGGTGCTGTTTTCCCATTCAAGTAATGGTTCAATCTTTAAAAAATCCTGCTTGCTGATGCTTCTGAAAGCATTTGGTCATCCTTTGTTTTTTTGGTGTTTTTTTTTTGGTTTTTTTTTTTTTTTTTAATGCAGGCATCATTGTTATGATTGGTACAAGAAATAGCTAAAATAGTAACAAAAATATCACCCCACTATTAATTTGTTCCTAATCTATTTGTTAGAAAACTGAGGCATAAATGTGGGTGAGGGATGTCTTCCTGTTTAGGTAGCCAGCAAACAGATTGGAGAAGTGGATTCTTCCCACTTTTGATTGACTGTGTCCTGATTATTTCTTTGTAATCACTGCCTGTGTGGGTGGTTACATCCATGTTTTTGGTGCTAGGCAGTGCTTTAGGTGAAGCAGAGGATGGTGCTGGACAACCTGATACTTCTTATTTGTGTTATTATTGAGCTGTCATGTCTAACATTGGATGAAATAATTACTTGAATTCACACTTTTTTCACCAGATTGCCACATCCACAGCTTTGTGTGAGATCTATCTTGGATAAATTTCCATCTCTGAAACAGCTACACTTAGAGGCTGAATCTTACCTAGTTTATTCAGTGCTTGTGGAGAAAGGTGCTTTTCTAAGAATTATTGCTTAGTACAGATTTCAGCCATGGGCACTGTTGGGGTGAGAACTTCCCAGAAAACCTGATAACCTGTGAGACAAATAAGATTGAAACCTGCTTCTCCAGGAGATGCATAGCTTAAGGAGGAAAAAAAAAAAAAAAATGCTTTTCTTATCCAAGCTCTGGAAGGCTGTCTGAATGCTGGATTCAGATGTCTGTTAGGAAGTCAGATGTTTTCCTCCTTGACCTTTTTACCTTACTGTCATTAAGAGGCTTTTGCTTGCTGAAGGGTGAGAATCAGCTGTCCTTACAAATTTGTTGATGAAGTACTCATCTGTCTGCCAATTAGAGATGCGGGGGAAAAGATGGCTTTCCCCATCTTTCTGAAATTTGGTTTGATTATTAGTTGAGTATTCCCATGATAAGCTATGCACTCTTGCTTTCTCAATATTATTTATGTGTGCTTAGATTCTATAAGACAGTTATTTATTATAATATTTATGTTATTTTATTTTATTTTACAGTTCTTTAAAAGCTCAGAAGCATGACAGCATGGAACACAAATCTGACTGGTTTGGATAATTTGGGATAAATTTGGGGCTAGTTGTATAGTAAAATGCTAGACCTCAGTTTTTCTTGGGGAAGTTTAGTATCTGGATACTCTAAATGAGTTTCTTATCTCACCTGAGCAGTCAACAGACAAATAATACTTTAAATATTAATATTTTGTCTTGGTTGTAATTCTGAAACTCTTTTGTTTAGCTGTGAAGAAGCCCAAGTTTTAGGTTGAAGGTATGAGTGTACCAGAGTCTGTGTCTTATGAAGATTTATGTGAAAGAAATGATAATTTCACTGTATGCATAACTTAATCAGAAAACTCTTGCAATGCAATTTAGTTTTTCATTTACAACTTAGAAAAAACTAAAAACCTCTGGCTAGAGCCAGTGGCCTGAGGTAATTTCATTGATTTTTGAATGTCAAATGTAGGCAAAAAAATTCCATGAATTCCATGGTACTTTTAAAGTTTCTTAAAATCCCAAATCAGATCCTTTTCTGTCCTCTGATCGCAGCTGGTTGGTATTTATGGGCCTTGAACCAGCATCTTTGGTGATGTTATGAGGAAAGTTTCCATACTGATGCGCTGCCCTGGAATGCATGCTCCTATAATACGGTCATTACAGGATTTTTGTTAATAGCAACCTTTAAGAACTCTTGCATCCTGCTACTATTTTGTTAAGCTTTTAAACAGCATGTGGGGAGTTTTTTTTTTTTTTTTTAGACATGAATTATTTTAATGCTCATCTCAAGTTGGCATTTTATACTTTGTAGTTTAAGGGTTTTATAGCAATGTGATGCTGACAGAAAAAAATGGTGTTTTTTTGCAATCACACAGTTGCGTGTATGTTGTATTGTAAATCAAAAAATATACCTCTGTTTCTTATTGTAATTCAGATTTTTTTTTTATTATGATGGAGAAAAAGACACAAAAAGTGATGTCACAGGCAGGATGAAAGAATTGAGATCGCTCATGTCCTAGATTCTCACATTTAGGGGGAACTTTTCTTTGAGACTGCTCATGACATCCTAGAAATGTCCTACATTCTTCTGTACATTTCCTTTTTGTAAGGAAATTGAAAGAAATAAACCAAAGCTGTAATTCCAGCACAGTGCCAGATATTGGAGAAGAAAATTCTATTTGGCCCAACTTTGTCACTCAGAGACATGAGTTAGATCCTCTCACTGGGGATCTGGAGATTTTTTTACACCACTGAAAGCAATCTCTTGTTTTCTACCATTAACAGTATCCAAAGAAGATTTTAAAAAGTCAAAAGCAAACAAAAGAACATTTTCCAAAGCCGAGTCACACGCTGGGAAAGGAGTGGTGCTATGGCACTTCTGGAAATGCTTCAAAAGTGTTGAAATGCATCAGGGGGATATGACATAAATACTGTGTAATAATATGAATTCAGAAATTGTGCCCCACATCATTCTGTCGTAGAGTTCCTGACAACTTTTTATAAACATCTTTCTAAAACATTTTGAATTTATCATTCCTATTGGACTTGGAGGAGGATAGTCCTGTCATTTCATCATTGTAGGATTTAGGACTTGCCTATTAATTTCCTCTCTAACAATAGGCAAGATTGATAAATATCCATTAGTTTTGTACAGTATTGAAAGAAAGAAATTCCAGCTCGGACACCTCTGAAGTGTAATGCTTCGTTGACCAGAGCAACTTGAGGTTTAGTTTTTATTTGTCACTACCTTGATTTCATTTGATTGATAATAAATTAGGCCAGTGTCCCCAGGTTGGGTCTGTTTTGTCTGTGGCAGTAACAGGTGAGTGATCTCTCCCTCTTACTTATCCCTACACACAAGTCTATTTTTGTATTTTCTCTCCCTGTCCATCTGTTTTATTATTTTCCCTGCTTAATTCTATCCCAGGAATACAAATTGCTCTTTATTTATTATTTAAAAACATTTTAAAAGAAATTTTGTAATGATTGTAACTTTGCAGAGCATGTTCAACACATGAATTGCAAGTAATAAAAATTAAAACAAGTACGAAGACAAGGTTTAAGAAACCTTACTTAATGGAAAAAGTTCAATGATCTTGATTATCTGTTTACCATAAAGATCCCTTTGAAATGGCAATCCAGAGACTCACTGGGAAGAGTTGCAATGTATGAGCAATGCAAATGTACTGCTTGCTTTTTACTTTGATCATGATAATTATTGAATTCCCAAATGTACTTGATTTTGGTACTTGTTGTGATTTGAATGCTCTTCCTGTAGTTTTGGAGAGTTATTTAATCTTTTCCTAATGAAATAGCTACCGTATTCACAGCTTTATAACTGTTAAAGTATTTTAGTCAATTTAGCACTGAGAGAGTGGCCTTTCCCTTCAGCAAAGCTTTAGCATTAAATGATTGATCTAAAATTTTGTTGTTTATGTAAGTGGATTAACACAAACTTCCAGGCAATCTGATCTTCATTGAAAATTACTGAAATTATAATTGCATTAAGTTATTAATTGAAACTTTTGGATGAAGAATGTAGTAGTAGTGTTGCCTTTGTTACACAAGTCCTATATCTATCTACATTCAAAAGTCTGCTGGATAAGAAACCTTGGCAAAAAAAAAAATATCATGAGACTTGTTCAGAAAACTAACATCTTGCTGTGGAGCTGTTTTAAACTGTGCCACTTCCTGGTTTTGTCTCAGTCTCCCACTGGACATTTAAAATAGAACTGGTTAGAAATTATATGGAAATGATAACCACTGAACGACTTCTGAGTCAGTGTGAGCTGCTTAAAACGCCTGTAAAATTTGGTTTCATTATATAATCCTATCTAGTTTCATCCAGGTGTTGTTGCTCAGTATTTATTTGTCCAGGTAAGAGCTGCAGATAAATCAGTGTGTCCAGCTTCACTGGAGGCAATTGTGGCTCTTTGAGGGAGGGTTGGATGGTTGGCTCAGGGCCTGTGCTTGTGCAAGGACATCTGTCAGAGGAGAGTCCTTCACTCGATTTTGGGAAGCTGGCAGAGGCTGGGAGCCAGGGTCCAGCTGCCTCTTCTGCAGGCAGCAGCACATCCTTGTGTGGCTGGTGCCAAGATTTCGAGTGGCCGCGGGCTCCAGTGTGGTAATTTTGACTCAAAAAGTCCCTGCACTGCCTCTTCTTTTTGGAAATAGATTCTCTTACGGCGTGCTGCAGCATATCAGCTGCTGTAGACACATCCAAGATTGTGTTTTAAACTCTGTTGGACTAGTCAGGAAGAGATAAAACTTGTGTATAGTCAGGTCCGTAAAGTGAATTGCAGTAAACTTGGTTTCAATTAAAGGAAAGAGTATTTACACTGCTTTTATCTGCTGGTTTAATAACATGGTTTAAAATCACATCTTCAGTGCTGTGTGGACAATTTCATTGTGCAGACCAGCTCTTAGTCAGATCAAAACTTCCTTAAATTAGTGGGTTGAGACTGAGAAGTCTCAGATGCTACTCTGATATGTCCATGGGTTTTTTTTGTCCTTTCTTTGTATATGTGTGTGATATACATGCATTGTAAACACAAGAAACTGTAAGCACTTCTGCACCATGATTTATAGTGGGAGTAGTTCTTTCCTCTCCTACTGTCTGCACTACACTAAAGTCCTATAGCGAAAGGTGCTTATGTACAAGTAATTATTAAACTTAGATCTTAAATAAGAAATTGGTATAACCTGATTTTTGAGGGAAGATGTTTTTCTGGTAGAAATTATTCTTTGTTTCCCTTCCTCAGGACTGGCGGTGACTTCTGACAACATACTTGATTCTCCAGTTTTTATTGTGGGGTTTTTCTTATTTTTCCTATGATTGCGTAAATATTCCTGTTTGGTGAGTGTGCCTTTGGAAACCAGCTAGGACTGGTATGTGAGTAATTCTCAAGTAGGAAGCACCTTCCTTCATTTTTTGGGTCAAAAGAGTTTGTCAGCTCATGACTGCTGTGAAAACAAGTCATGACCCTTTTTTCTTCAAAAACCATTCCCATGTCACAGCCTATGTGACACAGAAGAACCAACTAATCAAGATTTGGTAAATTGGTAGTAATTCATAGTCCAGCTCAACCCAGTTTCTGAAATTATTGTTTGTATGGGGTACACGTATCCCAAGGAAAATCGATTGTCAAGCTTTGAATAAATGTAAAAATGTAGCATTTTATTGCAATTGACTGTATGCAATTTCAGCTGGACCCGTTGGCTTTTGTTTAATCTTAGAAATAAAGCTGGTTCTAACAGTGCAAATGTGTATTGTCCTTGAGGATCTCTGCCATTTGAGGTGAGTGTTGTAAAGGCATGGAATTGCGGGTGAAAGGACAGCACTGCTAATTGTTTAGGAAATCACTGGTTTTAGTAATGCAAAACAGCTGTATCATCTCTTTCATCCACCTTGAAGCAAATTGGTAAAAAATGACTTATTAATGGGAAATTCTGTGTTCATTTAAGATATTTTTAGTTTTTCTTAAGAAAAAAGTAAGAGGAGGGTCAGCCGGACCTTATTGTTTATTTTATAGTGATGCCCAAGCAAAGTTATTTTTGCGTTTTCACAGCTTTTGGTCTAAACACCTTTTTTTTTTTGTTGGTATAATAATGAATCTTAAAACATTTTCTTTTCTTATTTTTTTAATTTTTTTAATCCAGTGGGAAGAGATCAGTGGTGTTGACGAGCATTACACTCCGATCAGAACTTACCAAGTGTGCAATGTCATGGATCACAGCCAGAACAATTGGCTGCGGACAAACTGGATCCCGCGCAACTCTGCTCAGAAGATCTACGTGGAGCTCAAGTTCACCCTGAGGGACTGCAATAGCATCCCCCTGGTGCTGGGCACCTGCAAAGAGACCTTCAACCTCTATTACATGGAGTCCGACGACGACCACTTGGTCAAGTTCAAGGAGCACCAGTTCACAAAGATCGACACCATCGCGGCCGACGAGAGCTTCACCCAGATGGACCTCGGCGACCGAATCCTCAAGCTGAACACGGAAATCCGTGAGGTGGGGCCCATCAGCAGGAAGGGCTTCTACCTGGCTTTCCAAGATGTGGGCGCCTGCGTTGCCTTAGTGTCGGTGCGGGTGTACTTCAAGAAGTGCCCTTTCACCGTCAAGAACCTGGCCATGTTCCCAGACACGGTGCCCATGGACTCCCAGTCGCTGGTGGAGGTGAGGGGCTCCTGTGTCAACCACTCCAAGGAGGAGGAGGCCCCCAAGATGTACTGCAGCACGGAGGGAGAGTGGCTGGTGCCCATCGGGAAGTGCTTGTGCAACCCTGGCTACGAGGAGAGAGGCTTTGCGTGCCAAGGTAACGCTGCCCCGCGTGCCCGTAGCTCTGCTCTGAGCTGGGGCTTCCCCTGCTCCCCGTGTTGGGTCGTGCTCCTTTTCTCCAGGTTCTGGATCTCTGCAGAAATATCAGTCAGTTAGGTGGTAAAATTTCCATGCAAATGAGGTTTGTTCAACCTGTGTTAATAACGTAATTAGCTAAAAATATTTGGTAAGAGTCAACAGCTGATTTTTAATAACACATTGTATAGTAAATCTAGCCTCTCCTACCACTCTTGGACCTTCTTCCAGTTTACAATGGTTTTCTTAAATGTTTGTCTCAAAAAAGTGATTTTTTTGGTGTCTTTTTGTCTTTTAAACCTTGTGTCTCAATAGATGACATTTGCTACCGAGCTGGGTTGATTAATTGGGATTGGTCGGTAGAAAATATGTGGTATTGCTCCTGTAGCAAAATTACTAAATGCAGATAAAATTGGAAGATTAACAGTTGAAGTTTATTCATAAATACTAATGTATTTTAACTCCATATTCTCCAAACTTGTGATTTGTGCAAGCTGTGGTTATGTGAATGCTCCTAAGAGCAAGAATACACCGGGGATTTGGGTTTTTTACAGAAATGGTCTTTCAAATCTTAGTGAAATGCACGTTGTATTTACTAATTTTAGTATCAGCCAAGATGATAGCAGCTAACAGTTTTATGCTTTCTATAATATTATATTTTGAAGTTTTGTGCTGTTTCAGTCTTTTCACAGCGTGCCTTGAAGAGTGTGGGCTGTAGCAAAGGGTCTTCTGTTAAATACATAAGTAAAAATTAAACAGCAATGTCTGGAAATCCCATGGTTGGAAGCAGGATAGCTGAGATGTTTACTGTGGGGTGTGTGTATGTGTAGAACAGAAATTTAAAGTATTCTGAACCTGGCTGGGATAGTGCCTACTCCTTTTTAATCAGTCCTACAGCAATACTTATGTCAAACAACTAAGTCCTGGGGAGTTACCAAGAACCCAACAAACCATAGCCATGACTTTTT
The DNA here is from genome assembly GCF_048771995.1 of Taeniopygia guttata. Classification (NCBI taxonomy): domain Eukaryota; kingdom Metazoa; phylum Chordata; class Aves; order Passeriformes; family Estrildidae; genus Taeniopygia; species Taeniopygia guttata. Next base: position 16,913,156 of record NC_133024.1, on the reverse strand, counting down.
CTCAGAAAATGCCAGGTAACCATTGGGGGAAAGGGGTAAGAGTGTTTTTGCTTTGATTTTTCTTTTAAGTAGAATTTAAATAATCTTTTGCCCTTGAATAAATTGAGTAGCCTGGTCTAAGGATGCTTTTCTGGGGTAAGGTACTGTTATTTATCAAAAAAACAAAGTAAGCTCTTCTGTTAAGAGCTGAATTCAGGGGAGGATATTTTACTGTTCAGAAATGCTTTATCCAGGGCCTCCTACAGCTGTACTTAGAAATGCTAAAACATGAGTGAATCTTTTATCCACTGTGTATATTCTTGCTTGCTACAGAGCCTCTGTTCCTGTAAATGGTTGGAAGCTGTTGGTTTAGAGTTTCAGTCACAGGTGAGCACAGAGAGACTACAACTGAGCAAAAGTAAAACTAAATAAATGAAACTAAACTTTTATTAAAAACAAGTTTCCAAATGCTTGAGGCAGGCAAGGCAGCTCCTACTGAGCTTTGCTGAAAAAATCAGACCACAGAATGAATATATTTTTCTGGTTTGTTTTTTTTGCTTCCTCTCTCACTGTTGATCAAGGGGGTTTTATATAATGAAGCTGTTAACAATAGCAACAGGTCCTTCTGGTTTATTCTGAATTAACATAGAATGTTCTGCTAGCTTTTATTGGATGTCATATTGATCAGATCCTTTCAGTGTGTGTGATTGAAGTGGCTCTTTAAAAGCAGGAGCTCAAAACCTCACATTTGTTGGCATTGTGGTACAGCAGGAGTTGGAAAACTCAGAAAAGCAGTTCAGCTTTGACCTCAGGATCAAGGCTGCTCCTGCATCTTTCTTTCTCTTTTCTTCTTCTTGCTCCATCTTTTAGGGTGTTTAAGGATTTTTGCATTTGCTTGGAGTTGTCTGGGTTTTTTTTGTCATTGAAAGGGCAGTAGGATCAGGATTGTGGCAATGTAACCCCAAAATGCTGTTACAAGCATGGGCTGGAATGAAGGCATAACTTAGGAAAAATAAGTTTCAGTTGAAGTCGGAAGGAGTAATTAGTAGCAGAGGTTATTTTCTTCCCAGTGGTTGAAAACATTTAAGAACTTTTCAAGATGTTAAAAGGTCATAACTTGGTCCTGTGTTCAGAATGTTTCTGATTTTGTTTTTTTCCATAATGCTGTTTCCATAAACAGTGTCACTTTGCATTATCATGAGATTATAATTGAGGATTAAAATAAAGGACTTTAATGGTTTAAGATCAGCCTATTTAAATTCCATTCAGAAAAGCTTTTCTTTGTACTTGGGAAACTAGGCACAGTCATGGCCTCCCAAATAACAAAAATTTCACCTATTTCCTTGACTGCTTTCTTTTCTCTGCACAACCGGGAAAAGTCAACATAAACTCAGACCATTTTTTGTTATTGGTGCATGTTTTTTATAACACTTTGTATGTAAGCTTGTATATATGATGGGTTCTTTCTGGGTGGAATATTGTTCTGGTCTGGATCCTGTTGACTGATTTTTTTTCCTGTATAGCAGCAAAATCCCTGCCTACCAGTCAGCAAAAGAATTTCACTGTGACCATCCTTGTCCTCCTTATTGGGTGTTTGTGGAGCAGAGATTTCCCAAAAATTATACACTTCAGGTTAACTGCTTAAGATTTAATTCCTCCTCTAGCAAAGGCTTGTGTACCTGCTCAGTGTTTGGGAGGGATTAGTTTGTCTGAAGTGAAGATGTGTTGGGGAGCAAGTTGGAAAAACCACACTTTCATACCCATTTTTCACCTTAATTAATACATATATTAGTTAATTAAAATGGAATATGCCATACACTGTAGTCTGTTTGTTATTACAGCTTTTTTAGCATCACAGTGACCCTGTCTATTTAATCTTATTTTAATATTTCATGGTTAAATGGGCTTTCTTCCTCACAACATCTTTTATAAGTTATATTTTCACTCTGACCAAACTACATTTTCCTGGCATCTTCTCTCTTAGAATTAGTGTTTTAATTAGGGGGAAAATCCCCCAGTTGGCTGGAACTACATATTAAGCTTAATACTTTCTAATAATCTCCATCCTTCTCCTCAGTCAACAAGGGAAAAATAATCTTTTCAATTTGAATAGATCAGGCTAGATCTGTCTTAATATTCTTTCTCTGACAGCGACTAACAGCATCCTCCTAAGGAAACTAAGGGACAGTATAAGAAGCTAAATAAAAGTGCTGCTTTCCTGGGTGAAGCTTCTGCCAATCTACTGCCGACATTTTTAAGATTTAGGACACATTTTGCAAGAAACACTTTGTACAATAGGAGTCAGTGACCAGTCTCTTGGTAATTTGTCTATAGTTTGACTCATTTATATTTTTAATCTCTTAATTTTTGTGGCAGTGAATGCCATATCTTGCCTTGTGTGGAAACCATAATTTCTTGCTGTGTTCAATCCTTGTTTAGAGTCACTGGGATAAGGTTTCCCATGTCCCAGTATAGTGAGGAAATAACTGCTCCCTTTTCAGCTTCCATATTAACAAATTTCAAGATATCTTTCATGTCTAATAGCTCATCTCTAATTCCTCTTTTCTGAGCTTTTCCTCTCTACTAGTGCCTTCTTTTTAAAAGGACAGACTGATTGCTCTGTACCTTATCCTTTTTGATTGCCTCTGTACATATAATGTGATTTTTATGAAAAAAGCAATGAGTCTTGTATGCACTATTTAAGTTTCAAGTGCAGAAGGAGATTAGACAGTGGCTTAGAGTTCAGAAGAGCCCAGAGACTGAGTTAAGAAAAGGGGCATTCACATCACCTGCCCAGTGAGGGATCTGTACGTGGAAAAGCTTGACTCAGTTTTATTTTGAACACTATAGCAGAACTAGATCTCTGAAGGTTGGTGAGTTGGGGTATTGATACTAAAATAAATGAGAAATGTAAGATAAATGGCAGAAAAACTATCTGTAGTTCTGTAACGATCTGTAGAGCTCCTCAGGGAAATAATGGAAGCTTCATTTCAGGAGTTGTTTTTTAAAGAATTGCAGTAACCAGATGATAAAGGAAATCCTGCACTGGCAGGTTTGGACTAATAAATCTTTTCCATCCTGAGTGTGTCTATTCTGATGTTTACTTCATGCACTTGAGGAAGACCAGTTGGACATGAAAAAGGTTATTTTTCATTACAATATACTTAATTAGCAAGCTTGCAGTGGGAAATTGTTTATCCATGTGGCACCATGAGTGAGCTTGAATGCTCTTTTGAAGGCTTCCAACAGGTGACCCTCTATACCAAAATCAAATTTTCTGGCTCTGGTTATCAAATTAAAAATTTAAATTGGCGAGCCTGAACAGAATGACCCAAAAAGCACAGAATAACATATTCTGCATAGTGTTGTTTCAAGGTATAGTTCTAAATTTTAGTTGCTGGAATTGAGTAAGTCTGAACTGTACATTTCCTATGTTATGCTGTGTAATAAAGTTGTAAGTTTTAATCATGAGTGACTGATACATTTTCTATAACAAAGCCAGAAGAAAAAAAAATGTAACCCAACAGTTCTTCCTTAGGTGTTTAACTTTTAGCTATTAATCAGGTGGATTGGATGGGAGAAAAGGGAGTGAGGGAGGTAAAGGAAGCAGAAGATAAGTTCACCCACTGTGCCTGGTTATTGCAAAAATGACTTCACAAAATTATCCCTAACACTAAATTTTTCAGTGCTTCAGGTTGTGCAGTGAGCATCTCCTAAATCATATTTCTCTCTCTGAGTTTCTGGAGATATAAAAGGAATGCCATCTGTGGCTGCTAAATCTGAACCATCACATACATTGCTTAATTCTTTGAGTGCAATGACTGCTGCAATTGAGGTAAAAATATGTAAAACATCATTAATACCAAGGAAGAAAAGCATTTCTCCAGACTACTTTTTTTTCCCTCTATGCTTTAAATAGCCATTTTGTCTCTGAATAAATAAACCTAATTTTTACTTTCCTAGATCAGTAGGAAAAAATATGACTTTACATGTAAAGAGAAAGAGATACTGTGAGGAACTACTCAATTTCGTGCAAGTGAAAATGGAAAGAAGGCACAAATGCTTTTTGCAGCTGCAGAGTTTCCCTTGGAATTAATTGAGTGGCTTGGATGTGTTACACAGCAAAAATGTGAGGCCTTAACTCTTAGACTCTGCACAGGAAAAATTACATTTAATAAAATATAGGCAATGATCATATGGAGATCATACAATATAATAATGGAGCAATCAAAAAAGTTTCCTTTTACATGAAATCTGAAAAAGCTGGAGAGTCAAATTTTTTAAGCAGAGGTCTGAAGTGTGTTTTTTATTCCTTTAGTTTGTATTGTTTTGATTTTAAAGAGGAGGAGAGATGCTTTTTAAAAGGACTCCTAATCTTTCTAGCTGGTAAACTAAAATGACAGCAGTTATAAATTATGAATCACTTTATTTGTAAAATATTCATTGTTTTGATCCACTTTATATTCTGTAAGTACATAAACAGAGCAAAAGAGTGAAGGATTTACCTTCCTGCTTAGAATTTATTTAACTCTTACAAAAGTTATGTCAAAGATGTCCAGCTGATTTTTATGGGAGAATAATTATGTTGCATTCAATATTTCCTAAAGATCCCAGCCAACTTTTTATGTAACATTTTCTGGCCGTTACAAATTTGGAAAATATTCTCCAATTTGTTCATCATAAGCAGTAGATATAAAAATGCAAGTTTTTAAGGCAAAATTTATTGGGCACAAAGTTGTTGTGCCCAAAATGTTGTGCCCATTTGTTACACATCTAGAAGAAAAAACCCAAAATGCTGAAATTATTGGAAAAGAGATTATTTTTTGATACAATACTATGCATATTCTTTCATACATGTAAGAAAAGTGTTCTTTCAGCCCTTTTTAGTTTCTTGAAAAAGCTTTTACTAAATTTCTTGGAGATTGTGATAGAAATATTTAAAAACATGATTATAAATATTACTATGAAGTTTTTAACACTCAGTGATCAGGAGCTTGAATATAACATTACTGTTGAGTGTTCTTAGAAATCTTAGCAATACATATTTTCAAGTTCTTCAGCGCTACAGTGTCAATATATGGCAGGACTAGATAATTAAAATTGAATTTTTATGTTTAAAAGCAGGTGGGAAATAGAAAGGTTCATTCAGAAAAAAATGGAAATATTTGCAAGAGTGTTAATGAGTCACAAAATGCAAATTAATACATTTGTATGTTTTTTTAATCCAGATATGTTACCACTTTATAAGTGTGTGTTGTGCCACGTTGTGGGTGTGTTGACAGTTTTTTCCTTGTCTCCCTTACCTGCTTTTCAAGCAACAAAATGACCACCCCACTCCAAACCTTGACAAGAAAACTCCTCAAACACCCCACTGGAACCCAGGCTCTCTCCAGTTTAACAACTCTGTGAAACATTTACTTGCTCTTCTCAACACAGAAATATTTGTCTTAATTCTCTGCCACTCACCTGTTCAAGAGCGCTACCACTGAATTCGTGTGCAGGATTTTCCTGCAGGAATCTCCTGGATGTCTGTCACTGAGTATCCTAAGGGATCTTGCTGGCATTTCCTTAACCTTTTCACTGGAATGGGCTCCCTTCTTTGGAGGATTTCAAAAGATTAAAGACTAAATAATGAGGATCATCCTCAGCACGTTTTGCTCACCGTGCCTTGGGTGATTTTTCAGTCTTGGACTTGCAGGAAAGTTGCATTGTCACTGGGAATTCAGGGAACTTTTTCCATTGGTTTCCTGTGGGAATCCAGGGCTTCCCTCTGGCTGCCCTGCAAGGCCTGGGACCCTGGCAGGGGGTCAGGAACCCCCCTGTACAGAGCCCCCAAGACACTGTCTGTGATCTCTGTCCATGGAAAAGAGTTTTCAATCTTACAGGATGAATTACAAGCTCTGAGTGTTTGATATAAGTAATAATTAGGTGTGGCACGGGTGCAAAAGTAAAATTTTAGGATTCTAGATTAGGGGTCCAAAGGGGACAAGATGGAGGAAATTGGGTGTGCCTTGTCCTTTTTCTCCTTCTTCCTGCCCTCCATGTTTCACTGTAGTGTTGGCATTTTTCTGTTGTTTCAGGCTGGGGACACACTGTTCAACGTAGGTGACAGATATGGGCACATTATTGTAAATATAGCACAGGTAGTTTCTGGTATTTAATGTTTGTAACATCCCACTGAGGGCAGAGCCCCACACGCTGCCCTGCAGGACAGACCTGCGGCAGGGCAGCAGAACATGTTGGAGATAAACAGAATAAACAACCTTGAAACCAGCACAGACGAATTATGGCTTCTTCTTTGGCAATGGGGCAGAAAGACAGAGACTTTCTACAATCTCGGAATCATCAATACCTCAGATTCCAACAGTTTCCCTGCCACTGGCAGAGTTTATGGAGCCATTTGACAATCCCCTCTTAGTTCCAGAGTGGGACGTATAAAGGCTAACAGGGGTTTGCAATACCCCTGGCAGCTGGCAAGAGGCTTTAAATAGAGAGCAATTGCAGCAAGAGCTGTGAGTTTTGATAACACACAGCTCTGAAAATGCTCTCAGAGTAAGGACCATCTTGAAAGATGAGTACAAGATGAGGAAAATCTTCTCTGAGTCTGCTGCTCCTCAGCGTGAAGCACAAGATGTTGTCAAAACACGCTGTTGGCAGACATCTAAATAACCAGCAATTGATAGCAGACTTTATTGAAACACTCAGACTGTAGGAGAAGTAGCAACATTTGCTGTTTCTTGGATGACAAACTCAATAACATTCAGTTCATTTGTAGTGTCTCATCCTCCTTGAGTTTGAAATGCTATTATTCTGCCTGAAATTCAGTGTTGTTCTTTATGGCATGCCAGGAAAATAATAACTTAGACTTCACACAGCCTGTTTAGGGAGAGAAAATACAAAGTTTACTGCCTAGAATTTGTTTGTGGCTTCAGCTTTAAGTATCAGATACCCTGGCAATTAGTGTAGGTGTTGTTCTAAGGCAGGGATAGCCCTAAATGATGACAAATCCTTCCCAGGTCAAGGAGGTGAGCTATTTCACTGTCATGGCTCTGTGGGTTCAGTGCTTGTCTACTGTAAGGTTAAAATTTGATGTGATAATTTACAACAGCTGCTCTTTGACAGGAAGATTCACTTTCAGCAAGGGAAGAAAAAGCCATATGGTAAAAGCTGATGCTGTGCCAGGCCTGAATAGCTGTGGAAGTGATACAGGACAGTTCTCTTTAACAATATGCTTGAAATAAGGTATTTTACTTGCCATTGGTGCTTCCAGTCCATGTGCTTTTTTGAATTGTAACTTAACTTTTCTAGACTTTTTACAAGTACTTTTTTCTAGCTATTTTTATATAATACTTTTTATTAACAATGATAGTTAATTATCAGAAGAGGGTGGGGGGCTTTAACAGTGTACAGTTTATCCATGGCCATATCCAGACCACTTTTTGTACTCTAAAAGCATATCAAAGTTTTATGGAATGATTGCTTCAAAATTTTCAAGTAAATTACTGTGTGTTTTTAGAGGCTGTGTGTCCCACACTTGACTTCAGATGCTTTTAGCAGAGTAATTCACTTAAGTGACACTGCTTTTGTTCACATACTTAAATTTCAGTAAATTGAGCATGTGAAATAGCATGAAACCTCATGAAATTAGTAATTCCCTGTGCTCATCCCAAACAGTAGTAGGAATAAGGTGGTCATCAGGAGTTCAAAATCTTATGGAGAATTCATCTGTCCTCCAATTTGGAGGAGGGGAATCATTTGTCCCAATAATTAGTTCTATGTAAAAAAAAACACCGCTTCTTTTTGATGTGGCAGAGATTTTTAAGGTGAGGAGAATAACAGAATAAATTACTTAGAGTGCCCAGCTCTTACCTTTAAAAAATGCCACTAAACAAGTGACCAAAAATCTTCCACCAGCAGTGCACTCCCATCTAGAAATACAACTTTTTTGGTGTGTCCCATTCCCCTCTCTTCCTGCATAATGAGGATGGGACAAAAACCTGTTGTTTAAAGAAGGAAAAAATTGTCTTTCCTTCTCCTAGGAAAAAGAAAAAAAAGAGAAGATAAAATCTCTGAGGTGATTATAGTAAAGCAGTAAAATATGCTGAAATGGTCATCTGTTATCCAGCTGAACTAAGAAAAGACCTAAAATGTGGCAAACATATTAAAGTAAAATATTAAATGTTCTTTGATGTTTTGCAACCCTATACAGAGGTCACTTAGGCAGAATTTGACCTAACCTGACCAGCCCCTTTATCCCTGTAAGAGGTAATTCTGAGATTTAGGTATGCACATATAGAATTGTTTATTTATAAATGTCTTCTGTAGCAATTTTTTAATGCCACGTTAATATTAGGATGGTGTTGTGGCAGGCACATTCTTTTCTCTCTCAGGATTTTTCATAGAGGTGCACAGAGAGAAGAAAGAGAAAACAATTTCTATTTCTGCTCCTTCTTTTTCCTGTGTGGAATGTGTTTGGAGAATTGTTTACCTGGAGTGAGTGCTTGATTGGATTGTGGTGAGGATTGTTTGAGCCTGATGGCCAATCCAACCCACCTGTGCCTGGACTCTTGAGAGAGGGTCACGAGTTGTTGGTTAAATATGGTAGATAGAAAAAGTAGGTTTGTAGTTTTAGTATCTCCTTTAAATAGTATATTTAATGTATTATAGTATAGTTATAATATAATGTACAATAATGTATTATAGTATAGTTATAATAAAGAAATCATTCAGCCTTCTGAACTGAGTCAGACATCATAATTTCTTCCCACCGGGATCACCTGCATTTGCAATATGGTGTAGAATCCAGTAAGTAAAAATTCCTCCTTTGTTTTCCTAATGAGGGGCATAATGTAGTCCTTGCTATTGTTATAAAAAGAATTACAAGGAAATTATTCAACAATATATAGTTCATACTTAATAGGAGCATCTCCAGCTGCTGTAATGTGCCTCTTTAGATGCCAGAACAGCTTGAACTCTCTGAAGGTCTAACAGGATTTTTTTCCTGATTTTGGTAATGTGATCCTAATACTGAGATGACAGCTCTGGGCAGTTTATTTTAAGAAGCTACTCTTCAAATCTGCTCTAGGAATTTTCAGGTTTTGCTCCCAAAAGGATAAAATGGAAAACTGAAACAGGGCTGAGGGACTGTGACTTGAAGTGGAGTCAAGATGTATTAACCACGAGCGTGAGATCACTGCTGCAGCTGCAAAACTGGAGCTATCCTGGGGAGGAGGAGGAGGTGGGGGAGGTGGCTGGGTGGGAGGCAGGACATTGTAGCTGAAGAAGTAGCTGGCTAGAAACCTCAGGTAACCACAACTAATTAATCTTCATCTTCATTAATTAATCAACCATTCCTTCAGCTGCTACTTTTATGCAGTGTATAGTATCTCTTGTTTTTTTTTTTTTTTTACTTTGAGTGTCCAGAGCCTTCACCCCGAGCTCATAGGAGTATTTGTAAATGCAGAAATTTGAATTAGGAAGACATGAAATTTTTATGTGTGAGTGGCATTTGCCAAGCAATGTGAGTCTTGTTTCTCACCCTGTGTGAGGGGATAAACTGTCAGTGAAATTAACAGTGAAAGGGGAATCAGCTTCTGTGTCTTTTCTCTGCCCACACCAACCACAGCAGATGGTGGAAGAAAGCTAAAAGCATTTTTATAAGAGGGTCAGAATAAGAAAGAGAATGAGAGGAAAGAGACTAGAGAGAAAAAAATCACCCTAATAAATAAAATACACTTATTTCACTGAAACCTAAATTCTGAAATTAGTATTCTTAAAAAAGATAAAGTTACTAAGTAAGAGGCTCGCTAGAGAAAAGAAGGAATACTGATTTTAGTTCAGACAGGAGTATGAGTCAGTGGTGTCTTGAAAGGAGAATGTAAATCTCTATGCAGGTTTAGTCTGTGCCCACCTGCTAAAAATATTCATGTTTTTGGGGAAATAAATGTGGTGACTGCTTCAAATCCATGTTTGGCTAGGTCTCTTTCACAGGCTCACATGGAAATGGTCTGCAAATAATAATATTAAATTGTCATAATGACTGTGTTACACTGAGCGATTGAAAGCTGATGTGAACAGTGACACATCTCCTGTGTTTCAGGGAACCCTGTCTCAATGAAGCTGAACTAGAAAAGATTTGCTATTTTCTCAAGAGCCTTCTCAGAGGAAGGCATGAATTGTGTCTCTGAATTTTGTCTGGCCAGCATCTTAATAATGTTTCCCCCATTTTTCTTTGTGTCACCAAATTTCCAAGAGCTCTGGGTATGTACCTAGCAGATTCTCAGAAATTCTGGAATTAACTTGGGAGGTGGACTGGAAGATCTCCAGAGGTTCCTTCCCACCCTGACAATTCTGATTCTGTGAACTTGAAAGCCAAAAGGCTGCACCTTGTTCTGAACTCAGTGGACTTGGGGCTTTTTTAGAGCTTTTCTGTCTAGTGGATTTATCCCTGCTCTGCAGCATCCTTAGTAGAAGGACATGAAATAAAGCACTTGTCAGTGATGTGACATAGGAAGCATGGTCACATCCATGGTTTCCCTTTGTAGGGATGACTCAGAGGTGCAGTTTGTCATCCTCATCCTTTGGGAACAGCTGCTTCATGCCATATTCATGGGCAAGCAGCTGCTGTAGCCAGGGAGGAGCTGTGTGTGGGCAGCAGAGCTCAGAGTCCTCCTCTCCCTGCTTTCTATGGCCACTTGTAGAAGGTGAGAGGAGGTAGGTGATGGATCCCTCAGAGGTTTGGAGGAAGAGGGTAGCAGAGCTTGTTGGGCTGGGTAAAAGTTTAATCCTTGTTTGCCCTCACACTGCAGCCATGCTCCTTATCCGTTCTAATCCACAGCAAATCTGAAATGTGATGGCAATAACACAGCTCGCAGGAGTTTTCACTCAATTGGATTTTGGGTTTTGCCTCTGATCCACAGCTGCAGTGTGATAACAAGCTAACCTTTTAATTTTTAATCTCTTCCCTGAACAAGTAGGCCCTGCTTCCCCCCAAAAGTTAAATACTAGTCTTTAATTGAAAAATACACAAAGCACTGCCAAATCCTGTGGTAAAAGCAGGTGTTCAGGCACAAGCCTGTTTAGTAAAGAGCTTATTTAAACATGGATTAAAGGCTTCTTTGGAATTGAATGCGTTGGTTTTTTTCTGTGCAATAATTACTTTCCAGAGCCTGTGTGTTTAAATGGCTGCCTTAAAACCTAGCATGGCCTCTATCCCAAATTCTCTAATAATTAGGGATTATTTTATAGCTGGTGAGTTATCCATCTGCTGGGAAGCTTCCTTGTCTGATGTCCACAGATTGCTGTAATTCAACCTACAGGTGTTTTCTTGGTTTTGTGTGGTCTGGAGGAAAGGAGGCTCAGGGGAGACCTTGACTGTACCTGGACTGTAGCAAGGTGTGGCCTCGTTTCCCATGGAACTGCAGGACAAGAGGGGACAGCCCCAGGAAGGTTCAGGCTGGCCAGCAGGAAGAGTTTTTTTCCCTGAAAGGGTGAGCAGGCATTAGACTGGGCTGCCCAGGAAGGTGGTGGAGTCCTCATCCCTGGCAGTGTTCCAGAAACACCTGGACATGTCAGTGCCATGGTTTGGTTGGGCTGGATGGTCTTTGGTCAAAGGTTGGCCTGGATGATGTTGGTGGTCTTCTCCAACCTTGGTGTTTTTGTGATTCTGTGCTGCCCTGAGTCATTTTTCTTAGGCACTTGGGTTCTATGCTGTGCTCCTACCTCCTGCATTCATCTTTTTGCTAGATTGGAGGTTTGAAGGCAGGAAGGGGATTTTATCCTGGATCAGTTTGGTCAAGTCTATCAGATTCCCAACCTCCCTGCCCAAACACAAGGTTATGTATTCATAACCTTGCTTTGGGATCACATGGGAGACTGAAAAAAGTTTCTGGGAGTTAGGACTTAAGAAATTCTCTTGACATCTTAGAAGTGAAGTGTTTTGATACAGTTAAGACTTTTGGTCCTTCCTTGCAGATTGTAAATCTGCTTTGGGGCATTTCACTTTGTTTTGTGATGTTTGATGATGTGTTTGTTGACTTTCTATAGACTGTTTCCATTACTTGAAAATCTGTCTGTGTAAAGGTTGACTTAAAAACAACTGGAGGAATAAACAGTGTTATAAATTCTCTCTGCAAACAATTTAGAAACACTAACTGGTTTTGGATAACAGTCATGTCCTGCAGTAATTTGAGAAGGTTTCTAGCTGAGAGAAAAAATAAAATATATAATTTTTTCCTTCCACCAGTAATTGTGAAGACTTTTGGAGTGAGATGTACTTGATTGTTAGGTACTGGAGACTCTTGGATGTGAGCAGAATCATTCACACCAGGTCCCATTAGGAGTTCCCTTTATGTCAAGTTGAACACGTGAAGGGATGTGACAACTGTGATTTTGTGTAAAGATTGAACAAAAAAAAAGATATTTATGAAGACAACTATTGGTAGAGGTATTAAACATTCCCATTGGACAGACATCAAAAGCGTGCCTGTGAGGCTTTCACTGCAAGGCAGGGAAATGCTTCCTAACAAATAAAGGCTTGTTCATTCTGGGGGAAATGAAATTACGAGAAATGAGTAGAAATCACCAGAGGCTCTGGGTGTGCTTTTCCCTGAGGAGCAGGAGCATCCTCTGCATCAGAACCCATCCATAGGGTCAGAGCATTCATTCCTCCCTTCGTGGCTGTTAACAGAACTTTCCACTTGGCCTTCTCACGCTGTGACGGACCCGAGGAGCTCTGCCCAGGCTGCTTTTCCTGCCTGTGTGCTCTGTTCCTGTTTTGGCAGGAGGCAGTGGCTAGGGGGGAAGGCAGCTCTCCCACCTCAGAGCTGGCCAGCCCTTGGGCTCAGATTGATGCTGGTGGCTGGCTCGCAGTGGGAGCCGCTGGAAGCGGTGACAGAGACGGATGATGCACGCTGGAGCCTGCCAGCTGAAAGTGGCAGGGGCCTGGAGAAGCAGGAATGCTTTCCTCATCAGCAAAGCTTCAGTCTTGCCTCCTGTGAAGGTGGGACATTGGGGAATGGCTGCCTGGTGGAGGATGTGTTTTCTTTTTCATCTTTGCATTTCAGATGTGAAGTCTCTAACTGTGGGTCTCAGATTCAGTCAAAGAGAGAAACGAAGCATTTCTAGCCAGGCAGAAGCCTGGGAAAGAGCTGGAGAAGAATGTAAATTTTATCTTTATCTCTCTTGTTGTTCACATTGTTTATAGTTAAGTTCTATCACTGTGCGTCAAGCACTTTGCACCAATGCTGCAGCTTGTTTTCACTTCAGGACCAAAGGAGTTGGTCCTCACGAAGCTCTGTATAAAAGAGTGTTGTATTTTGAATAAACTGGAGTTTTACTTTCAGCAGCCTTCTGAGTCAAAGTCTCTTCGTTCCTGTCCTGCCTCGACAGCGACATCTAACCACATGTCAGTGACATGCTTGAAATCAGTTGTGAAGTTCCCATTGATTTAATGGGAAGAAGTCAAGAATTTCAAACAGTTCTTGGATGGATGAGAATGTGTGGCTTTTTGATAAAATATTGTTCCTCTTAAACAACATATCTTTCTACACTCAGGAATGCAGTGCAATACATTAGTGAATACATTTTTGTATGTGTGAAATACAAAATCAAAATACAAATCAGATGATGGAATTTGCAAAATTATGAATTAATCGTTCAGCTGATTTACCAAGAGAAGATACTTAGCTTTGTCAATGACTCAAAATCACGTCTTCATATTGTGATTTAAAGTACAAGACAGTTGGTGTGCTAATAATATTAATCAAGTGGGATTATTTTAGATTCCAGCCTCTATAACTAACATTAATGTGAACTTTGAAATATTTCAGTGAAATATGTACCATTTGTGTGTTATTAATTCTAGTGAATATTATACAATCAGAAAACAAAAGCATTTGGCTGTGTGACTTTACTAATAGATGGAGTCCAACTTTCAAATGATCAATTTAATAAACAAATATGTAAAGAGATTCTTTAGCACATATTTAGTCTAAAAATAGTATCTCCCAAAACAATAAAAAGGCAGCAGCTGAGCTTCACCACCAATTATTTGCAATAATTTTCTGTGTTCAAATGTAATTTTGTCCAGCTGAAACTTAGGTTAGACTGTAGAAAGCTATGTACACCCTGGTGCTTTTGCAGCTCTCATTATTCAGGATACAGCCCTGCCATTGAGAAACTTAATGCAATATTTGTACATCAAGGTTTTATAAAAAAAAAAAAAAAGTTTTTTATCAGTTACAAAAAATATTCACCAGTGGCCCACACATGTTTTGTTACAGAAGAATAATGATAACCTGAAGGCTTTGTTTTTATTGCTTTTGGGTTTGTATTTTACAGAGTCTTCGTGGTCCCAGTTTCATTACAGCTAAATGCATGAAAAATGCTCCAATTAGCAATATATGGAAATGGTTTGCAAATGGTTTGCTCGTTCGCTGTAATTTAGGAGTTTGCATAAATTACTGCATTCACAGGACTGAACTTCCAGCATGCCTGAGGGCTTTGGGCCTGGGCTTCTGGTTCAAATCAGTCTGTGCAATACCTTAAGAGAAAACCTGTCTTTTTCTGCCTTGTTTTTTGGTCTTGATGTATATTTTTTTTTTCTGTCACACTTATATCTCTGTACGGATATATATATATAGAAAGAGAGAGAAGAACTGGAAGTCTGTTCTCTGTGCATGCCTTGAGAGAGCAATTTGCAGAACACAGAAGAGGGAGATTTATTTGAAAGCATATGGAAGCCATGGGGGTGAAGCCTGAAGAGGCCACGTGTCCCAGCATGGGATGCTCCACCTCAGCCTGAGCAGGAGCTCTGCATCAGGCTGGGTGACCCCATGCTGTGCTGGCAGCCTGCAGGACCTCAGCTCAGTGACCAGGGAAATCTGGCTCCCAGTCCGCTGTCCACAAAGCCAAAACTTGCCAAAACGTTAGAAGAATTTTGCCAATTGCAAGTTGTGTAATCAAATGAAAAAATGGCACAAAAAGCAATGAATAACAGTTACACAATTAATTTTAAAAAAACATAGTATTGATGAAAAACAAAAGGCATGTACATGAATTTAATTGAATGGATGAATTGATTTGCTGGCATAAATAATAATTGAGGCTTTTAAATGTAGGAGGTCTATTTTAAAACTCTGTTTTAAAGAATAAGCTACCAAGGCATGTGCAGTGAAAAGAAAGATTGGTGCATAAATAAAGTATTAGAATTATGTAAAACCCCTGGAAGCTTTTGTGTCTGTAGCCAAAAAAATGTTTGTTTGCTGGGCTCAAGCTGAACTGTGATTGGAATACTTAAATTTTAGCTTTTCTTAGGATGGTTTTCCATGAGTAAAGCTCATAGTTCATTTAGAGCTTAAAAGTAGTTATTCAAATATTGCAGTAAATTATTATGATCTGAATGGGTTTTTTAAAAAATACTTTCTAGGTTGTGTCATCTCAGCTTAGTTCATAAGTGTTATGTATTTTTTATGAGAGCTGAAATGTTCTCTTTTTAAGTGGCAGTCTCTTGCTCACTCTTTAATTTTGAATTAAGAGTTATTTTAATCAGATGCCAGTTCCTGGCAGATTTTTTGAGCTGAGGTGCTCAATGTTGTCCTGTGCAGTTGTGTTTGTAGCTGTCTCCCTCCAGTCCCCATCTCTTTATTCTTTTTTCGTGTCCAGTGGTAGCACAGATCACCCATACTCCTATTTTTTCTTCCCCCTTGACACAATCTTTTCTTATCACCCAGATTCAGCTGAGCTCAGGACCTGTCTGGGTGCAGCTCAGGCTCCTCACTCAGGACAATCACTGCTTCTAGAATTTCTGCTAAATACCCCTCAGGGCTTTTCCAGGGGAAGGTGACTCTAAGAGCAGTATTGATTATTCCTATTCCTGATTTAAGTGGGTTGAAAGGATCACTGCTACAGATTCAGCCAGTCTCCCAAGTTTCAGACCTGATAGCTGCAGACTAGAGAAGTCATTTCCCAGTTTTGGGAGCTGATTTTTGATGTGCTACCCTCCTCCCTGTCTGAGTCCCAGGCATGCTGAAGTCTGGGCTGGAGACAGTGGTGACACCACTGTGACAGTGTGACAGGCACTGCACAGGTGCTGCTAAAGCAGAGCCACCTGTGAGCTCAAAGGATTTATTCCCTTTCCTCTTGAACAGCTCATTTTACTCCGTACAAAGTGTCTAAAGATAAACACAGAATGGTTAAAGACAAAGATTGCAGAAACAAAAGACAGCTGATATTGCCAAAGGAAAACACAGATATGTGAACACCATGGTTTCAGTATCTGGCTACTCAAGGGTGGGCACAGTGCACCCCAAAAGGGTAAGAAGGTTAAGTTCCTCTAAGGGCTCAAGTTATTTCTGTGTCTTCTTTTTTGTTTCTTGATTTTGTAAAATTTGCCTGCCATATAAGGTCCACAGAATCTGGGGGTGGTTGTAGAAAATATATTTGTAGTGAAGATGGACCAAGCTTTGTGTTATGGAGATATTTTAGCTTTGTTAAATGAGAGATTTCCTGCTTCCCCTGCATCTCAGTGGAGAGTGTCTCATTCATATTTCATCGTGCTGATGATTATGTTTGCAAAGAAGTCTCTTTGTTTAATGATCAATCAGGGAATTTAATTCATTAATCTGAAAGCACTCCGAAGCACAATAAAACATCATCTGCATTTTACAAATAGGGTACTAAAATAGGAAAAGATGCAGTTGCTTGGTCACATAAATCTGTGAGCGGCAGAACTCGGATTTCTTGAGTCTCATCTCTCTGCTTGCTTCATGAACCGTGGCCACCTCATCACTGTTTGGGAATGATAAATGCCTCCCATTTATAGGCACATATGCGTGTTCTGGTCATGCAGTAAACAAAGGGGCCTTTCAGTATTAATGAAAGTATTCACAAGAGGCCAAGCCTGTGGTCCTCGTGCAGACAAAACTCTTGTGGGCTTGTGTCAGAATTCTGCTTTGAATGATTGCTAGACCAAGCTCATAATGTGTGTTTAAACCTTCTCAGGGGAGGAAAAGAGCTAGCATGAAACAAAGCAGAAGTGTGGGTTTGGTTTGGTTTTTTTCTTTCAGAATGAAAAAGAATAAATGTAGCATCACTATGGATGAGATCATATGAGAAAGCCCCTTGCAAGAAAAGTGAGGTGACTTTTGCTGTTCCTAAAATGGTTTTCCTTTAGGTCACTGAATAAGTTTTAATTTTCATAACTCATCTGCTCAGTGGCTTACAGAAGACACGTTGCTTTTATTTGCCCAAATATTGATGTAGTAATATAATGGCTGCTATTTCTTATGATTATCCTTAGCATAAAAGTTTAGTGAAGGCTCTCACATTCTGTGTTTCTGAAGACACATTAATTTCACTTTGGTTTTGAAATTTAAGTTTCAAATCAAATTTCTCAAAGATCTTTTCCAACCTAAATGATTCTGTGTTGCTGTGATTAATTCAGGTGCTGTGTTCTCCAGGCCACTATAGACAAAAAAAGGACTGTGGACAGTTTGAAAAACAGCCACACAAAACTCCCAGGCTTTACCAGGAAATCATTCTCGAGGTGAAGGTACCTCAGAGTGCTTTGATAATACAGAATTTAAGAATAATTATGTCCATCTCACCTCTTCCATCAGTCCAGAGGACATTGCATTCTGAGGTGAGATAATCCCTTCCTCTCCTCCTAAAGGCAGGTTCATAGCTGCTTGAAAGTAACCATGGTGTTCACATATCTGTGTTTTCCTTTGGCAATATCAGCTGTCTTTTGTTTCTGTAATCTTTGTCTTTAACCATTCTATGTTTATCTTTAGACACTTTGTACAAAGTAAAACGAGCTATTCAAGAGGAAACAGAATAAAATAAAATCAATTTGAAAATAAAAAATTAGGCCATGTATCATAAAGTACTTTCAAAGAATATATAGGGAAAGTTTATTCATTATCTCTAGATTTTGGGTTTAGTTTGATTTGATGATTGGTTGTTTGGTTGGGTTTTTTTAGTAATTTAAACACACTCCAAAAAATTAGCATTTTTGAAATACCAGGTGGTAAGCTTCCAATAACCTGATTTTTTAAGATGACATTTATGGATGTGTGTGCTCCCACATAGATGGTTCATTGACTTTTTCAGTCACCCAAATATTTATATACATGTACACATCCTGTCAGTTTTGAGGAGGGATTTCAGTCCAGATGGACCAGTATTTTTGAGCAGAAAATTGTTTGGGAAAGGATTTCTCAGTCAGCTCGAATCTTGCATATCTGAGTAGCTTTCAAGGCACACTGATTTTGGAAAAGAAATACCAGTCCTGTTTAAATATAGAATGCTCCTACTGAAACCATCTCTGTCCAAAAAGAAATAGGAGCCAATACAACCAGGAACGATTTCCCTGTTCTTAAAGGTATCATAGTTTTAAGTTGGCATCACTGATACCATTAGTAAAGGTGTCAGCTTTTAAATTAACTATTAATGCCAGCAAAGTTTGAAGTAAGAGTTTTATCTCCTGGAAAAGAGAAAATCCCCACCTTTCCATTCCCATTTCTGTTTCTGTCCTAAGAGTACCAGAATTAAGGATATCTTCCTTCAACTTCCTACCTTACCAACTAATGTAAATTATCCACAGTGTGTTAGGGTGTAAGATAATGGTTTTATCCTCACATTTCTAGAGGACATCTGTAGTTATTTCCTTACTTAAACCTTTTTAATTATTGTCTAATTGCACTTTAGGCTGTAGTACTGGTGGCCTTGAGACACTGGGGATGCTGAAAATGCTGTCAAAGATTATTAAATACAAAAGCACCTTCTCTGGCTCAAGAAGTCCCTTTACCACAAATACCTGGAGAGTAGGGAAATATTCTGAGGAAGCATCAAAACCCATTTGTCTTCTTTCTGTACTCTTTTCAGGCAGATGCAGTTACAAAAATAGTTTCAAGTAACAATAGAATCTCTGTGGATGTCTGGTCTTATTTTATGAAATTCTTTTTGTAGTAGTTCTTACACTTGTAAAGGTATTGGCTATGAAATATTACCCCTAACGAAGAAAAATAGCTTTGCTTCAAAGTGACATTGAGAGTAAGCAGATGTAAACGCAAAATGGATGTTGAGTAGAGAAAGAAAAGTAGCACCAGAGGTGTCAAGTCACAGTTGGTCTCTAAAATTTACGTGTTCAGGGCCATGTTTCTTATGCTATCCACCAGTGGTGCCCAATGTATGAATATTAATAGGGTAATATTGAACCAGCTCAGGTTTATGATGTGAGTTACTCTTCCATTTACACCACTCGGGTCAAACCCAAGTATGCATTCATACTTCCAACATAATAAATCTGAACTTCAAAAACTGGAGACCAAGGGGTCTCCTCCCATCCCCATCTTTTTTGATGACAGAAGGTTGTGGGTCCCGTATGAGACTTGATTTTGGTGGAACTGCAACCTGCTCCTGTGATTTAAAAGTGTTTGATAAATGACTGTCATGCTAATCAAGCACCAGCAGGCAGAAGGGAGGATATCAAGTGAGTCTTTATCAAACCTGCCAATATCTCAGAGTGAGATTATTTGCTTTCCCCTGCTTTTCTCTGCTATAGCAGAGAAGTCTGAGGACAGTGAGAGAAACATCTATGAGGAGATTCATGCATACAGATTTCAGATATGCATTGCTTTCATGCATACAGATATGGTAATATTGTATATTATTTTTATTGTTTTATTGTGTAAAATGAGTTTTACTCCTTCATTTGTAAGCAAACAAGCAAAAAACCCCAAATGGTTAAATTAAATAAGAAATGTATTTCCAGATGGCCAAGCCATTCAACTAGCTGGAATACCAGATCCAGACTTACAGGGCTCAGTACTGATATAACATCTTTTTCTTTTTGTGCCCTTTCTGAAACAGCATGATCAATCAAGACGCTATTTTCTAATCATTTCTGTGCAAAGTAATTTGCTTTGTTCTTGTCTCTCAAGTGACAGATTGCTGAAGTTGAACCTCTGCTCAGACACCTCTTCCACACACAGTTTCATATTTCAGTGAACATTTCCCTGGCCTGGTTGACTTGATTTATAATAGCTGAGGTTAGTGGGAAATTAAAAATTAATTAATTTCAATGAATGTGTAATCAAGCAGAGTGGCCTGAGCTGTGGAGGTGCTAATAGGTCTCTCCTGGGTGTCCCCCTCCAACCAGCTGAGCCTTCAGGGTGTGGAACATCCCAAACTAGGAAGAGGGTCAGGGATTTGGGGCTGGGTCTCCTCCTGGTCCTGCAGGTTAAGGAAGGAAGTTTGACAGCTTTTTAAACACATTAGTGGGAAAGGGACATCTCAGTGAGTCATTGGAGTTAAGTTTTAGTACCTGATTTTGGTCTCTGTGTTGCTGTGGAGTGCTCACTTCTATCCCGTGCAAGCTACAACTTCTTTCATGGGAAAAAAAAGTTAAAAGCAGCTCATTCAACAGTTCAAAGGACCCCTAAATGCTCAGGGATCTGAAGTATTTGCAGAGGAATTCATCAGGAATTTGAATCCGTTACCTAAAAAATAGAAGTCCCCTTCATATCAATTTTTATATGGTAGGGAGATAATTTTCTGTAAACTGCTCCTTTCAAATGGGAACATGGGAGAAATTAAACACTGGTTCTTCTCTCTGTTTTTCCTGTGAGAGAAGAAGAAATGGATAGAAACAATAACTTCAGTGCATTACTGTTGATATGAGACTAACTTTAACCCTTTCCCAGCCTTAATAACACCATGGCTAAGTGATTCCAGCAGCACAGAGTTCCAGAGTGTATTCATGATCCAAATTGAAGTGGGAAGAGTAGTTCTCACTCAGAGTGATGCTGGGCTTTCATTACTGGAGCTGTGGCTGGTGGGAATCCAGCCACAGCCCCACCTGATCAGCTTTGAAGGTCACTGAGCCTTTGAAGGCTCAGAACAAATGGATGCATTATTAAATATATCTCCTGTCCTCACACTACACTGCATTTAGTTATTTATTTAAGAATCTGGACAGAGTGAGAAAAGCAGAGGAGTAGTCTTATGGAGCATCCCTTCAAAATTCTCTTTAGTTGCCAAAATATAAATTTTGTCTGTATGTGTGTGTGACTGCACATATGTAAATATTTATATATATGCACACATAAAATTTCTTTAAAACTGTTGAAAGATTATCTTTCTGTTGAAGGAAGATAGGTTAGTTGGAGCAAAGCTGTGAACAAAGATGTTTTACCTTTGCCAGAGCTATTGCATAAAAACCATAAAGAGCATTTTTTAGAATATCACTGTGAAGTTTTTTCTAGCATGTTGTACCCTAAACACTGATTCAGCTATAATAAAGCATGGCAAATATAAATCTGTGCATTTGAAATTTTACTGGAACTAAATACTCAATATTTTGCAGAGTATCTTAGAAGTGGTCCAAGAATTATAGTTTGAAAACAAAATACATAAAATACTTATTTTTATTTTGGACCCTTCTTTCCAAAGGTTGATGGCTGACACTTAGATTGTGACACCCTTTGATTTTGACTGCATGTTTGTCATATATTCCTGAAAACAGAAATGTATTATATTTTAAATAAAATGTGCTAGAGGAATGAAAGGAATTTGAATAACAAGGACTTTTAGAATGATTTCTCTATATATGGTCACTAGTGAAATATTTAGTCCATATTAATTACAACACAATGGTCATTAACTGTAGGGCAAGGACAACTTTATCTCTTCTTCCATTTCAAGAGTGCTCTGAACTTAAAATGAGTATATTTAACATGAACCTGGCTGTAATGGTTTGGATAAACCTCTCAAATTCATCTTTTTTTGAGGAGATGTGGGAGTCTTTAGGGTGTTTTTTCATCTCCAATGCCATTCCCAGGTTTCACTTAGTTATTCCCAGCGATAATGAAAGATTTATGCATCGACAAGTGTGGAGGTGAAATTGTGGTTAAAGCAGTGCTGCAAGTGATACTCCTGATCCCAGCAGGAGCTGCTGCCATGCTTGCATTTTTTGGAAGGTTTTGCAAAGTTTCCTCTCGTGAATAACCATAAATTATTGCAGTGAGGCTTTTCTTGTGGAAGCTAATGTCACCTCTTCTGGCCTGGAGCTTTCTGAGCTGCATAATAGAAGTTAATCCAGTACATTTTTTGCTCAGATGATCTGAAAGGCTTTTATTATATGGAAAAAAAGAGGATTTGCAGGCTTATGAAATAAGAACAATTACCATCAATTAATAGTTTGAGTGCTTCTTATTCCTTTCTCCCACAACTTTTTTAACAAAGAAAAGAATGAAAAAACCTACCCAAACAAAGAGAGACAAAAAAAACCCAAAAAAAACCCCAAAACTTTTCAGAAGTCAAAGTTAAGCCTTAGTTGCTGTGATTGTGCTGTAACAGCAGTTAATCTCTTGAGAGCTGTAACATGGATTGAATTCATCAAAAAGAGAATGTGTGTCAGAAATGACCCCGTGTATAATGGGCAGAGATCAGGTCCTGGTTTCATGGTGTATTAAAAACTAAAGACCCACAGTTTCAGGTCCCACATATAAAGAAAAGAGAGGAGATTAGTGAGTCAAGCAGGGATGTTATAAATAAGCACTCGCCTTGATTAGCCCAGCACAGGCTGCACTTCCAAATATTTGGGGCTTCAAAAGCCTTTGCTGATAGATTCTCAGAAGGAAAAAGCCCAAAACACAAAGTGCAACTCATAAAAGTTTGGTCTGTCTTTGCAGGGAATGAGGATATAGTGGTAGCTTTAAGAAATAGTTGAATTTCAGCTGTTTTTTTCAGAAACACTTAAAAAGAAATGGCTAGATCCTGACCTGCATCTCAGTTGTTTCCAAGTCAGGACTATCCTCAGAGTGTCTGCACACAGGTTTGGTTTCAACAGGTGGGGAAATGGAATTTATGATTATCTGAACTGCATGGGGACTTTAGTCCACAGATTACACTGACAAAAACAAACAAACAAAAAAAAGAGACCCCCAAAAACCCCCAAAAGAGACAACCCAAAAACCAACCAAACAAAAAAACCAAACCAAAAACACACTAAAAAAAGGAGGAAATTTGTTGATTGTATGCAAGGGTGATTAGGATGCATTCAGGATATCTTCGAGGTATCAAAATAGTTTTTAAATGTGATTGTAAACAAGATTTTTATTTTTTCATAACCTGTTACTGGTCTGTATACAAAGCTATACGCACAGCACTTTTTCTGCTACAAAACAGAAATAAGAACAAGAGATAGGTCAGTCAATATTTGTTCTTCTGTCACTCTTTTTTGGGCAATTTTGGGTCCAACCCTAATTTACTGTTGGCTGTTCCTCCTTTGGAGAAGTGAAGGGCACAGCAGAACAGTTTGTAAAAAGCAGACAAATTAACAAATGGAGGTGTTTCTTTGGGGGATCATCCTAAGAGGAATGTTGAGGAGAGGCCTTTTCCCAACATGACAGAAGCTGGTCCCCTGTGGGAATCCAGGGCATCCCTCTGGCTGCCCTGGAAGGCCTGGGACCCTGGCAGGGGGTCAGGAACCCCCCTGGACAGAGCCCCGAGAGACACTGTCTGGGATCTCTGTCCATGGAAAAGAGTTTTCAATCTTACAGGGTGAATTACAAGCTCTGAGTGTTTGATATAAGTAATAATTAGTGTGGCACGGGTGCAAAAGTAAAATTTTAGGATTCTAGGTTAGGGGTTCAAAGGGGACAAGATGGAGGAAATTGGGTGTGCCTTGTCCTTTTTCTCCTTCTTCATGCCCTCCATGTTTCACTGTAGTGTTGGCATTTTTCTGTTGGTTTAGGCTGGGGACACACTGTTCAACGTAGGTGACAGATATTGGCACATTATTGTAAATATAGCACAGGTAGTTTCTGGTATTTAATGTTTGTAACATCCCACTGAGGGCAGAGCCCCACACGCTGCCCTGCAGGACAGAGCTGCGGCAGGGCAGCAGAACATGTTAGAGATAAACAGAATAAACAACCTTGAAACCAGCACAGACGAATTATGGCTTCTTCTTTGGCAATGGGGCAGAAAGACAGAGACTTTCTACAATCTCGGAATCATCAATACCTCAGATTCCGACAGTCCCCAAACCTACAGTCAGCCTCCCTACTGTTGTCTTTCACCATTGTTTTGTGATTTGTTCTACATTAATTTTATCTCGTGGGAATTAAAGAGTTCATAGATAAAAGAAATTGAGCAGAGAATGAAAGATGCCTTCTCCAGAGCATTCTGGTTACTTGTGGAGTCCCTCAGGGTGCTGGACCATGAGGAGCTTCCCCAGGTCATCCTCATTTCCTCAGAAGATGAACTGCAGAATGAAAGAAAGGTGAAATGGGAGAGTGGATGAGGTGGGTATTAAAACCTTTAAACTCTTTCATATCCTTCACTTCACCTAGTTGCTTTCCTGCTGCCTGACAGTTAGGTTTGCTGGTGTGGAGGCAAAGGCTGCCAGAGGAAATTGTGGGAGTGGAATGATAATTGTGGGTTCCCTGTTAACTGCAGTCATCAACAGCTCAAGGTCAGCGCTAATGAATGTTTCCCCAAGGTTGGAATGAAAATTGCCCAAACCACTAAAAAGCTTCTCCATGGCCACAAGCAGGGCCTGGCCACACGTGTTTGGAGATGGAAGAATGAGATGAATGAAGTTTGAGTCTTCTGGGGTCACCAGGTAATGCCTTTACTAAGCACAGCCTGCTGAAATCGCAGGGCACAGGTAGGCTTTGCTGATTTGCCTTGTTTTGCAGTTGTTCTGTTGTACCTTTGAGAGGAAAAGTTGCCTCTTTCAAGAAAGCTGTGGGTATTTTTGGCAGACAAAAATATACTGTGGCTTTGGTATTCCTGATGTGTGGGGTGGGGGGAGACTGTATTTGGAGCAGCAACACAAACATGAGAAAAACTTGTGTGCTTTTTGTGATCTGGAGTGTAAATAGCAAGTGCAGAAAAGAAGGAGGTGAAATATGATAATTTCTGACCTTGTAATTTGTCAAACTCCCCCATCCATAACATTTTTGCACGGCTTTACTATCTTGTGGAGATTATATTTTGTTCAGATACCAGATCTTCCTGCTCAACCTTTAAAGTCCTTCAAGAGTAGTTGACCTTTAAAAAAATTAAAACAAAATGCCAGATGAGAGCTTTTTAAGTGAAACTCTTGCCTACATCCTTTTCCTCTGATATTATTAATTGCTTAGGCATAGTTTACGCTATCTTGCTATTGCAGCACATCCAGGTTTGTTGGTAGAAGCTGAGGAGAAGAGTGGAAAAAAATATAATCCAGATCCCAAGACTGCTCTTTTTCTGTGGTAACTAAATTGTAAATAGAACTGAGTAAAACGTGTAGCAGAAAATTAGTAGAAATCAAACTGGATCAGTGGGAAAAAGTAACCTTATCCTCAGAATGCCAAATTCTGAGTTAGAGAAAATGTTTCAAGGCCTCCAGAAGTAATTTAAGGATCTGGTGAGCAGCATTATTGTTTTCTCTGTAAATGAATTCAGTTGGTTGTTTGCTGGTGTGGGAGCTGGAGTTCTGGGTAGGCAGTGTGCTGTGCATGGACTGAAAATGTGTAATTAATTATCTGCGCTGATTTCATGCAGGGGATAAATCAGAAGGGAAGAAATACATTGGAGGAAACAATCACAAACTGGACAAATGGGGAAGGAAGGAGGGAGGGGAAGCAAAGGCCTGGATGACCTAAGTAATTTCCATCTCCAGCTTCTATAAATCAGGAAATAAGCTTACTGGGGCCTTGGGATATTCACATTAAAAAAAGAAAAAGAGGAGTCAGCAAATCCTCCATGAGCAACCACACTGCAATTCCCAATGGAAATCCTGGAGGAGGAATGATAGGGGAGAAAATAAATGTCAGGAACTTCTGGGCTCAGGCCTTGGCATGCCAGTCCCAGGGAGGGCATCAGCAGGACACTTTCAAAGGTTTCTGTGACAAATAATGGGAAAATACACTGCCTTTTAAATGTGATGCCACAGCCTGAAGATCTACTTTGGGACTGATCTCTGTGTCCAGCAAGAATATCCTGGTCTGTTTGGGTCTGCCTGTTTTTATGGGCTCTGGTTTGTCTTTAGGCAGCTTCGGTGAAACTTTCCTTGCTGTTACCTGGGGCCTTACAGGCTTTTTTAAGTACCTCTTTTACCTTCTTTAGATCTGACCTGTGACGTGGGTTTTGTACCCATTTCGGAGCAGGGAATGCTCTAAAATAGAGGAGAGCAAAGCAGGTACCATGCTGTGCTGGGGTGTTTGTTGTCCCTTCTGTCCCTTTTGCCTCAGCCTTGTCTGCCTTTGGTCTCCCTCAGTTTTTTGGGACACAGAGCCATCCCTAACCCTTTTTCTATCCCTCTGGGGGCCTCCTGGCTGCAGGGAGAAGGAGGCATCCTGCTTCTCCGGAGTTGCTACCTGTTGGACTGTGGCGCCTGTGGATAAGGAAGGAGGGACTGAAGAGCAAGACCCAGGGGTTTTCTGGCTGCCAGCTGGTTTCTTTTTACAGATAAAACTGGATTGCCCAAAGCCTCATCAGTCAGGAATGTGAAAAATCAGTATTCAGGTTTCACTGCTTGTGCACATTGATTCTGCACCTCTTCTTAGTCTTCAGCGGTTTGTCAGGAGCGTTGGTGTGAATGTAGGACATAATTCTGGTATGAAGTCATTGATTACACCAGTTTCAAGATATTTTATAAGGCCGATCCAAATCCTTGAATAAAACCAGAAATGAGGTTGGAGAAAACCTCTGATGGCTTGAGAGTTATGTGGTCTGCATTTTGACAGAAGAATTTCACCCTCCCTTGTTTCTCACAGCTACTCAGGGCTGAATCCACACCCTCCAAATATCAGCCTGTCTTTGTTAAAATAGGTGAGGAATGTTCTTCAAACAGATATATTTTACTCTGCAAAGAATTTTTTAAAGAACCATTCCCAATATTTTATTTTAGTTGTATGCATCTGTAGTGACTGTTTAGACATTTTACTGATTTCCTACATGGAATGAAGCTATGAAGTTCATTCAAAAGCAGGACCAGCATGCTTATGGCATTAAGTATTTAATTTCAATTGCCTCATAGTCATTCTAATAATAATTAAAAAAACAAAGGTAAGGAAATCCATAGCAAAAATTTCTAATGACAAATTTAGAAATGTCTAAGCTAGAGATGAAATAAGACCTATTTGTTTTGTCTTTCTCAGTGTTTATTGCTCCTACTTCCAGTGAGTTCCAGAGTAATTCTTACACCTGAGGCTGGAATGGGGCAGCTTTAAGGCAAGAAGTTGTCTTGCTGCCTTTCTCCGCCTCTAGAGCTTGGCAAAAATGCCAACATTTCTGCCAGCAGAATCACTGGAAGGAAAACACTTGAATCCCTTCCCACTGCTGGTATTAAGTAGGCTGAGTCAGAAAAAGCCCTGCCAAACCCGGCTCTCTTTCACTCCCAGAATGGCACGGAATTACGAGGTTTTTGCTTGTGCTGAAATGCTAATGGCCAAGCTGCTGTTGTTTCAGAAGAAAAGTGCTTTATTGTCAAGGCTTTGAGCAGCTCTACCAAATCCGCTTCCCATATTCTACAGATGGTTTTGGTGACTTTTTTTTGGCCCTCGGTATTCCATCCTCACAAAGGAGCTAATGTTCCCCATTGTGGTGAGAGCACTGCAGTTTGCAATTTAGTTTGGTGTTGTGATGCCCAAAAACACGATGGGCTCACACAGGGCTGGAAAGAGGAAGGAGCTCTATCAGGCCTCTCAGTGAGGATGCTGTGCCTTGCATCATAACTTTTGCTGGTCCCTTTTGCAGATGTTTTCTCCCTGCTTCATAGAATGTCTGTCTGCTGCTCCTTTCCCCTTTCTTTTTCTTGTACAAATATTTAGGTTTTAAGCATATCTGTAAGTTAATAATGACTGAGATAACAGAGGAAAGCTGTGTAATGTCCCTGGGCCTTGAATTCAAGAGAGGAAACCTATTTTTAATATTTTTGCAGGTCACTCCTTTAACTGTAACAAGTGAACCTTCCCCTGGAAGAACAGTTACTTTGCTGAAATGATGTTTTTCAAAAGGATCCACAAAGCTCATTAATAGGCTTTGGCTTTGGCTATCTCTAGGTAGCAATTTACTGGTATTTTCTTTGTTGTCACAGCCACATTTTCTATTCCTAAAAACACTGTAATCTGTCTTGGGGGGGAGGGGGTGTGTGAGCAGGGGGAAAGTGTGGAATAAATAATCAGGGTCCTTCTTTGGGAACATGATGTTCTAAAGTAAAAGTTGTGCAATCATTGATACTGAACAATGAAAGCTTTGGCTCTGTCCAAGGTTTTTGGGAAACTTTTTTGGAGTGAGAAGAAAAAAAAAACATAAACAGATGTTTAGCATAAATAAATTAATTGCATATTCTCCACAGTTTTCATAGAACAATCCTTGATATTACTAAGTGAAATGAGAATATGAAAATCATGGACTATGACAATTCTTCTAGATAGCTTTAGCCTTTACACAGTGATGCTTGCATGTAACTTCAAAATCTGCTGTTTGAAGTCCCAACAGGGCTTCCCAAGGGCTAATAGGATATTTTCACTATTGTAATGGGATATAGTCTTGCATGTAGTCACATGGAAATTCCCTTGAGAACCGCTGGACGTGGGAAGAAATGTCTCTTTTTCTTTCATTTCACCCCCTCTCTTTGTTCTGGGTATTATTCATAATGAGTTCTAGATTACCTTTTTATTGAAGGGACTTGAGAAGCACAGCAAGACTACAAACTGCTTCTTGCCCAATTTAGGGAGGATTAAATGTAGCCCTGGAAATTTGTTCTTGTGCATCTCTTGCAGCACTGAGCCGTGTTCAGGAGGCTGCCATTGGCTCATTGGCTCTGCCATTATTTTGAGCAAAATCAGTTTGAACCCTTTGAAAAGAAGAGTTCTCTGATGCTCTCACATGTTTTCTCTGCTGGCACTGCAGTGTGCTTTTGAATTGTTGAGCAGCACTCTCAGCTGGCTGCCATAAATTTCTTTCCTAACCCAGCCTCTCTCCTGCAAATTCAAAGTCCAGATCTGGCCACTTGTCCGAAGTACAAGTGAGGAACAATGGGGTTTTGTGATGGAAATGCTGACCCCACCAGACCTACAGCCATGAGCATCCTGTGCTGCTGGAAGGGCTCTTGGCCAAGGTTCAGCTGAGCCACGTGCCACCCACCCTTCCTGGATTATTGATCAGTTATTGATCATCCTACCTGCCCCAAACTGGTGCTTACAGGGAGGGCAAAAGGGCAATGAATGGAAGAGTTTGTTTTTTTTTTAATGGTTGCCTTCCAGTGCTGTTGTATGTCTTTTATACCATGTGATTAAAGCCTGAATAGCAACACATGCAATGGTAACTTGTGCTCTTCTATTTTTGATACAGTGGTTTCACATGTAAATTCAAGGGAAAAAAAAAAAAAAAAACCATGAGCTGAAAGCAGCAGTGAAGGGTAGAGACCTAGCAGAACTGCTTAGATGTTGTTTTAAAAAAGCCATTTTTTGTAAGTTTGATTAAGTAAGAGTGAATTTTCCTGAGCTTTCGGTGTTTGGTAGGAAGATTTATGAGCATAAGCTAAATGGTGCTCTCAGGAAACCAAAGTTCCCACAGAATTCAGGAAATCATGTAATTTTTTTTTTCTGCAACACTAAAAAGAGCATTCTGCATTAAAAGGCATATCTGTAGGTCACTGATGTTCTGAGGGAGTGCAGCTGTGGTACTAATCCTGACCACTGTAATTTTACTCCCTGTTAGAAAAATAAAATAACCAAAGATAGATTTACATATATCTGGGAATTACTTTGCAATAACTTTATTTACTTTAAACTGAAGAGTCAATCCAGACAATTAATTTTTATCTGTAATCTTTAAATACCCCCCCTGTTTCTTCTCCACATATTGTTTCCCAAATAAGTGTTGCAGTTCACATCCACTATGAATATTTCAAAAGCCTTGTTGTTCTTCTCTCCTGTCATCTGACATGTCTTTGTTTCTTTCTTTTATTTTTTTTTGTCTGAATTACAGTATTTGGTCTGAAATTTATTTCTTTCCTCAAGCAATTACAGCTGAGTTTTTACTGGGTGCACTTGTGATGTTGCTGCAGTTAATGGCCGTGCTCTGTCCCTGACATTTAACAAAGTGCAAGCACTTAAGTGAAATAGAAACTCTGATTTAAGATACGTTATTTCAAGCTTGTTTTCACAGTTACTGTTTAATTTGCAAAATGTGAACATGGATTGCTACAGGGATTCCAGAAGATCATGTTTTGGCTAAAGCTGTAGCAGCAGCTTTCTTTCCATTATGTGTTTTCTCTGCTTATATTTAGTGAGCATTGCATTGGAGGATTAAACTTGCAGCTTTTAAGGCAGTAATATTTTTTAACTGATTGTCCTATGAACTGACCCTTCTTCCTTTGGAATTTTATAAGCTGGAATATGTTGTACAGCAGGATATCAGCAAGCTTGGCAGCTGAGGGTCATCTCTTCCTGGGAAAAGCAGCCCCTTGTGTTAAAGGGAAGGTTTCACTGTGGATTTTCTAGCTGAGGTATTTTTGTCATTGAATGGGAGGCTAAAAATTGAAATAATCTTTTAAGAAAGTGGCTAGAAAAGTGGTGAGTTCATGAGCCACAAACCTGGGCTGTGTTTCATTCCAGACAGCTATGAAAGTAATGTCTGTACACAAAAAAAAACCCCAAACTTTTCAAAGTTTCAGATGGCTTATTTTTGAGCAAACAAGCAACACTGTTTTAATTTAGAAAGACATGGGAATTTACATCTTTAAAATATGCAGACTCATCATTTGTAGATGAGTATCCTTTGCTTCAGCAGGAAGGACAGGGGGAGCTGTTTAAAGTGGCATTGAACTCACATCAGAGGACCAAAGCACTCGTCTGGGGGTTTGTATTTTCCTTAGCAGTGAGGTAATGATTAGATGATGAAATAAGAATATGAGCCAACAATTTCTCAAAGCAAGTGTTTGCATTAATGTGCCTGTCAGGGTTCCACGACTGTGGTTACATCTCAGAAAGTGACAGTATTGCAGGCAAATAGTTGCATTTAAAACTATCACCTTCTCCTGACTCTTTTTGAATTATGGAAGCATTTCCACATACCTTGTAGATTTTCACACCGAGCTTTTTACTGTTTTGCAGTAATGAGCTGTCAGCTTTTTACAATTTCTTACCACTTCACATTTCAAATATGGATCTTTAGTTCTCCACATTCTAAGGGCCTAAGATCAAAAGGAGCTTCCTTTTTAATTTTATTCCTTTAACAGCAACAGTTCAGTCCTGTTTGCCTTTTTCTTCCAACTGTGTAAGACCAGAAATTAAATACCTGTTTAGTTCATCTACATTTAATACTAATTTGCAGTAGCAACATGATAAAAGACAGAAGTTTTTAAGCAGGAGGGGGTTTAGAATTGTCTTAATCCCGTCTGAATAAACCCTAAATTAGTGGGATTAACACAATTGGATCTGTGTTTTACCTGGTAAAGACCCTCCAGGGGATAAAAATGGCAGAGAGGAGGGGAAAAGACATTCATCTAGAATAGCACTTAAATATATGCCTTGCCCCTTAGGATATAGGTACGTGCTTAAATTAAAGTATATTTTAAACACACTTCCTGAATCAGAGCTGTAGAGAGCAAGAACTCCTGGAGTACATAAATAAAGGTTGAGAAACAAGGAGACAATGAAGTCAGGCAAGAACAAGAGGAGAATTCAGAATTTTTTAAAACTATAAATAGTATTTGTTACAGAAAGAACAACCAGTCACACCAGTTCATATTTTCAGAGCTTTGATCTAATTTCAGGCCATGACATTTCTGTCTGTCCTTTTCTAATGGGAGAGAAGGTGACTTGTCAAATGAAAAATGGTTTGGCATTGAGGAGAAGGTTACAAACCTGAACTTTTGGTAAATCTAAACGCAAATTGGAGAAAGAAATTCGCAGCATGATTTTGGGGATTTTTTGTTTTGTTTTTGTTTTGTTTTTTTGGGTTTTTTTTTTTTTTGTTTGTTTGTTTTTTTTTTTGGCTAGCCAAATACAATTGATGTTCAATCACTGATATTCTGGAAGTTTCAGCTCAGTTCACAAAGTTTTAATCTTTATGTGAAGTGTAGCACCACCTTATTTTTCTAGGTAGCTGTTTATGCTTCACTGTACAAACAACAGCAACAAAAATATTCACAAAGGGTACTTGGTTTTGCTTTTAGAAGCTTCATGTTGGGCTTATACTTTTTATAGTGTGTCTTTGTAACAGCACCCTTTAATTCCTTTGAAAGCTTTTAAACTGGACTCTGTCAGCTTTGCTGCTGAATGAAGATCACCCTGAAGACAGATTTGTGGTAACTTTTTTTGGCCACTTTTCCCTTTTCCAAGGTGTGTTTCTAATCCCAAGCACACTGGAGCATGATTCAAGACATATTGCCTGATTTAATTCCAGTGCTCTGCTGGTTCCCCAGCAGTATCCAGGCATGCCATATCTCTGGAATAAAGGCAGCAGTGAGCATGTGGTGGGCTCTGTAGGTGGTTTCAGGTTGAAGAAGCTGCCTTCCTTCAGGTGGGAAGTCAGCCTGTCAGGCTGAGTTATGGGAACATGATTAGTGCACCAAGTTCATTAAATGAAAACTTTTGCAGCTCTGTGTTCCCATTGCTCCCTGTTTGTTCCAGTGAAACAATCCAGTTTTTCATTCACTGAGTGGATTTCCATGTGTAGGCCCAGCAGGAGGACATTCCAGATTCCCCATTGATTTCCTCTGCCAGAAAGTTGTTTTGTGATTCTGGTTGGTGTCATGTATAGAAGCTGTATTATCTGTTTTCTTTTGCCATGGTGGATACGAGCAAACTTGTGTTTGGATAAAATGTGGAAGAACAGCATGTAATGACATGGATATCTCATGTAATGACATGGATATCTCAACCAAACTATTACAGTTGCCCTTAAAATATTCTGCTGAGTATATTTAAATATTATATATTTGCAACCCAGAAGGCTAAGCCCCATCATGTAAGCTTTTAACACAGAATCTGACTACGATTTGATAAAGAAGGGATGCACTAACTCCAGATGTTGCTGTCATTTGCTATTTTGAGCAGCTCAGGAGCTTCCCAGGTGAGACATAGAGGTAAATTTCACTTTCTGTCGGCCAGGAGCTGAAACTTGGTACCTTTAGCATTGCTGTTTCCTGCTCTCATTCATAAACAAATCTTTCCTCAGTGATTGCAGTCACTTAGGGATTGAAAGGGCTGCAGGATCTGGCATCACCCTTTGTGGGGCTCTGTGATGCAGAGAGCATGGTCTGAGAGGTCATTCCTCCCACAAGCGCTGTCTTGTGCAGTTTTCAGATTTCCCTTTTTTTTTTAAATAAGCAGTTTTATTAAAACCAAAACCAAACTAAGGGAAACTATTTATGCAGGCTTTCAAGGGCACTTTGAAGATGCTTATCTGGCATCAATATTCATTAGGAGTGAGTTGCCTTCAGTCCATTTTGCGGCCTCTTAAAAGTCAAAGCCTAAAAGGTTTTTGACGAAGGGCAAGATGCTTTCTGTTGTTATTTATTTATATGTTTGTAACTGGGAAGAGTGACCTTCTTCCTAATGAAATGTATCCTTTTCTGTTAAGAGAAAAGTGGCCATTTCTGACTAAAAAGCAAACTGTTATCAGTCAGGTATAGATTCTTCTCCAAGCAGTGAGCAATATCCTTAAAAGGTTGTGCAGACCTGTCTGCTACAACAGCTACACTCTGCTTGTCTTTCAGGGACAAGATGAAAAAGGTCACTGAGGTACAGTTGCTGTACTCTAATATTTACAGATAAAGTACCAGATATGCCTAATTTAGAAAAGAAACGTTGTGAGCTTTGCATCATTAATTCATTTTTGTACTCTCCTTTTAAGCAGATCTCCACAGATGATTGGTGGAGGGCTTAGAGATTAGTTTAATAAATGCCTAGGCTAAATGGAGCTGAAAATTCAGAGGAATGGCTCAATTTGCTCAGTGTTCAGTGAAATAAGCTGGTGTGTCAGCCAGTTGTACACACAGGATTTTTGCTAATTGATCACAGGTCACATCCCGCTGTTTCTTAAATGACCACATTCATCTCCAGGAGTGTACTGCAGAAGTGCAGAGTTTTACGTGCAAAAGGAGCCTCCTCTACAGCACACCTGTGGGGTGTATTATGCCTTTTAGGTGCTACTGGCTGTTCTCATCCATTTTTAGCTTGAGCTACATTTAAAGCCTTTTAAAACCAGATAAGATGCCCAGACATGAGTACTGCATAGAAATTAAGAGAAATCTAAAAGGTCCCCCTGATCTGTAAATGC
Source organism: Taeniopygia guttata (assembly GCF_048771995.1). Taxonomy (NCBI): domain Eukaryota; kingdom Metazoa; phylum Chordata; class Aves; order Passeriformes; family Estrildidae; genus Taeniopygia; species Taeniopygia guttata. The sequence continues at coordinate 16,878,887 of NC_133024.1, read as the reverse complement.
ATGAAGTGGCATTAAATGCATCAATGAATAACATGACTTATGCTATTTATTATTCAGTCTCTGAAAATGCTGTTGTAATTCTTTCAGTACATTATATTTCACAAAAAATATATCTAGAAAGTTGAGACCTGAGTAGAGGGGTGAGTGTTTCATTAGACAGCAGGTCTGCATCCTCACAACAGCAGTGCAGGGAGAGCTGCTCAGATTTAATTCCAGATCAATAGGAAGACTGCCAGGGTCTGGTGAAGCAGAGCAGGGACACATTGTCATCGTGTCTCTGCTGCCTGTCCTACAGCTCACATAAATCAAAGCATTCAGCAGAGACAAGTGATGTTTCCATCGATCTCGGCTCAGGGAGCTGTCCTGGAGGAGGCTGTGATGTTCTCCAGAGTGTCAGGTGTCTTTGATTTGGTTTCAGATGGATTCTGAGTCCCATCAGGGCAGCTGTTAGGAATGGCTGGAGTTCACCTCCCTGCCTTGCAGGAGTGAAAGTGGCGGAACGCTCGCGGTGTGGTTTTGATCTTTTTGATCAACAATCTGAAAGAAGAGCCAAGTAAAATTATGTACGAATTATTGGAACCTGACCCCTTGGTTCTTCTTCATGCCATGGGCATCCAGCAGAACCAAATTTTACAGTTTAGCCTCAAAAGCAGCACGTGCAAGTTGAGGGCAAAAATTAAAGGTGGGAAACAGTGAAGCTGTGTTGGTTTTGGAAATAGTGTGCTGGCTGGTCATTCCATCACACACTGCTTTTTCAGCAAAGGTTTTCTGGCTTATCATGGTCTTCCACACCAGATAAAAGACTCTTTCAGATCTTAAATAAGTGAGTACACTTCTGCCAGGAGGATGAACTGCAGGAGATCAGCCTCCAGGGATAAACTGTTTTGGGAATTTAGGCATAACTCTATTTTATCCCCAGTTATGAAATAGCAAACCTAACCAAACATCACTTCAGATGATATTTCTCTCAATAAAAATTAAAGTAGCTTGAGTGAAGTGGAGGTTAAACAAGAACTGAATCAAAATCTTATTGAAACAGTTATTTGTTTTCAGCACTCCAAACCAGTTGATTTTTATTGGGATTCAGATTTTAGCATTGGAAATCTTCAGCACACAATAAAGGCAGTTAGGCCTTCCCCTTTAGTTTCATCTGTGAGTTTCTTGCTCACAGAATAAAAGAAGTGTATAATTGAGTATTTACCTGCTGTCTTAATATTTTTTATGTTCAAATTACTACCTGCTATGTTCATGTTCAATATCTGGTGTTCTCACTAAGAAAATTATTGAGTGTTGTAATGTGCTGGTAAGGGAAAAGGGGAAAAAAAAATATGATGAACCTATAGAGATCCAGGTGGGACTGTGATATTCACATGCTATGCATTTTATATCATTATAAACCCCAGAAAAAGAGACAAGGAGATAGAGAGAAGGGTGTGGCACTGGTAATATTTTATAAGCTGTTTTGCACTGTTTTCAAGAGCTACGTGTCAAAGAGCACAAGAAATGCAGCTGAGACCCCAGGAGCACGAGGCAGGAATCCTGCACCATGGAGTTTGGGAACTGATCTCTAGGAAACTGATATTCATATGCTGTGCAAGTTTTACAATAGCTGGAACGGAGGGTTTGATTGACACTGTTTCTTCTTTACTCCTTAGCGTTGGAATTGCATGTAGGAACTGTTGGATTTTGAAGTGTGTGAGGACATCTGTTGTGGTAAATTTATTTTTGAACAAAGCCTCTGTGCCAAAACTGCACAAAAATCTGTCAAAGTATACTTCTCATAAGTTATGTGGTCTCTACCATTAATAATGATTATTTTGATGGGCAAATGTTGCCTTCAGGACACAGACACCAATGCTGTCATTGTTTTTTTGGGGTTTTTTTGGGTTTGTTTTTGGTTTTGGTTTTTTTTTTTTTTTTTTTTTTTTGGTTTGGTGGTTTTTTGTTGCTTGCTTATTTGTTTGTTTGGGTTTTTTGTACTGCCTTCTAAGGTCATTATGCTACAATTCCAGCCAGAATGAAGAGCCATTCCTATTTTGATTTACTAATTTACTGATTTTCTTCAAGCACTTAAATTCTTCTGGAGTCTGGCATGAAATATTCCTTGAGTATTTCCTGTTTGCAGCCAGCTGATTTCTGTGAGCTATTCAAACATCTGAAGCTGAGCTGCTGGCAGTGGTTAGTGCAGCCAGCTTCGAGTGCCTCCAGAAACCCAGTTTTAGCTCTAGCATGTAGAAGTGATAAAAAGGAGGAGGTGAAAAGAGAAGTTGCAGCTGGCAAATGGAAATAGAGCCTTCTTGGATCCTTGGCTCCATCTTTGACTGAATGCATAACCTTAAAAGCGTTTTTCATCCATGAGGTGTCTCAGCTACCACAGATACACAAGAAAGCAATGCTCTCTTGCACAAAAATCTCTGAAAGAGTGACAGAAAATGCAGAGTGGCTTTGTTGCAGGTTTTAAAGCCTCATCCCAGCCCCAGAGTTCTCAGCACCCAAGCAGTCTTGCTGCTGCTTTGGTGAGCAGATTGTCTTTGGTGCTGAAGTGTTTATGATGGGCTTGCTCTTCTCAACTCACAAGGAACAAAAAATATCCCCTCTCCACTGATGGTCTGCAATATCAACTCCAGTAATTCTATCTCAGCCCTCCATGCACACTTATTTCCCTTCAGATGTCTGTGGGGGCAATGGAACTACTGTTTTTTCAAATGCTGAAGATAACAATGACTCTGTTGGACTCACATTTGAGAGGGACAGGCGTCTGGATTTTACAGCATGTCCTGAATGGCACAAACCCAGAGTGCTTCAGTGGGGATTCCATGGAGCTGGAGATGCTCAAGCCTGCTGCTGGGAGTGTTCAAACCTTGTCTCCTGGGTGTGGCCACAGTCCCAAGGGTCTGAACATCACTCTCGTGCAGGTGTTCATAACCACATGTCACAGATGCTGACAAGGTGATATTTAGGCACTGAAATACACTGTTTAATCTTTCTTAAATAAAGAGAAGAGCATGGAAAGCTTCTTTAAGGTGTTGGTGATGCTGGAACAGGTTGCCCAGAGAGGCTGTGAATATCTCTCTGGGGATATTCCAGAATCCTCTGGGCACAATCCTGTGCCCTGTGCTCTGGCATGGCCCTGCCTGAGCAGGAAGGCTGGACCCCATCACCAACTGTGGTGCCCTCCAACCTGACCCACTCTGGGGTTAATTTAGTAATAAATGGAGCTCCTAAAATTATTGCACTTTAAAAAAAAATAACAGAAAATATCTACTCCAATATTATGCATGAAATCCAGTACTCCTATGAGTTATTTATTTAAAGTTCTTTCCAAATTTATTTCTTAGTTATGCAATAAGATGCATTAGGATTTCAATATCCTAATAAATTTTTCACTAATGTCTTGTGAAGAAGGAATTAGACTGACAAGTAATTGATGATTCATTTTAAAATTAGAAGCTGACAAAGCTTAATTTGAGGACAATTTCCATTTTTGTATCCAATATACCATTTTGAGAGAGTTTTCTAGATAGAATGTCAGTCTGACTTTGGGTTTTTTGTTTTTTTTTGCCTCTTATAAAGAGCAAGATTGCATTGGCTTGTGTTGTCTTGCATCAGAGTTGGTCTGCCTTAGAGGAAGTTTTGATGACTGTGAAAACTCAGGGAAAAGAGAGGGAGGGAACAGAATTGTTGCTTTTTATGGTTGCCTTGTAACTTGATGTGCCAAGTTTAGTATTAGTTTTGTGTTCTACTTTCCAGATTACCAATAAAAGGGAAGTTTCTTGTTCCTGAATCTCTAATTAGGCTCTATTTTACAAATTATGTTCTTTAGATAAAAGCTGTGAGATGACTCATGTGGACATGAGAAGAATTGTTATGGACATGAGATAATCTACAGTCTATTCCTCAGGAATTTCTGATTACCCAGTGTACCTCCTTTATAGATATTCCTTCCAGCACCTTCTCCAGTGATGTTCAGCAGGCTGTGATGGTTCTACATTGAAAAATTAATCTACATAAATGCTATTAAAATGTTTTTTTAAAGTTAAAACTGTATTTTTAAACACAAACAGCTAAAACTAGTTGGAAAATTTTAAACTCTAGTTCTTGGGAAACTGTCCTGTTATCAGTGAGTCACAACACTGATAAAATATTGCAAAAGAGCAAAGAATGGTGTTTATTTTTCTGATCAAGTCCTAGTTTTAGTTCTGTAATGGCTAAACCACTGCAATTGCAAATAACTTGAGTTGAACAGTAATAATTTCTAATTGTATGAAAAGCCTCAATATAGTTTATTTTCAACATGCATCCCAGAGCCTTCTCAATTGAGTTCCCAGGTTACCCTGCAGGAGGAGAGCAAAAGAGAAGGCTTAGCAGAAAGTAGTTTTTTGCTGCTGTCTAATTCTAAACTTCTAAATGCATTTCTTGATATGTGGGAAAGTTTTTTGCCATCTCCCTAGACATTTTTATGATCAATTTAAATATTTGGTTCTGACATCCTGCTTGATGAACATCCTTTGTAATTTAATATGGTTGAGATGAGTATCTTCCACTCATCAAAGAGTAAAATCTTTGGTGTTTTGTTTCTCTGAAGTGGGGAGTGTAAGATTCTAATGTGAAGTGTGTCATAAGTGATGTTTTGGGGGAAAAATTTTATTTTTCTAATGAATGTCTAGGTTATCAGTTTAATAATGACTTTATGGTATTTTTCTTTTTTCCCCCTTTATTTTATTCTTCCTATAAAATATGAGAACTAATAGTCTCATAGATAATAGTCTCATGGATTGAGTTTCTGGTTCTCTGGGATCCTTTGGAGTGCTGAATCCCTCTGGCTCTTCCCCAGTTCCCTGACTGGGGTACCAAGCTCTTCTGTGGCTGGATAGCAATGGCTTGGACATTAATAGTGGTGTGACTGAATGCCATTTCGTGTCATCTGTAGTGATGAGTTGTTTCTTTTGTCTATTTCTGTTTGTTTTTTTTTTGGTTTTTTTTTTTTTTTTTAATTTTGATTGTTTGGTGTGGGAGCATATTCTTAGCAAAAGTAATTTGTATGAAATGCAAATGTGCCAGTTGTCCTGGCACTGGTTACCTTACATAACTCCACCAAATGGCCGTGATTCAAGGAAAAGCTCTGTTTGTGCAGGTGCTAAGTGCATTTTTGGAAGCCAAAATGTGAAAGTGTTTGTTGTACTGTCAAGAAATCATTCTTTTCAACTTGTTACTGCGATGAATTATAGATTTCCAAACTATGCTTGTGCTATTTGTGATGCACCATTTGCATTCTTCACAGCAACTTTGGCATGACCCTGGTACTGGCTAACAGAGGTTTAAAGGTTCTACCTGTGGTAGCTGGGCTTCAAACAGGGATGATTTTTGTTTGCCTTACAAGAAAGATGTCAGGATCTTGAATTGACAGCTTCCATGCTTTGGCCCTGACAGGAGCAGCTAAGCAGTTTTTTTTTTTCCTAGACCTGATAAATATGAGTAGAAGATGTCAGATTACAGGTGAGGGAGTGACCCCTCAGATGAAATAATTTGGTGTGGATCTAGTTTTAAGAAGCAGGGTGGAGCAGGGTTTATGGCTTGCTGGAGAGATGCAGCTGGAACCTGGGGAGCACATCTGTGTCAAACCTTGACCAAAAACCAGAGTGGGGCATGCCAGGGTCCTTCCCTTTGCTCCCTGAGCTAAGAAACAGCAGAGAATCTCTGGGCTTCAGGGGGCAAAACCCCCAATATTGATGTGGTTTTATAGATTCCCATCCTTAGGAAAGAGAAATACTCAAGAGCTGGCCAAAGATCCCAAACTTTCCCTGATCAAACAGCTTTTGAGCCTTTTCTAACCATAAATATGGTGATAAGCACTGCAGCATGCCCATATGCTTGCATGAATGCAAAGAGGCTTACAAAAGAAGTGTTTAGCAGCAAAGTGTGGGACATTATTTCAAACTTGTGACAGTGGAGCTTTGTTCCTGTCTTTGCCACTGCAACTGCACCAAGTGCAAGGTTTTGTTTGTCTCCCAGTTCCTTGCAGAATAAATATTGCTGGTGCAGGCATTCAAGAGTATAATCCTGAAAAAAAATGGTGCTTAGCATACAAGGATCACTGTGTTTTCCTGCTCTCTACATTTCATTTCATATTTTCTCTACAGCTTTTTAAGATGACCCTTTGAGGAAAGGGCTGTAAATGCCAACAGGGCACAGCACCACAGTGCCTCATTTCTGTCACAGAAGGCATTTTATCAGTTAAATACTGAACATACCCAGAATTGTGTTTGGCATCCGTTTAGGCAGATGTTTACAATGAAAAGCATGTTATGAATGAGATGCCTCTCACTCCATGACTGGCTATGAAAAATGCATTTTATTAATGGAGGAAAAATGCTATTTTTTTATAAATCTGACAAAGTTAGGATGATGCTTTGGGATTAGGGTATGTACATGTCACTCTGTGTGTGCATGGTATAATTTTAAGAGATGTGGCAGTGCAGTGGTAATAGAGATCTGAGGGGAAAAAAGAAAAAAAACCAACTTTTTGGGTGGTCTTTTTTTTTTTAATATATATTTTGTCATTCCTTTCAGCATTAAAGCATTTTTTTCTTTTCCCTCAATGTCAGAGGCTGAAACCTCACTCCACTGTTTGATTTATTGAATTGGCAGCCTGGCTGCTGTCACAGGTACAGGAGTAGCAGTGCAGGGCATTTTGTCTGCTCATAGGACTACATCAATATGGAATGGATCTCTTCAGTTTAGTATGATTCCCTCAGAGTGGTCTAACTGGGTGAAAACTCTGTTCTAATAGCTCATAATCTCATAATTACTTGGAAACATTGATGTGTTTTCCATGAGGTTGTCACCATGTACCTTTTCCCAGGAAGATGATTTTTATGAAGAAAATCAAGTTCTAAAAAGCATCATGCCATGCAATAGGTGATTTTTAAAGCAATCTTTCTGCAGCAGAGTTGTTGTTCTGGTCTCTCTGTGATGCTTAAAATACCCCACAGCCACACACAGTAGTGATGTCACAGCCCAAGAAAAAGCTGTGAATATTTCTTCACCCAGAAATGAAACTGTGATGTTCCAGAAGCCTTTGAATGTGTGTTTTACGTGGCCTTGCTCCAGCTGACCCATCAGAGAGCCACGGGGACTTTCTGGTGTAAATACTTGGTGGAAAATTAAGACCTCAGCTTAAACATCAGAAAACTTGTCATTACGTCAGATGTAAAATATGTGGTGTCAAGAGGTCTGCAGGAGTTGCTGCCATTGGCTATGAACTGGGGAAAAGCTTTTAACCTCTTCTTTTATTTTAAACCATTTACAAAAATATGGTGACAGCTCACAGTTGTCAACTTAGGAAGGTCCTTAGGAAGAATTTTAAGGGTTTAGAGCAGTTCTTTTTATAAAGATATTTAAAAATAAAAAGTTGTGCCTGTGCTGAACTGTGAGTCTGGTTGAGTTTGCTGGTAAAGGTTTGTATTTTACTACAGGAAAGCTCTGCCTTATTCCCAAGCAAAGCTGAATACAGGAGTTGAATGAACTGGTCCTGTCATTTTTGAAGTTATTTCTTGTGGGAACGGGTGGTAGGTTTTGCTTTTTTGTACTCGATAATTTACAACATTTTATCTATAATTTTTTTTAAATACATGCCAGCATATTTTTGGAATATGTGTATTGAGTGGGTTTCAATAGAATTATTTTTATGAAAGGATAAATTACTTCTCTCAAAGTTCAGCTGCTGTCCACATGAAGTTTGTCCTGCTGTTGGTACAGGGAGCAAACCAACCCCTTACCTTTAGCAGTTTATCTCTAATGTTCAACTGTTGGCACTTGTCACTTCTGGAACTCTCATCCTCACCTTTCCCTGAGGAGAGAACATTTGCAAACATCCCAGTTCCCACAACAAACTGTTTCCTTCAGCATCCCTCAGGCACTCGAGGGATGCCTGGCTTGGAGAAAAATCATGATTTTCTAAACTCACAGAGCTAATTATGCAGAACAGTTTGGTGCATATTCAGAGATGGCAATAAAGGCACTTTTAGCCCTGAACAAAAACCCAAGCCTGGAGGAAAGGGGAGGAAACAATGGAATTTTTCACAGAATATGTGAATAATGAGATCAGTACAAGATTGCATGTTGAAGACACCTTTTAGGCAATTTAGGTACTTAGGTTGAAGAGCTATTATTAAACCACTGAGGACCTAGAAGTGCAATGTTGCATGAGATTATGTGCAAGGATCATTTCCTGCACTTCATGACTCTGGCACCCACTGGCAGCAAAGAGGAAGGAACTTCGTTGTGCATGGTGAAAAGTTTTGGGCTGATTTATGTGACGTGGGTGCCTAGCTGGCATGATAGATGAAAATATCTCTTCTCCTGATGAACTTCTTGTTGTTTCACAAGGGCTTTGATGTATTTTGAGCAGGTTTGCAACCTGCCCTGTGACAGTTTCAGTGCCCAGTCAGTGAAGATGGATTGGAGATGGCTGGCAGTGAAATCTTAAAAAATGTGCTGACATGCCAGCTGAACCACAGACATGATTTGATTGATTTTTTTTTTTTGGGTGGGTTTTTTGTTTTTTTTTTTTTTTTTTTGGGGGGGGGGTGGTTTATTGGCTTTTCTTTTTGTTCCTTGGTGGACGTAGAGACCTGCCATCCCTTGAGGTCCCTCTGCTCCTTTAGCCTCAGGATATGGGGGTTTTTAATTGATGTATGCAGAAACAAATCAGAGTCCCCTTTTCACTCAGCACGAATGCTTCTGTTACAAAGTTTGCTGGTTTTCTCTTGCTGGGCAGCTCTTTTGGTGCGGTGTGATCTCAGATGCTGGAATATGCAGTCAGCACTTTCTCATTTGTCTCTCTCTGGTGTTAATTACAAAGCCTTTGCAGCCTGCACCATTGCTTCTTTTCAACTGTGTTTAGTCAGGCTTATTTCTGAAACTAAATAAAGGAGAAGGAACTGAAGAATTAATACTGGCACCTGCCAGTGCTTGAGTTAATGAGCTATATGAAGGGAAGCCTTGAGAAATTTCTCTTTTTTTTTTTCCTCTGTTTTAATTACTCTGGTTGTCCTATAGCAGCAGTCAGCACTCCAAGTAGTGTTAATTTCTTTGCCACAAGAAATCCCATAAAAAGAGCTACTTCCCTGTGTAGTTTTAACCCTTATATTTATCATAACCTTTGATGCAAAGAAGAAGAAAACCTAAGCATTTCTGCTTTTCTGCTTCTTGGAAATGCAGGGTTTCACCATGAGATGTTCGTCCACTGCATGCTGAGCATGAAAGCACCTACTCACCCTTCACTTTTTAACTAAATTTTGCAATTCAAAGAGTTTTTCTTTGGTTTTGGTCATTTTTTTTAATAGATATATGACTTATATCTGAAATACCAGACGGTTAAATGCCACACAGCAAGTTGAGCTGCATTCCTGTCTTGCTGATCACTCACACTGAGTTTTTGGGCAGGCTGGACAGTAATAGGCAGCAACTCATGAGTGTCTCCCTTCAAAACATCTCTTGCCTGGTACATGGAAGCAGCTTTTTGGGAGCCAGAGAGCAGCACTGTGCCTGTGAAGCCTTTGATCTTAGATTAAAATAATGCTCAGCGTGGGAGGGTGGAACTCAGAATGGTGGTCAGAATTTGGGAAAGGTGACACAGAAAACAAGAAATATCACAAGAATATTTGGGCCAGATACTCATCAAATAGTGGCTTCATCAATCCAAATGTCATAAAGAGAGTGAAATAGCGGTCACAAGGGGAAGCTATTTAGGAGAAAAAACACCTAATTAATGGAAGATATCAGTATATCAGAGTGCCAAAATGGCTGTTTATCTGAATTGCCAGCAGGTCCCTGCTAACTCTTCATAAATGTAAAAAAACTCCCTTCCCATTGTAGAAGATTTGCCCAGTATTCTCTTTATAGAGGCAGTAAGTACAACTTCCAGACTCCCTGTTTCTAAAAGTTTTGTATAACTATGGTGTGAATACAATAAGATGTTCCTGTTCCCATGACTAAAAGTAAAACACCTCAAATTTTTGGAACATTTTTTAGTGTCACAAAAAAAAAAAAAAACACACTGCATAATTTCATAGGAAAAAAGGTTTTTTAACACTTTATTTTTAAAATGGGAATTGCATCTTCTGCTTTCTAATAATTTGGTTTTATTTAATCACTGAAGATTGACCTTCTCTCCTTGGGGAATAGTTGAGGGTTTATCTTTCTTTTTTTTTTGCTCTGACATTGTTTCTTCTTCTGTTTATAAGACTTAGACACAAGGTTCTTATACATTAATGGTTCAAAAGTAAATCTAATTCAGTAGTGTCATCATAGCAGCCTCTTTCTAAAGTACAGTGGCAATGTAATAAGGAATTAGGAATTTCTGCATCAAAAGGGAAATTAATTTTCTCTGTATTTACTGAGAGTGGTTAATTAAAAGGAAGGTATTTAACTAGTAATTATTGCATTGTTTGTGATATAGCTCTAAATAAAGGATTTGGGCTTTCCTGTGCTGCTACCTTGACAGCTTACTTTAGAATAACCACACACACACAAAATAAATAATCTTAGAAGAGAACTTCTTCTGAGTTCTGTCTGATTTAATCTAGCCACAGCCAGATTAAATATTTCTGCTGTAATTCACCTGACTCTTTCACAGCATTTACTTGTTTTGTTCTTGTTACTTTTTTTTTCCTCTTGTTTTTCTCTAATTTAATATTGGTAGTTAAGACTGAAGCATCTCACTGTCCTCTCTGAAAATAAGAATAGTTGCATTGTAGCTAAAGAATTGGTCAATCTGAAATCTACCTTTAAAATCTTTCTCTTTTTTTTCTACACTTTTTTTTTTTTTTTTTTTAACAAGGATCCAAAGTATCTTATTTATGACAATATTAGGATTAAGGGACATAATTAAAGGATATTAACTGTCAGTGGAGTTGCATCACTTGGGCAAAAGGGGGGCCCTTATCTCTGTGTGGATGCATGAATAGCACCAGTTCAGCATCTGCCACATCTATTTAAAATAATAATGAATTTAGTCCTTAGGAAAGCAGAAGATTAACAGCAACAACAGCAGCTCTTGCCAGGATTAGAGCAGGGAAGTGCTGCAGCAGCATTTCTCAGCCACTCTGCCAAGCCACTTGAGTTTAGCTGGTGAGAACAAAGCTGTGTGAGCCATCTAAATCCCAGTTTGCCAGAGGAGCTCCCAGGTCCCAGAACACTGTGCTCGAGATGTGGGTGCTCACTGCTTGGTGCTCACAGGCAGCAAAGCCTTCCTGCTTCTTTCTTTGTAATAAATTCACCTTGTGCCAAGGCTTGAAAGTGAGACTCAGAGATATTAAAGGCCTAAAAAAGACCTTCTGGGGTAATTTTGCACTTAGGTTCGTGTTACTGCATGATGCTGATTGTGTTACTGCTGGTTTGCCACAGTGGTTCTTTGTCACATCCAACCCTGAGCCCTCTGCTTGCAATGACCTCAGAATCTCCTTTGCCAAATCATTACACTATTTGTTTTTAGTAGTTTCCTTTTCATCTTTTAAGATGTTAGCTTTAATTTCTTGACTACAGGAATTTTTCTCTTGCACTTGCCTCACTTTTTTTATGAATACTTCTTAGGCTCTTGCAAGTAATGCTAAATTTCAGCAGTGTTTTTCCTCTGGGCTGAGACCACTTTTAAAAATTGAGACCTTCTACACAGATAGAGCATTTTGTTTAGTGGAATTTTCTGGAGGCTGTTCTGGAAGAGTTGGTAGCATTTTTAATAAAAACACTTGCATATGCAATTCACCGCCAGGTGCTGGGTAGATGGACCAGTTTCTCCCACTGGATGAAAGACTGGACATGTCTGACAACAATTTCTGTGATTTCCTAAAGACTTATTAACCATATATATACACACGTGTATATATATATATATATATATATATATATATGTATGTGTGTGTGTGTGTGTGTGTATATATGGAGAAATGTATAAAAACTAATAAATAAAATAATAAAACTCATCTTCAACTCAAAACCAGAAATGTCACCACCTTCTCCCTAAGACAATGGTCTTTTTTAAGGTTTGGAATGTAAGATGATCTGGTTGTAGCTTCACTATTTCTGTATCATGAAACAATTTATAATTTTGTTATAACTGATCATCTTTCTCACTCTTGTTCCTCTCTTTTTTAAAATTATTTTCTAAAAATTCTCTTATCCATTATCAGTCCCAAAGTTCAACAGCAAAATAAAACAGAGAATGTTGTAACTGTCTCTCTTCTGTGCTGGGTCTTAATATTGGAGGCAGAAAATTAGTGGTAAAGATAATGAAGGGATTTTATTGATTCTTTAGCTTAATTAAACATCAGACAGCTAAAGGAAATGAGCAGACTAATGCTGAAAAAGATTGTGTTAACTTTCTTAGAGTTTTAGGATTGTAAAACAGTAAATAACGGAATATGTGCATTTTCCTCCTGAATAAATTCCCACAACTAGTGGGTATTAATGCATTAATGTATTATTTTAATATATTTTAATTCTACACTTTCTATACATTTAAACTATACAATTTTTAATTAGTGCATTAATTTATATTTTTCATTTCTCCATATATATACACACATATATACATGTGAGTATATATATACATTATATATGTATGTATATACACACACATATATAAAATATATATATATGGTCAATAGGTCTTTAGGGAAACACAGAAATTTGTTCTGGAAATATAATTGCACAGGTAAAAGGAAAAGTGGAGCATGATGAGATCACAAATGTGATTTTTTTGGTGTGTTTATTCTGCTCTCTGAGTTACCCAGATAGGAGAGATCAAACATGGGCAAACTGTCACAGGAGAAGAGCACTCAATGCTCAGCTAAGAAAGTGAAAAGATAGAGAACTCTTGGGACTTTTGTAGAAAGACAATGAGAATGGAAAAATGGGACAAGATGGGACTCAAGAGTGTTGTTGTAAAATTCAGAAGCTAAATGATCAAACTACTTCTGTAAAGTTTGTATGGTTTTGGCCTCTCTCCAGGGTGTGTTGAGATTTCTCCACAGAAATGTTAGAAATGCCAGAATCAGTCATTTTGCAATACAGATTTTTATCTGTGTTTATCAGGAAATCCTGTTGGCTCGTGTCAGTTTTTCCCTTAGATTTGCTGCTGCCTATTAATGAGAACAGCTTTATTAGATAATTGCAAACACATATGGGGTCATTATTCTGATTTAAGAAACTCTTGCTTGGATTCAGTGCTTATATTCTTGTTCAGCACATCAGCAAGCTGTCTAGCTTCAGATGAGGTTGTTGTTTGGTATTGATTTATTTAAGTTTCTGCTACTCTTGTATAGATCCTGGCTTAATTTCAGGCTAATTTGGTTTTGACTGAAATTGATGAAGCAGCTGTTTAATATAAGCTGATAGAAATGACTGCTAAGCTAGAGATATGCAAGCCTCCAAAAAACAAACAAAGAAAAATCTCAAAAAGCTGCTTATTATGTGTGCATTTGAAGTAATCTTTTGAGCTGCTACAAGGGGTGGAGGGGGTGTGATTTTTTATTATTGCCAACTATAAAAATACAAAGCTTCAGATTACATTGTGAGGGCATGGGTAAGAAAAATATCAATGCACAGAGATTTTTTTTTTTTTTTCAGAAAGATAAAAATAGACCTTATCTAGTTATATTGGTGTGATTCTGTGAAATGTAGAGACTCCTACGGATGGGGGATCCTGCCAGGGGTAGGATGGGGACAAGTGGTTTTCTATTCCTGTGTTCTCTTTCTGACAGTGAAGAATCCCAAGTGCTTGTTGTCTGTGGTCTGCTTTTCTATTTGTGACTATTTAATAATTCAAAAGAATTTTTTGTGGGTTTTAAAGGCCCATCCAAGAAGCTCCTGGCCCCTGAGGTGGCCCTTAAGGAAGGGCCTTACTGTAGAACTGCTATAGTGGACAGGGGGGTTCTGGAGGGGACTCCCACTCTCTCCCCAGAGGCAAGATCAACTTTAACTACTTTTCTCATGCTGCCTGGTTATTTTTTTCTCATTTATGATTTGATCATGTTCCCTTTCACCCCTGGAAAGAACCATTTAAATGTTCCAGAGGAGATAGTTTTGATTTCCTCCACTTCTTCTTTTGTATTTTCTGTTCTCTTTACCCCTGACTTTGTCACTGGTTCAGTAGCTGAGGATCTCTTGGAGTCAGATTTGAATCCTCTTTTCCATATGTGGGCAACAAAAAATGGCCTGTACAGCAACTTTTTAATAACTTTTTCCATTATTCTGTATACTAATTTTACCAGTCTCAAATATATAATGAGAGAGATAAAGTCTACAGATAAAGCCAAGCCCCTACTAATCTCTTTTCATCACTCAAAATTCCTGCAGTCAAAAGCAGGCTACGTAGAAGCAAATGCAATTCTAATTTATTTTAATGGCAATTCAGGATTTTCAGATTGGGGCTGATTAGAACTGCTCCTGATACCAATTTGTTGTAAATTATTCTTGTTTTGCATAACCCCCAAACATATTAATTTGCTACTTAAAACTGCTCCTGCCTGCTGCTAACAATTAGATAACCAGGCAGTCAGTCCAAGTTTTCCCCACTGAACTTGGCAGGGTTTAAGTGGCCCTTTTTTGCCTCACCTCTGGGAGTCCATCCCCAAAGAGCCAATATTAAATTTAGCAAAAATGAGGGCTGAATAATCACATGGATTCTGATCCAGGCCAACTCCGCTCCTGCCTAAATTGGAACAGTTTCAGGAGCACTTACGAAACTGAGTTATTTTAGTAGGCTGGAATATTTGGCTGTGAAAATAACATAGTCATTTTTTCCTGTGTATTGGGAGGGACATCATTTAGGTATTGCACACAGCTTCTACTTTTTACTTGGACCCTTGTATCTTAGTGCAAATGAATGCTGAGGTAGTATATTTATTTGAAAAGAAATTAGATGACAAAATGCTAATTAAAAATTTTTAGATTTTCCTCTTATTGTTGTTTCATGATTGTTTTCTACTGTTTTCTTTATATCCTTAAATATTTCCTTCCCTCTGTTGATGGTCCTGTAGTTAATTTAATTTGGTATTTGTTTACAGGCTTAATTTTCAAATTGTTTTGGTTGTACAAAACATTTCTGGGGCAGAAATTACCTATTCAAAAGTAGCCCTTGGAAGGACCACGAGTTTCTATTTTAGACCTTTTTTCTCTGTAAAAATACCTGAAGAAATCAAAGGGTAGAAGAAAATGGAGAGGGAACTCCACTGCATCCTTTCCCACGTTTCAGATACAAGGGAAAAATGGGTTGGGTTTATTTGATGATTGCTGCCATTACAGCTTCCTTAAAATGGTTGGTTATTAACTATTCACAAGGAATCCACCATGGATAAGCATTCCTAATTTCTGAGGGATTTTTTTTTCCTTCCCCTGCTACTTTGGAGGTTTTGTGATGCAGGTGCAGAGGCTTGGGATAGTTGTCTTAAGCTTGTGAGGTGATTCCTCTGTAAACCAGGAGTTTTAGATTTTTTTAATAGAAAGAAGTTTGTTTTTTTTTAATTGAACACTGTCCTTTATTACTAGATCAGCTTTAACCCCTATTCTGATTTTGTTGTGCCATAGATGTAAAAGATGCAGAAATTACTGGAATGAGTATTTTACTGGAGGCTTTTGGAGAGTGCATGGAGCAGGGGGCAGGAAGAGATTTTCAGTATTAAATGCCAATCTAGAATTTTATAATGTGGTATAAAAACCTGATCTTTTGATCAAGAGGTTGAAAGAAATACTGACAGCAGTTTCAGTTATTTAAGAAGTCATGTCTGTAAAACAACTTTCTTTTCAGTGATGTAGGTATACAAAGACTGACAGGTACAAATCATCCTAAAAGCCACAAGTCTGGAATTTTTGCCCCTGGCTGCTAAGCAGCTTAGTGTGAAGGGTGAATTTATATAATTATTTTGCCCCCTGCAGAGTCAGAGATTCAGAGTGAGAGAATTGAAGGGTGCACAGGAAATGTTCCACATGTCCCTCCTCCTTCATGCCTGTAATCATCCACTGAGTTTAGAATTTACTGTATCTGTCAGGTGTTGTTAATCAATAAATTTTTGTGGATTCTTGCTTCACTATGGGATATTGGAGCTGGAATAGTGTTGAGTGATGAGCCATCCATAATTTTTTACTCTGAGTTAAATCATTAATGTTTATTACCTGCACTGCTATTTCTAAAAATATCACTCGTATTCCAATGTCAGTGTGATACTAGAACAAATATTAAACTTTATATTAGTAAAATGCCATAAGGTCAAAAGAGATTTGGAGAACAAAACATTTGAGTTCATGTCAGGGATTGACCGAAACAATAACATTCTGTTATTTTCATATTAAGTTCTTTAAATCTCCCTGAAAATCTTCCTTCTTCCTCCCCTCCACTGCAAGATCTTAAATTTACACTAAAACTAGAGTTTTGAATAACTGCTGAACTTCTCATTTTATCCCAGTAAAATCCTCTTAGACCTAGAGAAAGACCAAATTGTTTGTACTTTTGTGTTATCAAAACGTACCAGGGGAAACAATCCATAAAATGCTCACTTTGTAAAGGCTTCACTGGATTTTTGGATGCAGCTTATGTTACATGCAAAGAGTGCTGATGGAAGGTGTACAAAGTTATAGATAGATAGTGTGGGAAGAAAGATTACTCTACTTAATGTCATTAAAAAATGCCCAGCAGATAAAGCACAAGGAGAGTGGCACCAAGCAGGCAGGGCAGAAATATTTCCCACTTGTAGGGTAACAGGGAGGACTAATCTGATTCAAGCCAAATTTACAAGCATTGCCTCACTCTTTTCTAAACTGGGGCTGTTGGCAGCTGTTAAATCAATTGTAAGCATTACAGCTCTTAAGTTACATTATTCATCAAGAATAACAAGCCTGCTTGCTGCTTGCCTCTTTCAAATGCTTGCTGCACACACATTTAACCCAGTCTTCACTGCAGCCAAGAGAAGAAGTGGAAAAAGGACACAATGTTCTTTAAGAGTGAATCTTAATGCAGAAGGAAAGTTTTCCTTGTTAGGGAGCAGTTAGAAAGTGCAAATAAGTGTCCCAGTTCACAGCTGGGGCTGAACACAGCAGCTCAGAATTCCTGTCCCAAGGGGCACAGAGCAGCAGGGAGGGTGGTGATGGTACTGGGGGAAGCTCCCTGTCTTTGCACTGCTGGCCATGCCTTGCCCAGATAGGCATGGCATAAATTCAGTATTTATTTAGCAGTGCTGAAGGAGGGTCACTGCACAGTTAATTTATAAGGAGGGAGCAAGATAAAGCAAAGGGCTGTGTGTGCCATTTCCTTGGCACCAGGTGGGGATTGAGGGCTTGAGGTGAGGTGCTGGCTCTGCGGTGCCAGGTTTGTAACTGTGGGATGCTGTCACAGCCTCACTTTATGGTGTCAGGGCAGCAGAACACAGCACTGATGGCATTCGTGTTAGTGGGAGATCATTTCAGATTACTTGGGCTATAATGGGACATTTTGCTAATGCATTTTGACAGTACCTTCAGAATGCAGTTACACTTGCCTATCATAATCACTTGTTATATGTTTTTAATCTGACACACAGGACAGGCAGCAAAGAGAGGAGGAAGGGAAAAAAAAAAGTAGAAATGCTTTAGTGACTTACATGGACATTATTACTATTACACTTTATCTGGGTTCCTGTCTGAAGCACAGAGCCTTTTATAGAAGAAAAACTGTCCATGGAATGCTCACAGCTGACATACACCCTTATTCTGTGGGTTTGGTGGGGAAATGAGGGCTCATGGGCTGCTGAACCATGGCTTTGCAGAAAAACACAGTTTAATGAACTTCTTCTAGGGTTATTTTCTAGTCCAGGGTTATCTTCTAGTCCGGGGTTATCCCAAGATGAATCCTTGTCTGCCTGTGGTAGCCATTTCATCCCAGCACAAAGCTGGGAGCTCCAGCTGTGGTTGAAAAACTTTGATGGGATCCCACCAGTCTGCAAAGCTTTTGTGTCAGGTATAGAGATTGATGCATCAGCCCTGGGCTCTCAGAAATGCACCTGGTTTGTAGTGAATGTGAGATGTGTAACTGCTTAGTCAAGGACAAACCTTTTTCTTATTCTCCTCTCTGTATTGGCTTTTAAAATGTGGTATTTAGTGAAAAAAAAGTCTCAATGATGTGTGTGCTACAAACCAGTTGTCCCAGTCAAAGTTATTTCAATAAGCAGAAAATTATTTCTGTTATAACTTCAATTTTCAAGAACAGATTTTCGTGACTTGGTTGCTTAAAATTGTTTGGGTTTATGTGGTGTTTTGTACCATTTGCACCAGTTTAATGTGTACAGAATTTTTTTTTTTCTGGATTCTTTCTAGAAACTTAACCTACAAAGAGGAAAGACTTTTTTATTGTCTTGAGGTGTGTTCAGAAAAAGTAAAATAGATCTTTTGGAAAAAGACCTGTGATCAGATTTTTGCTAAGCAAAAATTTGTCTTCCCCATGTCCAGGATAAGGCACAAAAGTTATTTCAGCTCAACTGCAGCGTGCACAGCTCAAACCTTTTCGAAAACTCCAAAGAATTCTAGTGGGAGTAGTCTGGAATATTCCTAGTAGGGAAAAAACCCCACCCTATTCTGCATCAGTTGGTCCTGATAGATACAGACTGTGAAATCTCATGGTGGATTCCCTAAATGCTTCCATCTTTTGAAGGTTTTGGGTGTCCTTTCACCTTCCTTGGTTTCTGCTTTTCACTTAAAGTAAGAAGTGGGAAAAAATTAATACAAAACCAATATTGTAGTTAAATCCATGGTGTTTGCAATATTGTTCCCTTATTTAGGAAAAGGCATGATTTCTATATAGTAAAATGTTTCATATAACACAACGCAGAGTCATGAATGGCATTGTAATGCTGGTTTTTGATTCTTTTCCCCATAAAGTCCAGTGGAATTGCAAACTGTTAATTGGACATTTGGCATTGGATATCAGCACACAGTATTATTTATTAGAAAAAGCACAGAGCAGAACAATGCAAACTTAGTTTCCTGTCCCTTCTAATGACTTTCCTTTATTGAGAAGTGAATGCTGTTGGAGAATATTGAGTTCTTGTTTTGTTTCTGGAAGGATTTCATTCTGTAGCAAATACCTGTAAAATGCAATACATCATATTCTTTGTTTTCTGAACAGCTGAGATCCTGCCCCCCTTGGATTCACACAGGTAGCAGGCAAGTGGATAAAAATGCTGAACTGAGGGATTTTTTAAAAAAATTACATTTAATTGGGTTTTTATTCAGCAGATAATTGCTTACCCTGCAAACACAGACATTATTAATACATGCACACAAAATGTATGTTAGGTAATTAAGAAATTTATTTTTTAAAGGAAAAATACCAAGGAAGAAGAGGCAAAAGCTAAAGCACACAATGCAGAAATGCCCTTGAGTGTTCAGATAGTTTTGCAAAAGCCTTTCTTTTCAGCTGTGAGAAGATTGTCAGCTCACAGATGTCCCCAGGGGCTGGAACTGTTTAATTTTCAGGCTTTCTGCTGGAAAGATGAAAATGCAGTCAGTGAAAAAGGCACATGAAGAGAAGAGGATGTTCTGACAATGATGAAGCTGTAATGTTTTGGGTCTTCTGTTTAAAGCTTTTCTTTGGCAGTCACTGAAACCTCTCTGCACATGACAATATCTGTTTATATGTATAATGGCTGCAGATAAAAATCACCCTCCTTTTGCCAGATTCTGACAGCATGGAGATATTTGGGGGCTGGTGCTCGTGGCTTAGGTCTACATTAGCAAAGAGTGTGGCCAAACAGGAGCATTCAGCAGTTGGAATTAAGGACTCTGTACCTATAGCATGACAATTTAAACATTTAAGTTTCACTTCAGAAAATCTCTTATCAGCTCCTACAGACTTTCTGTAGCAGGGAGAACATCTTCCAGTGTACCTGGAATATATATATTTGTGTGGTCTGGACACACTTTATGTTGTGACTCTTATGACAAGAGGGGTAAAATGGGATTTTTCTTTAAAAGTGTGGCTACAATACTTATATGGATGCAACTATTAAGTGGCATTAACAGCATCACTAGCAAAGCAATGGCTGTTTCCTGTACACTGCCACAAATTACAGCCATTTATGATACCCTCAGTTATATCCCAGATTTAATGACAGTGGCTTAAACCTTAGGGATTTTTCCCTACAGGTTTAAGTGCCTGCCATTGCAGCAGCATTTCTCTTCTTAAGAGCTCCCCTTTCCCAGCACCAGCTCTCAGTGAATTCAAGAAGTCATAAGTCAGTGGTTGGCAGTGAAAGAGGCACTGAATAAGGCATAAGCACACAATTTCAGCTTCAATTTTAGCTTTACAGCTCCTGTTCATATCAGTGCTTAAAAATGTGAACTTTGGTTTTGGTTTGGGGTCTTTTTTTTTTTTGGTTGGTTGGTTGTGTTTTGGAAGGGAGGACCGTAACTTATCTCCAATGTTTGTTTCCTAAACTTTATGTGCCTCTGGCCGTGTCTTGCCTCCAGTGGATGAGTTCAAAAATGTGTTAAAATTGGGAAAAATAATTAACTTTGAGGTATGAGAATTGGTGAGAAATTAATATATAGACATTCTGGTCACTGGCCATTAACAGCCATTTTATTTTCATTTCACCAGCATCTGGTATATTTAGTGTTGTGAAATTGTCATATTTGAAACCAGCTGACAACTAAGCCACTCACTCCCTCTCCCCTCATGGGATGTGGGAGGGAATCAACTGAGCAAAGTGAGGAAACTTGTGAGTTGAGAGAAAGGCAGTTTAGTAAGGAAAACAAAAGCCAGGCACAAGGCAAAGAAAACAAGGAATTGATTCCCCACTCTCCATCAGCAGGCAGGTGCTCAGGAAAGGTGGGATGGAATATCCCTTTGGCCAAACTGGGCCAGCTGTGCCAGATGTGTCCCCTCCCAAATCCTTGTGCACCCCCGGCCCGCTCAGAAAAGACCTTGACACTGTGCGAGTGCTGCTCAGCAGTAAAAACATAAAAACTTGGCTGAATTATCAACACTCTTTTCAGCACAAATCCAAAACACAGCCCCACAGCAGCTACTATCAAGATTAATCCAACCCCAGCCAAAAGCAGCATTAGAAATAGATTGTCTTTTTTATGTCAGTGGGCTGTTTGTGACAGGTACCAAATTAACAGCTCAAGAAACCAAACTCCTCTTTTTTACCAACAAAATAAGTTCAGCAAGGGTGTAAAGAACACAAGCTTCCCCCACACTGCTCAAGCAACGTGCCTCAACCCTGACCTGAGAGTAAATCTCTGAGGCAAAAGGCTTTTGTTAAATTTCTTTTCCAATTAATTTGACAGCTCTGCTGAGACTCCTAACAAAAGTACTAATTCATGCAAATTGCAGTAGTGGACCTGTGTCATCGGGGAGCTGGGCTGGGCTCTCTGAAACATCACACAAGCCACCAAGGCAGCATTTTGATTAGAAGGTGACACTGGGTTTGGAACCTATTCTGCATTAATTTTCTCCCAGGGGCAGCAAAAGATTCCTCTATGTGCTAACAGAGGTGGGAAGTTGCAAAAGAATATTCAGCTTCAGTAAATGCATTCATCGTCTTCCCTCCATCCCTGAGAGAAAATTTATACCTTTTATATGTCTGAATTAACTGGTTTTTACTTGGGATCTGTGCATTGGCACACTGGGAGAGATGTTCCATGGATTGCTCAAAATAAAAAACAAAACCCAAAACAAAGCAAAAATCCAAATGTGTCAGAGAGCAAGATATAAGCTGTAGTCCAATATATAAATCAATTGGTTTCATCAGACATGTCATGGAAAAAATAAGAACATTTTCCACTGTATAAATGAGAGTGTAGAAACAGATGGGTATGATCAAAGGATCAGAAGATATTCCTGTAAAAGCTGATGGAAAAGTTTCTGTTTGTTCATCACAGAGAAGATAAGCTCATGATAGATCTTTGTAAGATGAGGAATGGCTTTGAGAGGACACAACAGCAGCTGGTCTTCCTGTCACATAATAAAAACCAAGGGTACATTGATTTGGTAAAAAAAAGTAACAAATTTGAAGGTAAATTGAAGGAAAGATGATTTTTTCTACTTCACATCAACTACCTAAACTGGAGCAGAATGCATTGTGACCAATATTTGAAAAAAATCCCCAAATATTGGATAGTCTGCATGAAGGACAGTACAATGATGATTAAAATAATTATCTTTGTTAAAAAATAAATTCATATCTATCTCTAACCCTATATTTCCATGTTTTTGAAATAGTATTTGAGTTGTAGGTGTGAGGGTGAAATAATTTATATGGCAATTTATAAACATGGGCTTATTAAATTCCTGTTTAAGGAATACCTGTTTAAGTGATGCCTGTTTTAAAGGTTTAAATACCTGTTTAAATGATCCACTAAGATTTCTTTCCCCCAAAACTGAATGCAGAAAAGACACAATGCCTCACGCATTTTGAAACCAGGTGCCTCTTTGCTGTAAAGCTGTTTTAGGTCTGCAGTCTTTGACATTGCACTTTTAACAAGACTGCTGCCAGCAATCCTGGCTGAAATGCACTGCACAAAAAGAGACACAGAAGCCCTGCAAGGCACAATGTGCAGCTATTACAGACTTTGGGATTTTTGTGGTGGAAAGGTGCAGTGTTTTTCCCTCAGGACAACGCTATCTCTTATGTACATATAATTAATATGTCTGCCAGTAACAGTTATTAAACAAAGAACAGGAATTGTTTCTGCTGAATGGCTTGACCTGGGAGTAAAGCCAATTTAAGAAGCATCTGATTAAAATATGTTAAGGTCACAGATCACTATAAAATATGAAGCGGGGAGGAAAAAAGCAGAAATTAACTCATGAGGAAGATTAAATACCACTGGGGTTTTTTTTGGTTTTTTTGTTTGTTTGTTTTTTTTTTTTTTTGTTTTTTTTTTTTTTTTTTTGGTGCTAGCAGCACTTTTCAGGTGTAAAAAATGAAAAGTGCTCATTCTGAAGACTGTTTTTCTAGAGACATTTCAGTGTCACATTGCACTGAATCCCTGCCCCATGCATATCTCACGGATGATGTAAGAATACAAATACTGAGAACATTTGTAAGTTTTCATTTCTTCAACAGACAGAATGGAATCCTACATGCAAGGAGAGAAAGTCAATATCCTTACCTCTTTCTGGGGTTATTCTTACAGTAGTGGTAATGGGGCCCAATCACAAGAAGAGCTTTTATCCCTCATAGGAGCCAATCTCAATCTTATTTCCCTCTTCCTTCAGGTGCCAGCAGCACAGCCCATCCCAGAGAAATCCTGCTCTGCATGCTCAGCAATAGCCTTCAGTTTTGGGAGCTGCTCACTTCAGTGGTGTCTTTTTATTCAGGTCTGATGACAAAAAGTGTGCCTGAAGTTCAGTGGAAATATGAATCAAAAATACAGTCTAATTTTTATAAGCCTTTTTGGGCTGAGTTGGTATTCAAGAAGTTATATAGAGGCTCAGGAGAGAGAGAGAGGGTGCTGCAGATATATAGAATGCTGTGGAATTTATGGTTTTTCAAATACTAATAAACAACCAGAGCTGCTGAAGGTGGTTTCATTGCTCTGAGGGATTTTGAAGGAAATCTGCATTATAAAATTTGCTGGTGAATGGGGTGCCATAGTGAAAAAAAAAAAAAAAGGAAAAGCAGTGTAAACACTTTCAAAAGGAACTGGAGAACATTTTAAAGATGCAAGGCTGTGTGTGGGCATCAAGGTGAGTCAGTGGCATTTTAAGGAAAGACTGGACACAGCCCAGTGCCATGGTCTCATTGACATGGTGGTGGTAGGTGATAAGTGTGACATGATGGTCTCAGAGGTCTTTTCCAACCTCATTGAATCGGTGATTCCCTTCCCAACACACCTGCCCAGCCAAAGGTCATCCTGTGATGACCAGGTCCAGCTTCAGGACTTTGTACCTGTTAAAACACAAGCAAATCTATGTCCCCACAGGGACTGGAGGATTTTCTCAAAATCCTGGAAGTGAAGAATGGCTCCTGATATGAGAAATAAAATATTGATTAGTCCAATTAGCTGACCTGCTGCTGTTTAGGTGACAGTGGGAAGAGTTTGCAAAGCCCCTCTAAGAGTGGCCACTTCCATGGGGAATGCTTCCCTGTCCTGGGCACAGGAGGTTTGTCCTGAGTTGCTCTCATCAGTCTCGTTAGGCACACTCTGAGGATGTGTTGTCTGTGAGCTGTAAGGTTTGTGGTTGAATTCCCTTCTTTTTAGATACTGTGCCTTAATGCCTCAGTGACATTTCACCCCTGGGCTGTTTTAATGAGGAGCAGAGGAGCAAAGAGAGGAAACAATCAATGGGTGGGTGCTGGCCAGCCATGCCATGGATGTGTAATCCACTTCCAGCCTGTTGTGATGCTCCAGCCTTGTCTAAAAAGCACAAAAAAGCAGAGCTCCTGCAGGGCTGGGCAGGGCCAGGCAGTTTGCAAATGAAATTTCCCTGACCTTGTGCAGGAGATGGGTCCTGTCAAGGCTGGAGTGCTGGGGCTGGGACATCCCAGTGCAGGCTCCACATGTTCCATGCTATTTACAGCTGGGAATTGCTGAGATTGCTCTGTATGCAGAGGGCTGCAGGACCTGAATGCTAAAATCCTCCTATTTGCTAACAGATTTATGTTTTAATTTAAAATTAATTCCAGTTTAAATTAATAATTTAACCCTTAATTAGGAGCATGTTTGCATCCCAAGCAGATTAGTCAAGCTGAGGCAAAATTCACTTTGCTGTAGGAAAGACAATCACATTCCTTTAATCAGTAGCTACCACAGACTGTTATATGCATTTGTTTTCCTCTCACTGAATTAACTTTCCCTGCTCTCTATCTCTGAGGCAGACTCATCAGTTAGAGCTTAAGGAAGTTCATTTTCACACAGTCACAAGGACAACCAGTCCTGAATGTCTGACTAACAGGTGACTCAATGAAGTCATCCTGTCATCACACCCAAATAAAAGAGACTGAAATCAGAATAAATGCAGTTTTAAAATGCTGCATTTACCATAGGAGTCACCACAGCCAACAGGCTTGAGGAGATCTTCCTAAAAAAGTAAAACCAGCCAGCCTTGCTGTATAGTTTATATGACATATTTAGAAACTCCCAAAGTTTTCCTTGAGTCACTTTTAGTGTGCTAACAGTTTTTCTTCCTGGCTCATTGCATCTGCTTCCTCCTGCATTGTTCCCCATTGTGAGGGAAAGAAAAAATTCTTAGTTTTTGCAAGAAATTGTTGAGTAAAAGCAACCGCTGTTCACAGCTGCTTTCCATGCTAAAATTAGAGATTCTGTGAAGAATTCCTATGCTAATTCCTATGATTTTTTTTCAACCTAACTGAAACCAAAGCCATGGTATTTGCCTCAAAAAGCTATCAGTACATGTAATCCAATTTGTCTGACAGAGAAGTTAATGCCTTTTGAAGTAATAACTTTATTTTTTCTCTCTTATATATCAGAATTAAAAAAAATTATCAGGAAAGGTATAATTATAGTTAGTACATCGACAATATTTTTCATTGGCACCTCCAGTTCTGAGCCTCAGTTTC
Source organism: Taeniopygia guttata (assembly GCF_048771995.1). Lineage (NCBI taxonomy): Eukaryota > Metazoa > Chordata > Aves > Passeriformes > Estrildidae > Taeniopygia > Taeniopygia guttata. The sequence continues at coordinate 16,853,328 of NC_133024.1, read as the reverse complement.
AAGTGTAAATGCATTTTTTTTTTTTTTTTTCTCCTTTGGGCTGCAATGAGTAATCTGAAATTGGTGTGACAGACAAAGACTGAAAGTGCAAGACAGCCTGAGGGGAAGACATGAGATTGGGATGCCCTTGCTAGGGCACATTGGGACAACAGGAATCTGGCTGGCTCACCCCCTCACTCTGACCATCACCACCTTTTCTTAAATGAGGTCCATGAGTTTTCCTCTGAGGGATGAAAGAGACATTGATTAATGGAGCAATTTCTCTTTTTTGCCCCTCTGAATCTGTCTACTTCTAATGCAAGCTTGCTTACTTATGTTAAATTCATTGCTTTTATTAAAATACTGCTGGTAGGGTCTTTCTTTTTGGTCATTGCATTAAACATATATATTTATTAAAAAATTATACTGTATAGAATCATAAATACATCATTGCCTCATGTGTGACTGCCCATAAATGTAAAAGTGTCCCTTCAAGCTGGTTAAGCAAAACCATCAGAGTTTAATATCTGTTTTCCATGAGGAGTTTTGGTGGAAGTTCTCTGTATTAACGAGGCAGATGAAGTGTGTTATTTATTCCTTACTGTGTTTGCTTGGTTATTATTGCTGGTAAGACGGGGATTGGCATCTTTTCTGCCTGGCTTGTTGTCTCAAGGCTGGAATCAGAGGCAGTAAAGTCACTGGAGGTTCCTCTGTCAGCCAGAGGGCCACCAGAGGGGCTTGCTCAAGGTACCATGGGGCAGCACGTGGGAGGGAATGGCATTAGAGTCATAAAAGGCTGCAAAAATAACAGCTACACAGAAAAACCCAAAAAAACCAAACCCCTAATCCATCTGCTCCCTGCTGCATTTCCTCCTGGTAGAGGGGTGTAAGAAGGATTTAGGTTTTCGTTATTTCCTCCAGTTAAATGGGAATGCCCAAACCCCCTGGCAGCGTTTGAGGCGAGGGGAACACCAGAACAGCTGAACGAGCTGTGCCAGGTCGGGCAGGTCCATGCTGGTCACACAAGGTCACTTTTAGCAATTCTGCTGGAACAGATTGTCTGGTGGGGCCGTGACTCAGAGGCTCAGACTCTGGGTTGTTTCCTCAGGGCTTGCAGGAGAGAACTTGGAGCAGGAGCTGTCTTTGCCAGCTGCTTTGCTGTAGCCTGGAAGTTGGAGGGAGCAGCTGCAGCCAAGCGCTGCCACTTGCCAGGGCTGGGGAGTGCTGAAGGGGGGCTGAGATTGGCACTTCCCTGTGAAACCCTTCCTGCTCCTCCTGCTGTCCCTTATTGGAGGAGGCTGTCCCCTTTTAGGATGTTCCAGAGAAGGGCAGAGCAGTTGTTCTCTCACCATTCACCAGAGCATTTCACTCAGGTGTTCGGCATCGGGAGCTAACCAACAAATCTGCCTTGCCCAGGGGTTAATTTAGGTTTTGGTGATAGACAATAGCAATGCCTCTCTCCTCCATCACTTGCAAAGATGCTGGGATATCTGTTCAGACCTTTTTCCCACCCCAGGCTACCCACCCAAAGACTTTGCTAACCCAAAAAAAATCTTTCTTATACAGGTCATGCAAGCTCCTGATAGTATCAGGAGCAGCTCATTGACATGATCATTCAAAAATGGAAGAGATCTTTCTCTGTTCAGTTATTTTCCTGATTTTGGCTTGCTTGCACCTGACCTGATGAACTGAAGAGATGCAGTTTCCAAACAGTGTGCCCTTGTAAGAAAATGTTAGCAGCAGAGAGAGGATAAAGTTAGTTTCTTATGGAGCGTAGGGCCAATGTTTTGGTAAAATAAGCAGAAGAGAAGGAAAATGAGGGAAGTTCTCAAAATGGAGCATAGAAAATGTTTCTTCTTAGTGGTGCAATACACTGTTTTGTTTTCCAGGGAAAATTAAATGCAAATCCAAGCTGATGCATAAACTCCATTCTACCAAGACATTTTATTTCTGTCAGCTCTGATTATGAGAAAAATCTATAATTTTAGACCGTAAATGTCTGCAAACTGTGATCCACATATGGGTAGGTTCCAGGGCAGTAGTCACATGGTAGAATCAAGATGTCCATGGAATTTAAAACTCTATCCCTGTTACTTTGCAGCCTGTCGAGCTGGGTTCTACAAAGCCTCTGCTGGCAATGTGAAGTGTGCCAAATGCCCCCCTCACAGCTCCACTTATGAAGATGCATCTCTGAACTGCAGGTGTGAAAAGAATTACTTTCGCTCTGAGAAAGACCCTCCATCCATGGCTTGCACCAGTGAGTAGCTCATTCTGCTCGGGGCTGTCATTCTTGCTGCTCCATCTGTCCCTCCACAACAGCTCGCCTGCTTGCTTCCTCTCATGTCCCACTGCAGTCAGCCATCCACTCCCTCTGGTGTCTTCTTGAGTGTTGGACAGGCTGCTGGAAATTGGTGGGCTGGGTTTGTGTCTTTTCTGATTTCATTTTCTCCTTCCTGTACCCTGTCAGACTCGAGAAGGAGAAACAGGATTTTTCCTACTGCTACCAGTCCTCAGCCTTCAATCCTGAGCTGCACCCTGAGGGGACTCTATTTATAGGAAAACATGGTTCTTGTTAGCTTAGGTCTGTAATCTAGTGAAACACTGCAGGAATCTCCACAGGAAATAACCAGAAGAGTTTGGTTATTAATGTTTTGTACTTTGATATTTCTGTGCCCTTGTTACTCCCATTTTCGAGCATCCTAAGGGAGAAAATCTCACTCCCTGATTTCCCTTTCCCAGGACCGCCATCCGCCCCAAGAAACGTCATCTCCAACATCAACGAGACCTCCGTTATCCTGGACTGGAGCTGGCCCCTGGACACGGGGGGCAGGAAGGACGTCACCTTCACCATCGTCTGCAAGAAATGCAGCGGCGGCGGCGGCAGGCAGTGCGAGCCCTGCAGCGACAACGTGCGCTTCCTGCCGCGGCAGAGCGGCCTCACCAACACCTCGGTCACCGTGGTGGACCTGCTGGCACACACCAACTACACCTTTGAGATCGACGCGCTCAACGGCGTCTCGGCGCTCAGCAGCCTCTCCAGGCAGTTCGCTGCTGTCAGCATCACCACTAACCAGGCTGGTGAGTGCCTCTCTGCTCACCTTTCCTTCGTCCTGGGTTCTGTGCGCTTTCCTTTCCTCTCCCCGATTCACAGAGTTTGCTCTGCGCCAGGGTGACTAATTGACTTGGATATTCCCATAAAAGTAAAAGCAGGAACAAACCCGGTGTGTGTTTCTGTCAAAGAACCTGGCAGCGTGACTGTTATGATTAACTCCCAGTTCCCACTTAATAGTCTCTAATAGCAGGCTCACATGATTCCTTAGCCAGAATGTGTTTTATTAATAAAACCAGATTTTAATAAAACACTCATTTCAATAATCTCCAACCTAAATTACTGTAGTAATCTTAGTGATTAATTTTGATTAAATAGAAGTGAAAAAAGGCTTTGATGTTAGATGCATAAAAAGCTAACATTAAATTAGAGAGGTTGAAAACACAGATTTTTTTTTTTTAACTCCTTTACAAGTTGTCTCACCAGCTGAATTATTGCCAACATGATGGGGGTGTGGAGCTGAATACTGAATTAGATTGTGGTGTCACAGTTGATGGGGTACAAAAGGGCTGCTCTCCTTCTGTGGAGACATTAAAGCCTTTGAGGCCCTGCATGAGCACGGCAGTGTGCCCTGGCTGTTGGATCAGAGCCTTTGTCATCGCTGCATCTGCCATTTGCTTCTCATTTGACATGGCTGCATTTCTCTGAAAGTTGTGAAGAATCCAGACTCTTCCCTGGCATTTGGTTGGGTGTGAAATTTTTAGGAGCAATGTGTGCCAGCGAAGAGAGACACTAGATGCTGAAATTTCTGTGGTTGTGCTCCATCAGGAGACTTTGTACAGAAAACATGCGTGTGTTCAGTAAGCCTCCTCCCACGTCCTCCCATCCCACACCATGTCCCCAAAATACTTCCAGTTCTGTCTTCCTGAAACCACAAACAAGTTAACATTGTTCTAAGTAGGCATCCTCCTGGTGGGCTGTGTTATTGCAATGTTTTTCACTGTAGAGGGTGTATGTTTTCTCCTTAAATCACAGATCAGCTGTAGTGGGAGGCATAAAAATGTGAGAACAGGCTATTTCCTGACCCAGTCACTACATTTCCCAGTGCTCTGAGGGCTGTCTAGCTGTGCAGTAAGTAGGCAGACAGAGGTGAATCTACACAATTCAGACCTGGAACTGGAATTTGATGTCCATTCAATTTGTTACTGTTATAGCTCACTGTTTTGGATTTTTGGATCAGTGACTTGGAGCATCCGTGTTGAGTTGCTCTCTTTTCTCCTGTTTCTTTGATCAAGGGTTTTGCCTTTCAGCCTGTTCATCACCACAGCAGTTAGAAATCACCCGAGGACAGTTCACAAAAAATGAACTGTCCAGGATCAGGGAAGTTCTCTCTCTGCTGCAGAGGCCTCCTGCTTGGCAGTGTGCTTCCCTAGGGCCCAGAGCTGCTGCCTTTGCACCGCAAGGTGGATTTTGATTCTGTTGTGGAACACACAGTACCTGGGATGTGGCAAGGTCAAACATATTTCTGGCAATAGCAGCTCTGTTTACTGTAACCCACAGGCTGCTTAAGCAGTTCATTTTCTGCTTTTATGCATGGCCCATTTTTTTCTTTAATCACATTTAGGTGATGTGGGTTAGTACAGGCTTAATTGTGCTATCTCTTGATCATGCCACTTGGTTTACTGTATTAGAATTCCCCTAGAAACGCTGCAAGTTGTTAAAATTAGACCTTAAGTAAATATAGAAGCAGTCTCTTAAAGTATAATTATAAAAATATAATTTGTCTTGCATTCCCGCACTGGTCAGATCACAAAAGGGATACATCAGAAGCACATTTTTAGGTTTGTAAGGTCTAGAATGCTGTTCTGAGAGAGCTTTTCTACAGCTTTATCCTTAATTTCCGTGTACCATATCCAAATGGGCCATGAGGGGTCACAAATCCAGTTTAGACTGGGGGGCCATGGGACAGAGCAAGCAGAAGGAGCAAAATGAAAACCCTGTAGAGGGTAAATGGCAACAAGAGGGTCAAGTCTATGACCCTCCTTTTGCAACAACATTTTCCTGACAGCTGCTCCACATCAATCTGAATATTCTGTCTCAAAACACCAACTTTGCCTGTGCATCTTCCTGAACTCCTACCCATTATTTAGTGATGATTCAGTGTTCATGCTTCCAGCAAAATTATTATTAACATCAAAGTTGGTGAAAATAATTAAATTTTCTGTATTTTCCCAACTTACTCATGCCGATCCCCAAATATTTTCCATTTTTTCCCCCTAATACCTCAGTTCTTTATTACACTGATGATAAAATAGATTGTTTTCTCTTGATCACTAAAAGCACACTGTATCAGCTTTAAATGGAGCTTAGTTCTTAAGGACTTGAGGCCTTTTAACACAAGGTCTCAACAGTGCAGCTGCAAAAGGTGGTAGCAGCTAAATTCAGCTACAATCAGGCAATGTCAGCACTAAACCAATTCCAAGGAGTTTTGTGCTGTCACATCTCCTGGCATCAGCAGAGGAGCAAAGAGGACGTGTTGTAACAAGAGGCTCCTTCAAATTCTGTCCTCAGCTCACCACAGCTCTTCCACACAATTCAGGCAGGATGCATATAGGTGCCAAAAGGAAATAAATTGGAGCATGAAGAGGAATCCCTGCAGAGGAAACATAGAAGGCTTTTTGCGGGCTAAATTTTGGCTAGAAATGTCAGTTTTTTCCTAATTGTGGAAAGTGGTTATGCTTCTCAGTTGAGAGACTAAAATTGCCTGACCCTGAGTTTTGGCCTCTCCACAGGTCAGTTGTGCACCTGCAAAATTTTGATTCCTTTCTCTGTCAGAGACTTTTCCTAGAGGAAGCTTAGAGAGCAACCACCCCTGCATCCAAACTGAGGCATCCTATGCAAAGGTACATTATAAATGATAGCAAAACCTTACATCATCTCAAGATTCCCTAGACAAGCAGCAGTTTGATTATCTGGAGTCATCTCCTTTTATCTTTTATACTTCTAAAAGCCAGGAGGCAGAACAAGCCATGTAACTTGTTTAATCATCTTGCTTAACCATTGAACCAGGCATGAAAAGCCATAGGAAATCAGTTTGTTTAGGAAGGTTACCAGTAAGACACTACAGAGTTTTTACAAGAGGCCAGGATGAAAATTATTTTTAAAATAACCTTTTGAACAAAATTAAGGTAGAGATAGAGAAATTAGGATCATTAGGAGTGTTGAAGGGTTTGCAGTATCTTGATCTCCCCGTGCCATTGAACATTCCAAGCCATACATTAATTTCAGCTTGGAGGGATAAACATTTCCAATGGAGAATGAACCAGACAATTTTTCAGTCCTGTTTTGAGTAGAGACTTCTTTAGTTCCTTGGAAGGCTTGTTAAAACCTCCTCAGAAACAGAATTTTATTCACCTGAAATCTCTGGCTTCAAGGGAATAAGTTCAGCCCCAAGCTTTCTTTCAGTGTATGTATTTGATTATTTGCAGGTACTTTGATGCTATTTATGTGCTCAGCCTGCACTGCACCGTCTTCAGCAGCTCACAAATGATGTGTGATGCTCCCTGTTTAAATAAAATCCATATTTAGAGAGGGTTGTGTGCACTTTACAACCTATATCCCAAGGCAAGTCCCTTAAGTGGATCTGTCTTCTAAGAGAGACAATTTGAGAGAGGCACAGATGTTTGGGGGATGATATATTTCTTTCTTTCCCTATGGCCCTTATAAAAAGGACAAGAAGATAGACTTATTAAAAGTGAGCTAATGACATGATGTAGGGAGTCTCTGGTTCACTGACTGTTATTACAGCTGTGCCCCATTATGTACTGAATACCTAGGACATGCTTGTTTTCCTGAATGACATTTATCTTTTGAGTTTCAAACATTCCTGGCATAAATAAAGATTTTACGCTCTTCAAATGTGTTTTACAGTTCAGCCCAGAGGCTATTCGAGGATCATTTTAACTCAATAAAACTCCTTTAGGGATATAAAAGAGAAGTGTTTTAACAATGTCACTCCATGCATAGCCTGTTATTAGCTAGAGATGTTCTGCCTGCAAAGTCTTTGATTCCTTTTCCCCCTGAATGTCAAGGAAGCTCTGCCAAGGCTTCAAAGTCTGTGACACACACTGGGCTCTTCAGTCCTTATGTGAACGCTCCTGACCTGACAGAAAGTTCACAGGTGAAGTTTGTGGCTCTGAGAGTTTTTCCTCTTTCAGAGCTTTTAGTTGGTTTTTCCACAGATCACGGTGACATTTTATTCAGCGCTCAGCAGATAATGGTTTTCTTTGCTTGCTTCTGTTAGTCTTCCTCATTTAATATCTTAGTTTGGTGCAAGAGTAAAAATTAAGAAATGCATGGAAGCAGGATGCTTAGTCCTCTGTTAAATAATAAAACCTTAGTCTTCTGTCTCTCTCTGTTCTCTGTGCTGGCATTCTCAGTAATCACTGAGGGAAATTGTGTTCCTCTTGATTGTAAGCACAGCTATCAATTTGCTTTCTGAGGCAATTCCCTCTAGGCAATTTGCAAGCTGGGGAGAGATGGGAAAAGTTGTTTCTTTGGGTTTGGGGACTATTCCTGCAATGGGAATTATGAACGTAATAAGTGTCAGCTTTTACAGCAAAAAGAGCCTTCTTTTTAGTAAACTATATCTCTGTGTATATTTAAAAAATGCTTTAAATCAAACAAAAATATTAAATCATCTCCAAATCCAAAAGCATGTGAAAGATGTTAGCACCTTTCAAGTTTTTCTGTTAGAGGTGGTTCTTCCCTGATGAACCTCCACAAATGCAGTTGCTACAAATGACAGGGCAAGAAGTTTGAGAAATGTCATTTCTTTTCTCGTTCAGAGCAGGTGTAAAATACCTACTGACAAACCAGTTCAGGAGCTCTTGGTGATTACTTAAAAGCAGAGAAAATATTTTGTATCATAAACTTGAGGGCAATTGTCTTCTCCAGTTTTGGATAATGGCTTTTTCAGAAATAGTTCTTAAGTGTATTCTTACATTATGCATAGGATTTCTCCGGTTGAGGAAATAATCAAATTATCACAGAAAGGGAAAGCCTGTTCAGCACCTGATTGTTGATGTTGTGAGAGTGGTGAATAAATTTGTCTTTCTGAACACTTCACTCCAGGAAATGTGAGGCTCTAAAATCCTCTAAGGTAGTGTAACAAAGGGGTGGGGAAGGCAAAGAAAAACAGTTTATTTAAACTGATAGGGTCTTAACACCTATCAGCTATTTTTCACTTAACATTCAGTGAAAAATATGAACTATTGCAAAGCTCCCACCCTCACCACCTCAACAGAGAGCAGAAAGAATAACATTTGTGTTGTGAGTACCTTTGGGATGAATCCTTATGAAAGCACATCCAGCATTTGTCTCCTCTCTGAAATAACAGCTGGGAATGCCACAGCACCATAATTTCCAGTTTCTGAAGCGAGTGCCTTGTGCAGCCTGATCCTCCCCAAATGGACATGGCATTTCCATGACTTATTATACATGTGTTTAACACATGAGCAAATCAAACGTTTTGTTTGCTCTGGGGAAGGCATTTGCTATCTCTTTTAATGAAAAGAGGGAGAAGCAAGAATATGATTGCGCTACACTTAATGGCATTTTCTTTTAATTTAGAATTTATTTGTAAAAGTGAGAAATGATCTCTGATAATCACTTGTCCAGTGACAGCTGCTGCCCAGAAGGTTGCCTTTCTCTGCACTTGAGAGGGAAATCAAGCAGCTGCCTTTTGGTGTAATTCCTGCTGAAGCTGCGTGTTCCCCCCTTTCCAGTTCCCTGCAGTCTTTCTTCCTCAGCACCTGTGAAATGCCTGCAGCCACTCTGGAGTCTGTAACCACAGGCTGGAGCCTTTCACAGATGCATTTGGGCACTTCTGCCATAATGCAGGCATTCATCCATCAGAACAGCCATGAACAAATCAGTTATTAATTATTTTTCTGTTTCTGGGAGAAATGTGCCCAGCTTTGTTTCATCCAATGGCGACCAGCTTGAGTTTGCCTTTGAAGTTTCGTCCTGTTTCTTTCCTTCTACATTTTGATGTGTGCAAATGTGATCTTGGTAGAGAACGATCTACCAGAAACTGTGAGCCTTTTCACCCCCTTCCTTATGATGGAATCCTACCAGCATCCAGCCTGGGGCTGGTGTGAGGGGCTTTTTGCTGCTGTGAGATGAGTGAACTCCCTGATGCGTCATGGAAGGCACGACAGTCACCCAGTGATGTTACAGAATCAGGTGACATTTTACAGCCCAGGTCATAAAAATGGATTGAGCCTGCTCCAGCTCAAGGAAAAGGTGCAGGAGGACAAACACAGGCACTGTGCTGGTTTAACTACGTGTCCTGGAGATTAAAGGGCAAAGGGCTGTGCCTGCACGTGCCTCGAAGTGGTGGGGAATTGGATCTGGAGGAGCAGCGTGTGGGGTTTAGCAGGTTTCCAAAGAGTTGTTAAAGTGGGACTGTTTCCTCCTCCTGCCTCCTGGGAGGCACCTGGGGACCTTCTTGGAATGTCCCCATGGGATGGGGCTTGCTTGCTTCAGCACAATCCTGTAGCAATGCTTAACAGAGAAAGTGAATAGGAGTGCAGCCAGAGGAGGCTGAAAACAGGGCAGGTCCTGCTTTCTGTGAGCAGGCTTCTGTCATAAACCCCTTCTGCACTAATCCACAGAATAGATGCTGGAGATGTTAAAGATTCCAAGTAAAACCACAGCTGTTCACAGACTTCATGTTAGTGTGATCGTGTCATGGAGGTGTGACATCGTTACACAGATGTCAAGTCAGAGCTTGGTACTCCTAAAATTGAGTAGTGCAATTGATGGATAAACGCAAAGATAAAAGATTGGTTCTCAAAAAAAACCAAAAAAAAAAACCAAAAAAAAACAACAAAAAAAAAAAGAGCATTCTGAGCAGTGCCAGACCCAGCACCATGGTGAGTTCTCTCCTGTCCTGACTGTGGATGTGGCTCCAGTGTCCCAGAGAAACTGTCTCCAAGTGAGAGATCAGTTTGTTCATTCAAACACTGGTATTTCTGCTTTGGACTGCGTGATAGTTTTGTGGTTTGGATGCTGGTCCTCTAAGACTGGCAGATTTAGGTTTGAGTCCCAGTGGATCCTACTTTGGATCAGAGAATACAGATTTAATTTTCAGGTTATGATCTTTATTTACCTCTCTTGTTCCACATTACCTCCTGGGGGCATCATAGGCATTAAAGAAAATTTATGGGTTATATCAGATTACAGCATTATGATTAGATAATAAAAGCATCAATTTTCTAAAGACAGAAAAAGGAACAAGCCTTCCATTTGTTCAGCAGGGCAGAAATTGAAAATTGAGTAGACCAGTCAATTCTGCTTGGTCACCATCTTTCAGCATAGTTTGGAATATCCTAGGCAAAGCATATTTTACTCTTGTTTGCAAGCAAAAGCTGGAAGTGAGCTGTGAGTCATTTTAGAATTAAATCCTTTCCTAAAATTTAATTTGTGACCTAGAAACCTAAGCCCCAAACAATAGGACTCTAAATGTTTCAGCAGTTGTGCACATGTGCCTTCCCAGAGTTAATACTGAGTTCTCCCTGTCACAGGACAGGGAATTTTCTTTCAGTGCATTTCTACATCTGTAAGCCAGTCACATATGAAAACAATAACCAAGGAATAAGGAAAAAGTCAATAAGGAAATTTATATATAGCTGCTATTAAACTGGAGGAAAACAAATCATCTGTTGGGGTCAGTTTCAGTGGGAAATCAATTTGAGCAGAGTTTTATTGTCGTCTCTGCAGATCCTTCATGTTATTTGCTTGCACCTTTAATAGTCATGACTGAGGAGGTTTTTACACTTGAGCCAGAGCTCCCTGAATCATTGTGTTTGTTACCTTTTCAACATCCACATTCCCAGTTGTCACAAATGCTACCTAACAACAGCGAGCGCTCCGAGTACATTTCCCCCCGAGCTCCAGGGAGTCTTCAGGGTTCCTGTTAAGTGCTCAAAGCAGTCAGGATGCAGTGCCAGACAAATTCGAACCATGTGAAGTGTAAAAATGCCTCTCTGTGCACTGCATGGGACTGCTGAGACTAACACTCTTCATATATGTCCATACAAGCCTAAAGTTGGTCATAAAAGCCCAGCTCCTGTTCAAGTGAAGAAGTTGACTGCTAATACATTAATCAAAATATCGATAAAAATGTAAATACCTAGCGGCAAATGAGACGTGGGATTAATTAAAAAAATCACTGAAACATCTTCTTGGTCTAAGAGAGTACTCTCCTTAAGCTTTATCTTGAGGCGCAAGTTTTCTCAATGGTGAACTTATTTAACCTTCGCATTCCTGTTGATACCTCCATATAGTTTTTAAAATTTCAATTAATCCTAAAAAGCTTTGTAATGTCTCATGTTTTTATATTATTCATTATTATTAATATCAGTTAATCATTATTATTAATATCAATTAAAATGTAAATACCTAGGAGCAAATGAGGCATGGGATTAATTTAAAAATCACTGAAACATCTTCTTGGTCTAAGAAAGTACCTTCCTTAAGCTTTATCTTGAGGTGCAAGTTTTCTAAATGGTGAACTTATTTAACCTTTGCACTATACCTCCATATAGTTTTTAAAATTTCAGTTAATCCTAAAAAGCTTCGTAATGTCTAATTATTTGCTAACCCAGAGCACAAACTTTGTTTTGTCAGTGCGAGCTGCAGATTTAAGATAGAAATTTAATTTTTAATTTTCAATTTAAGATAGAAAAATAATGGAATTTCGATGAAAAATGGTTGTTCTAAATATGTATTTCTCTTCCTTTTTGTAGCCTGATTTTGAATTTGATCTCATCCTATTGTGGTTATTTAATTCTCTTTAGGAAACTCTTGATTCTCTCTTCCTCATGGAAGACTAAAATCTAATCATTGTTGCACATGGTGATGCAACAATCCAGCATCTTCACTTTTACTTGTTTATAGTGTTAGCTGCCCTTACTTTGATTTTTCTCTTTGCTGCATTTTCAGACACTTCCTTTTAAATAGAGAAATGCAGTAACTGAGCTGCTCCAATGTTGCAAAATGGAAATTAAGGCTGACTTCTCTTTATGCAGTATTTAGTACAGAGCTTATTAAGTTTTACCTTATATTCTGGGCATGTGCACAACAAGAAATTAATTAAATGGTCCAAATGTCAAGTTATTTCTCCAAATTACACCCCAGCCCTGGGCTGGGGCCGTATTCAGGTTACCTAAACTCTTACTGTATCTTAAATTCATTGATTAGAGTAGATTTAAGCATAAACTTGTAAGTTATCTGAACAAAGTATTTTCTTTAATTGGGTTCAAGACTTCTAGCACTTTTCAAACCCACCTATCTTACAGGTATAGCAAAAAAAAAAAAAAAAAAAAAAAAAAAAAGAATGCATTAAAATTTTAAAGTGTGACAGTCCAGCTTGCCAGCTTGTCACTGAGCAGCAAAGAAAGGTTTGTGCTGGGAATTTTTTCCATTTTATCTCACCTTGGTGTGGGATTAAAGTTGGCTGAAACATGATGTTTCCCCATCCCTGAGCTCATGCAGTGGGATGCTGGTTCTTTCAGACACTCTGAATGTCTCATTTCTGAGCAGCTTTGGGAACCCTAGGGGCTAGGGAAGGTATATGAATGTTTTATAATGTTATTGATAACTGCAGAGCAGATGTTTTCTAATAAACTGCTGTGAGATAAGTTACTGGTAGCATCTGCATAGATGTGTGCAAATGAGCTCAAAATAATTAATACTGTTTTAGGAGAAGGCTTGTTTTTTTAAGTTTGTCTGTATTGGAGCATGCAAGATTGTTTCAGCCTGCCCTGAGAATCTTTTAGAGCAAAATTACCATAATTTATTAGGAGAAAAGCCATTTCTGTTAATCATCTATTAATTATTCATAAAATCAGTATTAATTTTACCTTAACGGGAGTGTTACCAGCTGGGTACTAGGCTTGACAATCTATTCACATACCAAAAAAAAAAAAAGAAAAAAAAGAAAAAAAAGAGAGATAAATAGCTTGACTTAAAAAGAAGACATAAAAATGACTTAGGAGAGCATAAAAGCAGCAAGTATGGATATATGAGTTCCCATGGAGCAGGGAAGTTCAGCCTGCTAAGCACTTTGTGTTTTGGCTCTGGCGCTGGTTTGTGGGATTCAAGTGGAATTGCTGAAGGATGTTTGTTGCACACAAATCCTATCTGCTTCTCCCAAACTGATTTTAGGAATTTAAATTCAAGAATTTAGGAATTCTAGTTCCTCAAATTTTAGGAATTTAAATCCTCCTCCTGGAAGAAAAAAAATAAATAAAAACAGCCATTTTTTAATCTTTTGTGAACCGTGTGAAACGTGAAAATGCTGTTCAGAGGACGTGTTCAGCCTGGAATAGACATGAAAAAATGGATCCTTCACTCTGTTAAAGGAAGATTTCAATACTTAGATTATGACTTCGGACTTGAAAGTATATTTTGAAGGAAGTTTAGCAAAATCAAAAGCAGAATGAATTTTCAAAAATTTATTTTAATTAAAACCTTTCTTTTTCTTTCATTTTTGTCTTTTTTTTTTCTCCTGACTATTGAAAGTTCTTTTGCAAAAATGAAAACCCAAATAGAAAGGGCATTGGCTGAAGCATGCAAATTTGTAATGCCTGTAAAGTGCAGCTAGTTTTATATGAACAATAAAAGCTTCAGAGGGTTCAGCTGATACTAAATCGTTGAGATCAGCTCTAGAGCCTTTTTATTAGGATAGCAAATGTTGAACTTATAAACAGATTTTATTTACATATTAAGATAAAAGGCTGTTTAGTAGTAAAAGGTTTTTTTTTGAAATGACAGTTACAACTTTCAGTGTGTGATCTGTAAAATATAATCTGGTGAATTTTGGCCAAAGCCATGGAAGAGAAGCATTTGGAGTGGGAAATCAACCCAAAAGAAACAAAACTAAATTTTTAAAAATTGCACAGCTTTCAGTGAGTCCAGGAAACCCAGACTGGGTCATGGAACAACTTACGGATCTGGGTGGTCTAAAACTGAACCAATGTTCAAGAATCTTAAGTAATTTTGACTTTTTATGTTTGTGTTTAACATTGATACTATTTCTAAGTTGTGGGTGGTGGGTGAACCTGTGGTATGCAATCAGTTGTCATGCCTAACCCTGATCAATGCTTGTTAAAAAACGATGTTATTTTGCAGTTTATATTTTCCCTTTTTATTAATTTTCATTTTCAAAGAAATGTGGTGAAAAGAGAAGTATGTATGGGAACAATTTTCATCTGCAGAACTTACCAAATAATGATGCCAAAGAGGCTGAATTGTGCTGATGGTTATTCCCAGCCATGAGCACCAGGAGCTCCTTGTACTTAATGCATCCCAGCACCCTTTTAGACTTCCTTATCAAAATGTTAGGAAAGTCTAAAGTCAGAGTTCTGCAGAGTCTGGTAATGATAATACCTCAGCATTCAGGCAAACAGGTACTGCTGCTATTTTGCTCTGTATTTTCACCCACTGAATATATTTCATTTCTTACACTGTAGTAGCAGATCAAAACCATCTGCTGCCTTGCCACCAGTCCTCCTCCAGTGGAGGAGAAAATCTCAGCTCGTTTTCCATGAGGCCAGGGTGCTCCAAGGCAGGAGTACCACGGCTGCAATCCAGCTGCTGCTGTCGGTGCGGGGCCAGACCTTGGCTGGGAGTGGATGTAATGGAAACCACGCTCTTTGCCAAGGGCTGGAACAGAGATAAACTCGGTTTGCTTCTCTCCCTCCCCTCCTCCCCCTGCCCCCTCTGCAGCTCCATCCCCCATCACGGTCATAAGGAAGGACAGGACGTCCAGGAACAGCGTGTCCCTCTCCTGGCAGGAGCCCGAGCATCCCAACGGGATCATCTTGGACTACGAGGTCAAATACTACGAAAAGGTGGGAAGATCAAAGGGGAGGGGTTTGCTCAGCACTGCTGGGATGAAATCACTGCATCTTGCCTGTGTTAAGGGTTCAGAAACACTCAGGTTTGCTCAGTCTGCCTCAATGGCACCGAGCGTTGGAACTCCTCGATTTTTGGTGATGAGGACATCAGGAAATACAAAATGAAATCATTGTGTTGTCTACCAAGTTCACAGGATCACAGAATCACTGGGCTGGAAGAGACCTTCACGATCTCTTGATCCTTGACTCTTGATCTCTTCAAGATCATTGAGTCCATCCAGCCCCAACACCTCAACTAAACCCTGGCACCCAGTGCCACATCCAGGCTTTGTTAAACACACTCAGGGATGGTGACTCCACCACCTCCCCGGGCAGGCCATCCCAGAACTTTATCACTCTTTCTGTAAAAAACTTTTTCCTAATTTCCAACCTATATTTCCCTTGATGCAGCGTGAGACTGTGACCTCTGGTTCTGTCAGTTGCTGGCTGGAGAAAGAGCCCACCTGACCACAACCACCTTTCAGAAAGGTGTAGAGAGTGATAAGGTCACCTCTGAGTCTCCTTTTCTCCAGGCTGAGCGCCCCCAGCTCCCTCAGTCATTCCTCATAGGGAATCCCCAGGCACATCAAACAAACAAAAGTAATGCAGTCAATATGTAATTGCTTTTTTTTCTTATTTTCTCAACTAAAACGTTGTTATTTTGCTGTTCTGTCATGCTGTCAGTGCCCATACCTTTCCCCAAATGCTGGTGGCACTTCCCTGTGGCACAAGCATTAAAATTATTTAGAAAATATTGGCTGGCCTACTGGGCTGGTTTGCATTGTGAAAGTTTTTTCCGTGAATAACTGAATTCTTCATAAATTGTAAGCAAATGACTACAAATTGAAGAAAATCTACCTTCTGCTTTTTATTAACGTTTTCTTTTATTTACAGCTGTTTATTTAGACTTCCTATAGAGATCTATATTTACAAAAAAAGTCTTTGTAATAGAAAGTTTTTAAGAGGTCTTACTGGTAGAATTGAAAAGACCATAAATTGCCATGGAGATTGAGGAGTGTGGTATTAGCCATTTTTTGATAGATCTATTGATAGCTCTATTTGATATATTGCTCCTGCAATTAACACATTTAGAAAAAAATGCTAGAATTCTGGTTTAATTGAGCATTTGCTAACAGTCTTCATAGCTAATAATCAGGCTTATATTTCATACATACCAGAGAAAATGTAGTGATAATATTCTCTAAGAAATTATGTTAAAAATACTCCATGAGTATTCAGTTCATCTTTAGAAGTTTGTTTTTTTTTTTTTTTTTCATGGAGCTTTGGAGTGGGACAATGTAGTGTTGGTAGTTCATGCCTAATCTTCAGATGAAGAAAGAGGATCAGAAGTCTGGAAGAAAAGATTTCTCCCAAATTTATGTAATCATGATTTTGGGAAGAGTTTTTTTGGTGAGCACTTGAACCTTCAAGGACCTTGGTAAAAATCTAAACTCACCTCGTGCTGGTGATAATGGGAGAAAAAGAAATCATCCAAAACAGAAAAGGAGAGGTGTAAGAGGCCTTACACTGCAACCACTGCTCAGCTATAACAAAAATATCTCTGTATTATCAAACCTGCCTGTTTTCAGTGCAATTCCCAAGGCCACAGCTAGATACTGTGAAGAAAATTAATTCCACCCCAGCCAAAAACAGCACAGGTGATCTCTTGGGTTTTACTTGCCCCAAAGGGAGAGATTTTTTTTCCTCTGCTGTACACATTCAGTTAATTTTAATTACATCACCAATACATTGTATTTGTGTTGGTTTGGGATTTTTTGATCATCATTCCACTCCAAAACTGGGGTTTTCTGTTCAAGAGAATTCCCATCCAGTGCTGTTTTATGCACAGACAGAGCACGCAGCTCCTATTCCCACCGGGTGTATCCACTCTCAGGGAGCACTTGGTTGTCATAAGACAGCTTTATAAGACAACCCACCAGTCTTAGGAGGCTGATCTTGCACATGTGTTTCTCCCCTTTGAAGTCTGTGATCAAGAGTTCATATGCACCAGACAGTTTTCTTAAACCTGGGAGCCAAGTGCTTGACAATGGGAGCCAGACCATTTAGAGAAAAAGGCTTTTAAAAAGCCAACCTTTCTGGCACCACTGTTTTTAATGTGTGTTCTGCAGGCCCTTGGGGAGTCAGAAGCCTATTCCTCAGGGTTTATGAAGGGAAAAAAAAAAATTTAAAAAGCAAATCTGTTGTCAGGAGACTTGAATCTATGTATTTTTAAGCTTTGCAAATAGGTTCAAAACTAATTCTCTGATAAACTTACCTGGGGCCAGAGCAGCTCATGCAGAATTGTTGTTCTTCATTCCTCCACCAAACATCTTTGGAAGATGCTGCTTTTCACTCTGGGATCTCTGAGCATGCTTCCTCCCCTCCTCTTTTAAAAGGAGAGGTTTCTTTTCGAACTGGTCCAGTCTATTTGATTTTTTGCTTCAGAAATCATCTTGGTTGTGCTCATCAGAAAATCCACTGCTGTTAAAGGGAAATAAACCCTTCAAAGTTAGCAAATCTGGGTATTTCTTCTGACAAGTCATATCTGGTAGATGGTTTATGTTGAGCCATCCTTTTTCATCCTGCTTGTTTTCACTTGATATGTCTTTTGTCATCTTTTAGAAATTAAAAAAATATAGCATTAATAGAGCAATGCAGGTCAGCCCAATTCTGTCATACATCTTGTTCATGGCATCATTTTGCTAAGCTGGTCTTATTTAGGATATTACAAGAGATTTGGAATAAAAATACAATTTAATGTATATAAATTACAATAGCTTGTATCTTTTTCTTATGGATTATTGTCATAAAATATGTGAAACATATTTGGTTTCTCAAGAGCAGTTAATTAACCTGCTCATTTGGGTTTTTTTCACCACTTATTGCCTTTGTGTAGCTGAAGGAGCAGAGCTTTATATGTGTCTAAAGAAATTAATAGCTACAGCTTTAGGAAACTATTTTAACTCTTTGGAATTAGTCAGAATGGCCTGGGTAGGAAGGGACTTTTAAGATCATCCATTTACAACCCCCTGCTATAGGGAGGTTTCCATTATCCCAGGTTGTCCAAAGCCCCATCCAGCCAGGCTTTGAACACTTCATAGCAGGATGAACTGAGTGACAGTTTTGCAAAAGCAGTGTTTGGAATAGAATTGTATTTTTTACAAAAAAATTTAGAGCTTCATTATGAAGCCCCAGTCAATATTTATTCAAAATATTTAAAAGACGCAAAATCTTCGTTCAGGGGGGACTATATGGAATTTTTAGGCCTTTATTTTATGGTAAGGCACAACATTTTATGTTAAGTTAGTGGAACTAAATGACACCTCAGTTTAGTTCATCCGTATAATGCTGTGCTGAATTTTAAGTGTCTCAGCCATCAAAGTGCATAAACAGCAAAGCCATGTTTTTCCCTTGCACAAACCCTATTCTTTGTTTCCTCCTTGTCCTTGTTCACATAATGTTCTCTTGAAGGAGTATCTTGTCATGTGAAGGTACAGAAAAAAGCCATCTCTTAAATACCACTCATAAACTATTAATTGTTTCAACTAAATATGTGGCTTACAATTAAATCACATACACTTTATTAAGATGGAGTCTTCTGCAAACAATGAATAAAACTGAGCTGCAGGCTCAGGTTGCTAAAATAGATTTGCTTTTGCCATCATAGAAATTCTGATCAGTGGTTGCAGCCAACACAGAATTCTGCACTTTGAGGCTGAAAATGTGCATTATATTCAAATGCACTTTGTTGCTTTTAAACTCTTATGGTTCTGGCTTTAAGTGCAGGTAGGACACAAATACACCACAAGACTTGAGGGAAATGTCATATCCACGCAGAGCTCACTTCTGGCAGTAAGGGAAGCAGTATCAGGACTGTGGCCTGCTCCCAGAAATGTGTACTCAGGTTTTGGCCACTCAAGTGCACATGAAGCTGATGGAAAAAATATTTTTCCTTCTGTAATATAAGCACTTTCTGTTCTTATCTGGAAAAGGGCAAACCATTCACCCTTCCTGGGACCACCACTATCAATTTTAAATGTCTCCAATTATACGGTTTTTGTAAAACAAAGTATAAAATGATAAAATGTCACTTGCAAATGAGACACTAAACAGTAGTAGGATTTGCTTCCCAGCAAAGGTTGTGTGTGGTAAACTATGCAGAAATATTCAGGAAGAAATTGCTTTGTGCATCCAAGTTCAAATTTATCCTCAGAATGTTTTGTTGAAGCTCTGCTTGGCAAGGACTGACTCTGCTTTTTGTGTATTCCTTCTGCTTATGGCAGCTATACTGCTGTATCTCTGAAGTTCTGCTTTATCCCCAAGAAAGATAAACTTGGGCTTTTATGTGGTGTTGCACTGATTTGATTACTAGTAACATAAAAACAGACTTACAAAATATGTGTGTAAAAAGCTTCCCATAAACTGAGATACCATGACATCCTCCATACCATTATTTTAGAGGTTTATTTTCCAAGTTACAATGTGGATTATTAACAGACAGGGCCATGACTGTGTTTTCCCTTGCACGTATGTATCTGCACCAGAAGGAAATGTTTGCATTTCATAAAAGCAGCCTGAAGCGAGATCAAAATGAATGTCCAGTCAGCATACACAAAAGATGTTGTGTTTTAAAGACAAGATTATTATGTCTTTGAAATTAAAATAGTTGCCTACATCTGACTGAATGACAAGATAAGGAAAGCCTGCAAATTACAATACTAGGCCTTTGTTAGTTCAAAAATAAATAATTTTACACAAGTCTGTTAACTCTTTACAGTGCCTTCCTTTAAATTTGCTCCAAAGAATTTAGAACAGAGGACCTTTTAGAGAAGTATTGGGAAACTCTGAGGAGGTCCAATGCTGATTTCTTTTTTATTTTTATTGTGCAAAGAAAATGGGCCATGGTCAACATTTTTATAGTCATTCTTTTAAGACTGGGTCCAGCTCACCCTATCTGAGGTTTGGATGCTGGATGGTAACTTTTAGGCACAGGCCTAGCTGCTTTTTCTCTTTTCTGTTTTGTTTTTTTAAATTTCTTTTTTCCTTTTACTGTGATTTCTCACGAGCCTAATGTTAAATACTACATGGAGATTCTGGCAATTTTCCTAACTATGGTGTAAATGTTTCTGTTTGTCTATATCAAAGTACTGCCAAGAACAGGGCACTTAGGCTTCTTTAGCACCAAAGAGAGCAGTTTCTGATGTTCACCTACTAACCTAGAATATCCTGACTCTGTTCCTGCAGACAGCAGAGCAAACACACTAAAACAACTGCAGCCGCTTGGACTTTACACGTGGAGGTGAAATGGCAATGAGCATGTTGGGCATTTTCCAACCCCTGAGCTCGTGCATTGGCACTGCAGGGTTGTCAGAGTGAAAATGTCAGCCCCTCACCAGCTAATGCAATGCCATAAAACGTGATGAGGATTAGGTGAGATCCTCTGCATCCGACGTGCCTTCGCTGGGCTCCTGCTCTCAGCCCGCAGAACTCAATGGCCGCAGTGTTCTGCACGGTGTTCAAAGCAAAAGGACATCACATGAAATCCCCACCACCTCCAGAATTAAAAAAATGTTCATGGTGGGGAACCTAAACAATTGAGATTCTCACAGTTTCCCACATGTGTGGCTGCTGGCCAAGAGGTTTTTTTTTTTGTTTCCAGAGACAGTTCCAGCTGCCATATTTAGGAAGCCAAAAATGCTCTTTTGGTACAAGATGGCTTTAGTAAAATAAGCAGTACCTCAGGCCCCAAATGCATGCTTAGACGTTAGATTATGTGCTTACAGTGGGACTGAGACATACTTTTATCAGGATTAGCTTTTCACACAGTTTGAAGTGTATCCAAACTTACCAAATTACAAACCAGTCCTCCTCTTATTTTGTATAGAAAACATTATGTCAGACATAGGTGACTCTTAAGCAGAGAGCTGTTATGAACATAGTCCAGGATTCAGTTCAGTGTGGTTTTGTCCAAATGAGGATGGACTCAACTATCTCATAGGTTTTATAGCTTAATAGAAAACCAGCTAAATCTGCCTTTTTGCTGAGCTGAGGAGCCTGAGTGGGGTTTCCCTTTTGACTGTTATAGAGGTAACCACTGTCTTGTAAAATGTGAGGCAGTAAAAACTGCATCCTGCTACAGCTCTGCAGGGCCCTAAAATGTCTAAGTTGGCCTGTTACAACTTCCAGTTCAGTGCAGTAGGCAAATCTGATTTATGTTTTCTTAAATAATCTTTTAATAATTTTCTTGTTGTATTACAGACCATGGGCAAAACGATACAAAACCATTTAATAAAATGTCATAAACTCAGCATGTCTAGTATTTGATTTACAGCACAGTACCATAGCAAATCTGATGATTTAAGATATCTTGTTAAAAGATGATTGAAAATGAATGTTTGCACAAGCATTTCTTAGGCTACAGATATTCAAAAAATACACCAGTCGTCTCCAGGACGTTTGTAGTAATTTAGTACTAACCATCTCTTTTTTTTTTTTTTTTTTTTTTTAAGGGTGTGGTTTTAATCTGATAATGTCTTTTTTCAAAAGCAGGAACAAGAGACAAGCTATACTATTCTGAGAGCCAGGGGCACCAACGTGACCATCAGTGGCCTCAAGCCTGACACCACCTATGTCTTCCAAATCCGAGCCCGGACTGCAGCCGGATACGGGACCAGCAGCCGCAAGTTTGAGTTTGAGACCAGCCCAGACTGTATGTGTTTGTTCAAATGGCTTTTGCTGACATCCTGCCCAGTTCCTGACTGATCTCAATGGCTGCTTTCACTCCTTCTCTAGCTGAGGAAATGTGTCTCATAACTATTTATGACGTGTCTTTCTTGGTAGCATTGCTGGATAACTTTATGTTTTATCATTAAACTTGAAACAGGCTATAAAGAATATCCCAGAACTATCACAGGTGGTGTTTTCTTCCATTCCCTACCCTACTTCTACCTCAGGCCAGAATTGATACCTTGCTAGACCTTGGCTCTTGCTGAGGGAGGGAGTGTAATAGAAAAACAAAGAGTAATGTCAAGCCAAATCTTTCACCCTGATTCTGTGTATATTTGAGATATGTTTTTTTTTCCATCCTCACGTCTTCCTTCTCCACCCCAGCTCTTATTCTGAAAGGAAAACAAGCTTCATGTTTAAAAAAAAAGAGTTGCAAATTGCTGTTATGGTGACTTGCAGCTTTGGTGTTCTAGTTGAAACTAGAACTGAAGTTAGGACAATTACAGCAAGAAGGAAACAATCAGTTGCAAAGATAAAAAAAAATAACAGTTTAGAGGTTAATGAGTTTTCTCTGCAAAGTAATGTTACCAAAAGAAGGGGAAATGGAAAAAGTAGAAATGTGGAAGGAGACAGTGGTGCACATCTCAATAATAAGCATCCAAGTTACCCAGATAACCAACAAATGGTATAAGTTTGTTCCTGTGTTACCCAGTTATCATAGCTGGAAGCAGCTGAGGTGTGCAATGGGCACAGATGGGAATGGTGTGACCCTAAGGAGAGGCAGAGTCTCTCTAACCTGTGTGGGCCAGGAATGGCACTGGAGACTGGTGCTCACTCCAAAGCTCTAAAGCCATCCTGTCATTTTGTGGCAGTCTGAAGTTCCATGCTGAGGGACCACAGGGAGATACCCAAAATAAGGCAGAAAAGAGCCCTTATTTTCCCTGTAGACATCTGTATCTGCACGCCCTGTCTCTCCACAACCTTCACGAGGATATTGTCAGGCTTAACTGGGAAACTTAGCTCCTAAAAGCACTTTCCATCATACAGAAGGGGAAGTGAAGGTGATGATTATGGGATTTCTTGCCAAATAAATGTTCCTTATTGAGCATGACATAAAGGATGGATGCCATACATGACATGTATGTTTGTATTAATGTATATGGTTTTTATATTATCATCAGTTTGCTAGCAGCTGCTACAATTAGCAAAAGTAAAAATTGAGAGTAGCAGAAACAACTTTGGTAAATTGGCAAAGATGGCTGGAGTCTTAAGTTTTCTTCCCTTTTTTGATGAAAAGTTATTTTTCTTCCCGTATTTATTCGATGAAAAATTATGTCCTGGATCAAATATCTGCCAGGAGACCAAATGCTGTATAATGATGCCTGTCCCCTATGTGCATGTAAATTCTGCTGTCACCAATGAGATGTGAGTGTGTGAAATTATTTACCTGTTTTTGTGGTGCCTTTGCAGCCTTCTCCATCTCCAGTGAGAACAGCCAGGTGGTGCTGATTGCAATTTCAGCAGCAGTGGCCATCATTCTGCTCACAGTGGTGGTGTATGTCTTGATTGGGAGGTGAGTCTGGTGTTTGATTTGCACATTTTCTCCTGTTTCCATGTCCCAGGGAGGCCCTGGTGACAGTGGCACATGGGGTGTCATGCTGTGGCTGCTTTTTAATCCTCTGTCTGCTGCCCAGGAGCTCCAAACCCTGCTCACAGTCAGTAATGAGCCCGCTCACGTTAGCAGCCCAAATCATGCAGCAATTGTTAAAAAATGCTATAAACACATTCTCAGGCAATTGTAAAATTAAACTGTAGGGGTCAAAAATCAACAAATCCTCTCATTAGCCAATTTCCTCAAATTCCCTGAGAACATCACATGCCTCTATAGGGCACAGAGAATGTAAATATCATTAAACTTTCAAACAGGCATTTAATTGTGCAGGGAGAACATTCTATTCTGTTTCCACCTGCAGTTAACACATAAAATTCTCTGTATTAATTTTTTTTCTTGTTCCTTGTAGATTCTGTGGATACAAGAAGTCTAAACATGGCACTGATGAGAAAAGGCTGCATTTTGGGAATGGCCATTGTAAGTTACTGAAGCTTTTTAATGCTTCCAGAACTGTTGAATTCCTTCCCTAGGTAACTGATATTTTTCAATTAAAAAAAAAAAAAAAAGAAAAAAAAAAAAAAGAGAGAGCCATACCTCACTCAAACCAAGGTGAAATTAGGAAGAGAATTATCCCTTCTCTTGTGGGTAAGGAGATTTTCCCCAAACAATTATGCTTTGTTTCAACTTCTTTCATGTGTGTTCAGGTTAGTAATGAGCCAAACATCTCTTATGTTCAAACAATGCATGTGGGTGGAATTGTGATACTGATTCTGCTGTGCAACACTGAAATCCAGACTACAGCTGCAACTTCCTCGTTATATAAAGGCTAAGAAACATATTTTCCTTTCCCAAAGCAAAATATAAATAAATATCTTGATGAACACTAAAGCTACTGTGAAAATTGCTTGCTTGACAAAGTTCACCTACAAATAATAGTAATAATCCAATTCTGGATCCTCTTTGCAATGTCCATTACTTTGTTCCACCTTTCTGGATCCTGAAGGTTGGCTCACAGGCAAAGCTCCATTTATCCACCCTTTAAAACTGGAAAAAATCCAAACAGTTTTGTAGCAGGAGAAGCTGAAGGGAAAAGAAGGCGATAGTCTAAGTCCTGATCAGGAATGGGAAGATTACTTAGTTATTAATTTAATCACTGTACTTTGGATTTTTATATCCTTACAGGCAAAGATAATGCCCCTCATAGACACCAAGACAAGAAATTATTTTTTTTTGCCCACATAATTCTTGATGTTTAATGAATTTTTGTTTAATAAGAAACAGTAGTTCATCTTTGAATCTGTTTCAGCTCCAGATGTGTGTCCTGATACACCATGTAAACCATGGTTGAACCACGTATTTCTGTTTTTCAGCATGTTGTAACATTAATGTCTGTGGGGTTTTTTTGCACACAACAGTGGCACTCTGCTATTTGCAAGAAAAGAAATACGTTATGCTGGTACCATAATAAGGTGGCCCCTCCCCAAATATAAGTGAATTAACATTTTAATGAGGGATTTACCTGCAGTAGCTGGAAATTAGAGCTGCTTCCCAATCCTCATGATAATGGAATAACTGTTCTCTAACTGTTCAAATTATTATTCTTTAAAGTTTCGTGCTCCTCCTTATCTCCAGAGAGCCAAGAGCATGAACATCCATGATTTCTGTCTCCTTCCCCAGCCCTGTCAGGGGATACACAAGCTGCAGCCCAACAACTGCTAACCAACTATTCCCAAAAAAATCTCTAAGGTTACATGTGGCCCATAGAATTAATGCTTCATCATCCAAATTTAATGAGGTTATAAAATAAAAGCAGCCAGTAAAATAAGTGTCACAGACAAATAACAGGTCAGAATTTGCTCTCCTTACTCCCACACAATGGAAAGTTGCAATCACTATTCTTAAACATGGCAGTGCTGTTAAATTCCTGTGGATTAAATTGCTTTTAATTTGGCTTTAGATATTTATGTACTGTTTTCTGAGTAGTGCCATGCTGATTCACTGTGCAGTAAGACCAGAGCCAATCATGGGCCTAGTATGTCTGTTAGAAGTTCTTGAAAATTATCTGTTATAGATTTTGCAGATATTTATCTGTTAGAATTTGTCAGTATGTACTGACAGTGTGTGGCTGTTGAAATTTTCAAACTACCAAATTGCAGTCATTCCCAAAGAATAAGAAAATTGCTCCTATGAACTAAAAAAGGACAAAGTAACTTCCATGGCTGTTGTAAACTTTCAGCATCTTATATACAGCAGCTGGTTTATTTCAGTCAGTTTACTCTGAATTACTTTTAAAAAGGCTCCAGCCATGAGCTATTCCCTGCAGCCTTATTACAAATCCTATAATATTACTTCAAAGGAACAAAAATGTTTTACCTCCTCAGATCCTCTCCCTTTGCCTTCTCTGGCTGGGCCTTTTTATTTTTTTGCTACCTTTAGGGCAATTTGTGCTGTTCAAATGAAAATGTAAATTATTATGTTTGCACAGAATGAGCTGTAAAGTAGTGCAGCTTAACACATGTGCACGTGTTTATTATCTGTATTTCATGACAGAACCCAGTTACTGCTCAGGCTGCCCTTAATTATTGGTGTGAAGGGATTATTCTCCTTGCAGCCACCATCACCTGATCTTGGGAACCTCAGGGGTCAGCATTAAAAATCCCAAGCCAAAAACCCCACAGTGCAGAAGCTTTTAATTGTTATTTTTATTGGGGATGTGAGGGGGCCTGTAATGTACATTCAGTATGGACGGGAAGGAGCATTTACAAGATTTTTAACCAACAGCAATATACAGCCAATTACTTTTTGTTTTACTTGCAGGTAATTCTGTAATCATCAGGCTCTTGAAGGAAACACAGTTGGCTTTTAATGCTGTGCACACGCAGCCCTTGTGTTGGGAGCATGGCTCTTACTTTGCATTGTTTTCAAGGCAATTAGCTTGGGAACTCAGTTTTATCATTTTTCTGTCAATTCTGAGGCCAATAAATCCCCATAAAATTGATTTTTTTTTTTTTTACATAAGCTTTTGCATTGTTTGATAAAACAACGTGCTCTCATGGTCCAAAGGTTTTTTCCCCCATCTTTGCAACCCCAGCAAAAAAAAAGGTTTAACTATTTTAGCAGTGAAAGAATTGCTGCAATATAATAATGCTAAGCTGGAAAGGATATTGCTGAGTGGGTAAGAGCAGTGTGTGTTGAAGGAGTTAATATCTTTTACAAGACTAACTGGTACAGTTAGGGAAAGCTGGAATACATGTCTGGGAATGTAGGGTTTGTGTCAGAAGCAGAAGACTTCAAGCTGGGTATTTCACTTTTTGTTAATAAAACATATTCCTGTTGTAAAATGAGTACAACAGAGGCAGGCACAGAAGGAACTGGGTGAAAACACAAGCAAGGCTTTGAGCTGGGCAGGGGGAACGAGGCTGTGCTTTGCTTTCAGCTTTTTTGTTGGAGGCAAAGGTTGGCAATGATCTCTTCCAGCAATCCCTAGCCAAGAAACTCTAGAGGGGGCCAAAATAATAACATGGATGTGTGGAAAGTAAAGCCCTAGAACTAGCCTATATTCAGAACAAGTATCTGCCAACCTTGCATGTTCTGACAGAGAGATTGAGGCAGGGGTGCATTTTTTTAATGTAAAAGTTTCTTATTGTGCATCTTGTTGATGGACTTAGGAAAAAAAAAGCTGGAGTTAATCTGATTTCTTAATATATGCCTAAGAAATTTTCAGATTGACTGTAGCAACACACTTTGTTCCTTGCCCCTTTTTTATCACTTTGGAAGGGTCAATTTAAGGCAGCATCTAAATGTAGCAGCCTGGGAGAGGTGAGTGGTATTTTAATATTGGAAAAGTAGTTAAACACTGCATTTGCAGATATTTGAAATGGGTTGTCACACTTCTCTGCAGGACATTAGTCTGGTTTCACGCTGTTCAAAGATTCTGAAGACCCACAAAAACCAGTTTGATTTGAAGAATTTCCTTCCTCAAAGTGAATTCTTTCCTTCCTCTGCCTTCTATTGATTTGGTTTCTGTTGTCTCAGGAGCTTTATTTCAAGTCAAAGTAACATTTTTTCTCTGAATTTGTTTTTGCACAGTAAAGCTCCCAGGTCTGAGAACTTACGTAGATCCACACACATATGAGGATCCCAACCAAGCCGTGCATGAATTTGCCAAGGAACTGGATGCTTCCAATATATCCATTGATAAAGTAGTTGGAGCAGGTAATGACCATCAGATATACTGAAGTAAAGATAGATTTTTACTGTGTATATACTGTTTTAGGTCTTTCGGTTCATAGTTGTGACTGGTAATAAAATGTTCTAGAAAGTCTTCAAATTAGCAGGTCACATTTACAACTGATTTCAGTGCAAAGTTAAGGGCACACAATTTTCTATTTCTTTTTTCTTCTCAAAGAAAGGAGACAGCAAGACAGCTTTTCAAAGGACACCAAGCCCATACTTGAGTGCAGCACTGTTGGAAGGCAAAAGATCATTTGGCCTCACTTCTATGTTTCTCTTTAAAATCTGTCAGCACAGCACAGAAAATGTTATCAACTGTGAAGATGTTTTATTTTTTTTTTTCTCTTTCTCCATGAAAGGACTCTTGACTATTATGCCTTGAGTGAAACCACAAGCTCATTTCATACCAGTCACCACGCATCCATCAGGCTGCAGTGACCTTTGGTCCTTGGATTGATTTTGGTCACTGCTTTGGATTCGAATTATTGATTTAGGAGGAAGGAGTTGTCTGTCCAATAACTGGTTGTCTGAGCCATAAAGATGCCACAGGTTGTTGGATTTACAGGAAACAGGCCGGTGAAGTGATCAGATTTTGTAACAGAGGAGCCAGATTACAGAAATTCTCATTACACTGAGTGTTGCAATGGAGCATGTAGCTCCTGATGGAATGTGTGCCTCCTCCTTGAAGTGAAGTGGCAGATTGTCTCATTGAGCCAGGAGATCATGGAGTGTTACCATTCCTCCTATATTAAAGCATTTATGAGGAGTACTATTGATTTTTAATCCATTGAAAAATACTTGTTCCTTTATTATTGATTTTTTTGGCTTCTCTCTAAGTATATGGTTTGAATTAAAGCCATGAGGCGGGAGAGACACTCTGAGTGCAAAAAATTTTCAGCTGGAAAAAGTGTAGAACACAAGGTGCTGTACTCAGTGCATCTCCTGAATCAGCCAGCAAAAAAAAAGGAACAGTTTTCATCCTCTCCTACTGAAGCTACTCAACTGTTGTTAATTTGAAGTTATTTTATGGAAAGGTGGAATCCGTGTTCCTTGCTGGTTTTAATGTTGCCCCACAAGAGTGCACTGTTCTCCATCATCTTCAGTCAAGGCAGCAAAGCTCTGCTTGCTGCACATAGCAGGGAATTTGTGTGGGGATGGAGAAGGAGGAATACTCTAAATTTAAGTCCAGGAGCAGTATGTTTCCTTGTAAGACTTTCAGGAGCCTCACAAATAACAAGCTTTCTAAATTTGGGCTCTATGCAGTATATGAATCTAGAAAAGGAATTGCTAAAGGTCATGCCATATTATACAGCTTGGTTATTCTGGCCTATTTTTAGTCAAGATGCACAGCAGAATAAGAAGTAAACCAAAATTTGTCAAATACAACCTCTGGAAACAGAGGAAAAATTTTTGAGAGGTTCCAAAAAAGGACTTTGTCCTAAAGGAGTCAGGTGTTTTAAAAGTCTCCCTTTCCCACTGCAGTGAGAATCACAGATTATTCTGGGTGGGAAGGGACCCCCAAGGATTGTGGAGTCCAACTCTCAAATGAATGGCCCCCACAGGGATTGAACCTGGCCCTTGGCATTACCAGCCCCCTGCTCAAACCAACTGAGCTAAGTGGCAGAGAGTTCCTGCAAGCTTTTTGCATTAAAACTTGCATTCAAGCTGTGATAACACCTTTTTTTTGGGGCACCATAACTCAATTCACGTAGTCTGGAGTACATAAGGCATTACAGTTAACATTTCCTCTTAGCAGTTGCTTGAGATGCCATCAGGAAGAGCCAGGAAGAGAAGAACAGATGGAAATCAGGCCACAGAGGGCTGGGAGCTTCCAAAATGAGTTTGTGGCATCACTTTACCCTGCTATCACCCTCAGCACGTGGTAGTTTTCACATTCAGAGTTCTCTGAGGCAACTTCTTCAGGAACACTTCTCCCCAAAACCAGAAAGGCATTTCCTGCCTCTTACTGAGTCAATGACTTGTTTGAGTGAATGACTTGGTCTCTTCCTGCCCTTGTCCTTTGCAAGGCAAGTGTGAATGAAATTATAAAAAAAAAGACAGGGGTTTGAGAAGAAGGGATTCATTTAACTGCCCTGAAGTGTGACGTAAGTAATGAGACCTTCAAGTCAGGCAAGCAGTCTCGACATTCTGAAATGCTCCAAGCAGTTTTTTCACAGCTTTAGCCAGAAGCCTCCGAGAAGAGAGGGCTTTCAGAGCTTACATAGCTTTGAAAACACACACAAATGCAATAAGGAAATATTCTTATCCAAAAGAACCTCAAGAAAAACACAAGGGATTTTAGCGGGAGGCTAAGCATAAGAAAATTGAGGTCAGAAGCCACTTTTTCAGATTTTTCTTTGCAGTAATTTTTTCTTTTAAAATAACTCACTTATTTTTATGGATTCAGTTCAACAAACCACTTCAGAAGTTTAAATCCAACTGGGCAGTAGGAGAATACTAAAGAAAGTACTTTCTTGATTTGGGGTGGATTTAACTATGTGCTTTGCTGAATAAGAAAGCAAGCATTTGCTTTTCTTCCAAAGAAGAAATATATTGTAGTACATCTTATTTATGAAATTCTTCACAAAATTCAGGGGCTGCCTGTCTCTGAACTTACTGTGAAGGATTGCAGTGTCCCAGTGAACATGACTGATGTTTCCAAGGTTTATGAAATGTTGAACTTTGGTTCCTCTGCAAATCTGAGGGAGTTTTCTGCACAGATTTAAAATGCAGCAAAGGGAGTAGCTGATTTCACAGAATCTTCATTTACTGTTCTCCTGAGTCCAAATGCACAGCAAACACCATCCCCTGATGTACTAGATAACCTCTTTAAAAAGAAATTAGGATATCCTGAAGAGAGATCTTTGTGCCATGAACAGCCCTGCTAAATAATTCTTATCAGCTTCCCACATGTAAATAGACGCACCAGTCAGCAGGGCAGGTTATTCAATCGTTATGTGTGTGGTGTAATTAAAAATAAATGCCTCAGGAAGGCTTTCTATGAAAAGCCATCATCCTCATATCTTACATTCAGTGCCATCTTTCCCACTCAAACACAAGCCCTTGTCCCTCCTAAACAGTGTCTGGTGAGACCCAGTCCGCTTCGTCCTGGGATCATGTAGTAATAATTTGCAGGAAAAATTGTGGTGTAACTGCATGGGTCACCGTGCAGTTGACCCATGGGTCTGGGTGTTGACCAGATAAATGTATTTAACATCCATACTGTCCTAGATATAAAAAATCATAGGTTAATGTAGTTGGGCTGCCTGGGGAGCACTTTCCATTGAAATAATTTTCCAAGAAAGTGAACCTGCTTTATATCCATAGACAACAGCAAACTTCATTGCTAGAAAGAGCCCATCTTTTATTCTCTTGCAGCATCTGCTGGCCTTGAGGTACTTTTGGAATCTGATTAATCACTCAAGCTCTGGATTGTTCAGCCATGGCTAAATGGGACTGTGTTGATGGACATTACCCATAACCTTTTCCTTCCCAGACGTTAAACAAATATCAGATTGATGATTCCAGCTTTAAAATGAAGGATTGATTGCTGGGCTGCTGGCTGAAATCATAGCTAAAGTCTCCATTGACAGTAACTGCAAAATAGTTCTAAGAGCTTAGCTTGTTATAGCTTTTTGGACCATTAAAACATCAAGAAAATAGAGTTGGAAGCTGGGTGCTGCAAGATTTATTTCAATAACTTTTTTCCCTTTCCCTCTGTTTTCAAGATGTGCTTTGGCCTTCCTATTTTGTGCTGCTCTGACAGTATTGAGCTGGGGCTGGTGTTTGAACTCCTGGTAAAGTATAATGGTCATGTGGGCTTGCAGAAGTTGAATGCTTTTAATTGGGTCTGAAAAGAACTCAACTCCCATTACTTGCCAGTAACAGCTTTTAAATTTTGTTTTCTGAGCTGCTGCCTGTCTTGGCAGACTGAAATACAAACAGTGTTAGAATCAAAGGATGTAATGTCAGTGCTTTTTAGCAGTATGTGTGCACATAAAAATATATCTTCCTGTTAGTGATTATTACCTTGATAGTACAGTTCTATGCCTAGAGGATGAAGCAGCTGGTGGTAAGATATGGTGATGTTAATTTCTATGTTGTTGACTCAAATCTAGCCTGGGTTAGACACAGAGAAAGAGCATTGTCCTGCCACACATTTATTCAGGCATTTTTTTATTAACTTGGCTGTCTTAAAAAATATTCAGAAAACAAAAGCTTAAAAGGGTCACTGAAATCAGTTGCTGCTCAAATAATAATATATTGAATCTTCCTGATGTAATTTGTGTAAAAATTAGTTAACTGAAAAAAATTTTCAGCTGAGGTGTCTTCTTCCAACAGTTTTTAATATATTTAATACTTCCTCTTTTGATGCTAAGATTATTTTCCTTGTGCTCTTCTCTTGCACGTTGCAAAAAGATAAATCAGTATACACCACATTCCAGGGGCTCTTTTGAGTGCTGATTCTTCTTCCTTGAATCCCTACAGAATAACCACATTTCAGCTTTTGTCACTTTTCCACTCTTCTTTTTAGGAGAATTTGGAGAAGTGTGCAGTGGACGCCTGAAGCTGCCTTCTAAAAAGGAAATTTCAGTGGCCATTAAAACCCTGAAAGTTGGCTACACAGAAAAGCAGAGGAGGGACTTCCTGGGAGAAGCCAGCATCATGGGCCAGTTTGACCACCCCAACATCATCCGACTGGAGGGAGTTGTCACTAAAAGTAAGAAATTCCAGCCTAAATAATTCTCTGATTTGTTGACCAATCAAAGGAGAGCAGAAGTGAATTATAAATTAAGTCATCCAGGTTTATGCTCTGCAAAAAGCTCAGTAATAAATTGGCAGGTTTAATAAACTCCAGAGTTAGGAATTGCTCCAAAAGGGCCAAGAGGCACGGGGTAATGATCTGGTAAGGAGTGATGGAGACTGATGAGCTGAGGCTTCTTAATTATACTGAACTGCACTGTGTTCTGCTTTCAGCTAAGTCATTAGATTTGTCATTAGCACTAATTAATGAACAGCCAAGCTGGTACAACCACCAGTTCTAGTGAATAGTTAAATAATAACTATTATTTAATAATAACTATTGAATAAATAAACTTATTCAATATGTACCAGCATGAGGGATGTTAAAGCTCTAGAATTCCTGAATTCAAACATCTTGGTAAGAATCTCAAAGAAATCTTGAGGATTTAATCTGTCAGTAGTAAAATTAATTTTGTCTCTGTCTTTATATATATATTTACTTAAATGCCTTTTCTAAATCTGCTTTGGGGTGCTTATTGTATGGGTTTGGTTGGTTTTCTTTTATTTTTGTTTTTGTTTGTTTGTGTTTTTTTTTTGTTGTTGTTGTTGTTGAAGCATATTCTTGGTCTTTGTTTATGATAACAAATAACCTTCTCTTTTTGATACCAAAAAATTTAACTGAAACCTCTATGTACATGTGGCACATTTTTGGACAAGTAATATATTTCAACAACCCTCTTCAGCCATACTTTCTATATTTCCACTGCAGAATGAAGTGATACATTTAGCAATCAAATTTATCTACCTACATTAGTTATTAAGTGGGAGATCAATAAGATTTTATATGAGGCAATCTTAAAAAAAAAAACAAAAAAACAAAAAAAAAGGACTGCTCCAAGATTTTTCAGGGGAGCAGAAAAAATTGGTAGGATATTTTCTTGCTCATCCTAGAGGACCCTGCTGGCAAAGCAGCACTTTGCCATTTCAGTGATCAGCTGGGAATTTGCTGAGGATGTTTCTAGTTTAACTGGATAGAATTTGGGTTTAAGTAGATGGTTTCATTAGTTTGAAGAAAATGTTTGTTTTTAATTGTGTGATTCAAAGTTTCACAAGGATAGGCATGAAAAAATTTCATAGCATACTGCTGAAAAGTATAAGAAATGAAAACCCCACCAGAATATGTCTAAAAGTCACTAGTGAAAGGTATGTAAAACACTACATGTTATGAAGAGCCAAAATTATAATAATAATAATGCCTTCTCTATGTGTGATTCATGAAAGTCTATTTTGCTGATTTCAATAACAAAGGAATTATTGTTTATCTTAGGTCTCACAGTCCTATTAGGAAAGGTCTGCCTGCATAAATTGAGGTTTATCTCCTGCTTTGTAGTGACACACATTTTGTACAGTCAGAATAAGATTTGCAGTCACAAAATCACTTGAAACGCCAGCACCAGTCTGCACACAGCTGAGCTAAAATCTCTTTTGTTACATTTTGTATTCCTGGAGCACTTGAGACAATAATTTAATTGCTGTACAGGCAGGAATGTGTGCGTTGCTGTTGAATGTGCATTACTAATTCTCTCTGTATTCTGTGTAAGTGACTTTTTGTGAGTTTGCTACTCAGGTGCCTTCACAGCAATGCTGTCTGCTTTGGGGGGCTGGAGGGGGAGGTCAGGAGTGCCAGCTGCCCATCACATCACTGTGTGAGAGAGCAAACTCTGAATATTCCCAGCTGAAGCCAATTAACCCTCCAGGGTACAACACCCTCTCCAGATAGCTCCAGAACAGGAGCTGAGAAATCTGCTCTGGAGCTACTCGTCTACATTTTACTGGGCAAAAGCAAATGGCACAAACTAAAAATAATAATAAATGTAACTATTTATTTTATTAAACATTCTGCAGATAAGAAGCTTGGAAGTTTGGAGATTTTTTTTTGTTGTTTTTTTTTAACAAATCAATCACCACATCAGGCTTCCAGCCTCGCCTCCAGCGCAGAATTGTTCCTCTGCTCCTTGTGGATTTCTGCATTTCCCAGCTGCTGCCCTGCACTCCTGGGCACACTGTAGGCAGCAGTCTTAATAACCAACACACATTCTGCTTAGTTTACTAATAATTTACAGCAATTTGTAGCCTGCTATTGTAATAAACCTGGGCAACGCTGTTGACACAAGTCGTTATCATTTATAAACGGCCGAGCTTTGGTAAATGGATGCAGAGGGTGCCTTTAAAACTACAGAGCATGTGATTCTTATTATGGGCACGTTTCCAATGGAATCAGGGTGAAATCCTGCACTTAAGGCTTTTGGAGTGTGGGTGAACAAGGCAGGAAGATGCTCCTGTAATAATTTGGAAGACATATTTCTTACTCTAATTTAAGTTCTTCTGATAGTCTCATAAAATTGCCTGAGTTTTTACAGAAACCAGGCACCTGTCTCCTGGCTTCAAAGTTCAGGGCAAAGTAAATCAAGTTATCATAGAAAATTTTGGATAGCCCTGTACTTGAAAGGTCCAGCAGCGTATTCTGGGCGTTACTAGAGATCCTTTTGAATTCATGTTACACACATAGTGCAACTTAAGTACTTTTTCTTTAACTATGTATTTCTGGCTAGCAAGACTAAGTAGAAATATATATTTTTTTGTTTGAGCTTTTACATTGTTAGATCTCGTATCTGTATCATCTCTTATATCATTCAAGATTAATATTTTGCATACAGTATTTCCTACTGGTGAATGGATGACAGTCAATTAATTAGTCATTAGTTTGGCTCCCACAGTATAACACATCATTTGTGTTAGAAATAGAAAGAAAATATTTGAACCCATTAATTCATAATGTTCTTCTCATGTTAAACTCATTCTTTGAAATTACTATTTCTCTTCTAAGATTTCTGTTTGGTAGAAGCTGTATTTTTTAAAAAGCAAATAGAAAAAAAAGTTGTTACCATTGACTTGGCTTTTTAAATGGCATTCTTGTTCTTAATTAAGCTGGATACATTTTTCAAGCCTCATGCTGTTCAATTTTAAAAGCTAAAATTTCACCATGCCCTCTATACAATATGCAGGCTGTAGTCCTACTTTTATGGTCAGATGCCTTCCTGTATTTTATGTGCAATAATAATTCATCTCCTTAAATAAATTCAAGGTCTTACCCACTTTTCTCTCTACCCCAAAGAGAAAAGAAGCAAAGCATTAGTAAATATTATGAAATAATAAAATCCATATCATAGTAAAATATTAGCAGGACAATGACCTTGATCTGAAAACTTCCCTGTTATCACATGAATTTTTGCATTTGTTTCTCTCCGACTTGTCAGAGCTTCATAGAAAATCTTGGTTGTGTCACAAAATACCCTAGGGTGGAAGGAATGATTTCAAAAACTGGTCTATCTGGATGAGTTTTTTGGGGAAAAAAAATGGCTTTTCAAGGCCTTCCTTAGATTTTGCCAGTGCCCATGAGTGCAGCATGTTCAGATCCCAGCTGTGTCCAAGTTTGTGCTGTCAGGGATCCCAGCACAGAGGGAAGGAGTGCCTGGAAGGAGGGAATTCCCATCTTACAGCTCTGCTTCTCTTTCCTGTGCCCTGTGTTTTATTGTGCACTTCCCTTCCCATCTGTATCTGCACCCAGCATCATTTTGTACATGCATCTTTTGCTTCTTTTCTGAATGTAAAGGAATGATGTCAAAATTATCATTGCGGTTAGAAAGATCTGGACACATTCCTGAAATGCTTGGGTTTGCTGATTGTGTTCCAATGTGTTCCTTTGAAAAGCCTGACCCCTGTGCTCTGTTTTCAGGTAAACCAGTTATGATTGTTACTGAATACATGGAAAATGGTTCCTTGGACAGCTTCCTACGAGTAAGTGCAACGGGAAACTAAATGGGGCAGAAGTGGCTCTTGTTCTGGACTCGTTAGGGGTCTACTGCCACCCTGCACTGATTCATCAGCAGCTCTTGTTTCTTGATATTTCTTTATTGTCATTTGGCTTTGTATCATGATGTGCTCAGAAAGCCACTTAGGGATCTGCTGGTCTATTTGCAGTAAGCAGCATCCCAAAATTAAGACAATTTTGGTTGCATTAGTATGTCACTTCTATTAAAAATGAACAAAGCAAAGCAACATTCTGGCACACAAAAAAATAAGAACTGTTTTTCTGGAGGCTGAATTATGACTGTAATGCAGGTATGCTTATTGGTTGGCAGTCTCTATGTCTAAGCAAGAGATTTTCAAAATGAATGGATTT
This sequence comes from Taeniopygia guttata, assembly GCF_048771995.1. NCBI lineage: Eukaryota > Metazoa > Chordata > Aves > Passeriformes > Estrildidae > Taeniopygia > Taeniopygia guttata. Next base: position 16,816,777 of record NC_133024.1, on the reverse strand, counting down.
GTGGAAATTTTATCAGTAATGGAAAGTTAAGAGAATAGCCCCATACCTGAGGATGTTAAAAATGTTTAGCTAGCAAAGTTTACTGGCCTGTTTTCTTTTTCTAACCTTAGACACACTAATGCTGTGGCTGATTTATATTTGTTTTCTGTCAAAGTTGGTAGTGAGCCTAAAAAAATTCAAATGCTCCCTGTGTCACCAAGATTTACTTGTGGCAAAACAAGGAGAGCAGGAGAAGTGAAATCACATCTGAGGGGAAACACTGGTTTAATTTTAATTTGTTAGAGCAAACTCAGCTTTGGCTGGGAGACTGCTTTGGTTCTGCCACGGTTGAATGACATTATCCCCCAAATTCATAACATTGAACTAGACATTTAACCCCAAAAGGGGATAGATTGTCAACCTTAGTTTCTCTATGTACTATATATGTTATGGTGTCCACTGGAGCATGTAAAATGCATATAAATAATGTGTCAGTGTAGCTGAAGGAAATATCTCTGTACTGAACTATATATATTTTGTTTAGACTTGAAATCCTCGAAGAGAGCCCTGAGGAAAGGAGAATAATTTCTGCCTGCACAGAACAGTTGTTCAGCTTGTTCTTTCATTTTACTGTGATTTTTTTTTACTACTGTTATGTGGAAACATAGATAAGAACCTTGTGAGTCATTAATATCACAGGCAACTTAGGCCCTATAACCTTTTTATAAATGCCTTTTGGAACTATTTAGTTTCTTTCCTCATTGCCATTGAAAGGCTTTCTGAGCATCTGATTCTATTCATGGTTAGAAACCTTCTGGTTTTTTAGTTAAAACTTTTCCAGAGTTTATATAAAATTCTCTTGTGTTGATTCTGATAAAAAAAGGAGCAGACAACTGCTAGTAATCTTTTAAAATATTAATTTCTTCATGAAGGGGACTTCTGAGAGACTCTTTAAGCATCCACTCTGTCATATATTTGTATAATGTTTCCAGTGCTAATATCACCCCCAAGTACTCTAACCAAAAATGAAAAATGGATGCAATCAGTCTGGCAGACTGATTCATGTCAGATCACCTCATGTGACATAGCCAGCTCCCTTGTGTTTAATAAAATTCCAGAAGCAGCAGCATGAGGAGTTGGAGAGCTGCCCATGAGGATACATTTACAGCACTGGGGAATTCATCTAAGAGCTGCACTACAACAAGTGCTGTCCTATTGTCTATATATCCATATATCAATATCAAAAGTATATGTTAGCAAACAGGACTAGTAAGAGTTGGGAGATTTAAATTATGCCCAGAAGTAGATGAGTAGAAATATATCCAACTAATGGTTTCTAGGCTAAGTCATAATGTGTTTCAATATTTTTTGTGCTCCTGAAGTTGAAGAAAATTTTAAGAAATTAGTTTAAAACTAACAGAATTTGAAAGCTGCTGACTCAGATCAGCATTTGCTTTTGTTAAATGGATTTCTTGTGTAATAGAAAGCTTTCAGTAGGCCATTGGGGAAGGCTTGGATTTTCACTGAAAAATCCTGCGGCCTTACAGGGAAGTTGGACATCTGTTTCTGTAATGTTCTGACACTCCAGTCTCAGGAGCACACACAACTTAGATTTATGTGCTGCTTTCACACGTGTTCCATCTAGGAAATTAAAACTCTGATGACAGCAAGAAGGGGAAAAATGAATTTTTATCTGAATTGCAAATCTGTCCCCTTCCCTCAGCTGATTGGGAGATCAACGTGGTTCCACACGTGGCGTTTAAATCACAACGCCTGACTCACGAGCTCTTCATTTGAGGAGCTTCCAGGGTATATATGAAAAAGTCTGTGCAAGAAAGAACATGAACAATCCCTGAGATGATATTTCCAATGTTTTCCAGAAGCATGATGCCCAGTTCACAGTCATCCAGCTGGTGGGCATGCTCCGAGGGATCGCCTCTGGCATGAAGTACCTGTCGGACATGGGTTACGTGCACCGGGATTTGGCTGCTCGTAACATCCTCATCAACAGCAACCTGGTGTGCAAAGTCTCAGATTTTGGTCTCTCTCGTGTACTGGAGGATGACCCAGAAGCTGCTTACACCACAAGGGTGAGTTCCTGTGTTCCTTTACATTTTTTAAATTCTTGTTGGTTGTGGCAAAACTGAAATCTGATGGAAATCTGAAATCTGAGGCCACTCAGTCCTGTATGCCCAGAGATGTTCAATAAACCAGAAGCTCATCACAGTTATTTTTAAATTCATGTCTTGGAGAAAATAGAAAATGTACATACAAAAAGTATGGTTTGTGTTGGTAGAATACTTTCCTTGGACTATGCAAAATTCTTGGCTCCGTTTCTTTCTCCTGGATGTGTAAAGGAGTGAATATTACAATTAAAGCCTGAGTTCTTTTGGCACACAATAATTTAAGCCTTCATGTGTGCTTTGAGAAGTTTTAGTTAAACTGCTGATTTTTTACTCCCACACAGTAAAAAAAAAAAATCCTACCCATTAAATTTTTGTTGTTTTCTAGCATGATAAGACATATGTCTGACTGGAGCATACTGTTCTTCAAGGGTGTGTCATTATACCTGCTCTTGTACCTCTACCTTAATGAAAACTTGAATAAAACAAAAAAATGCATATCTGATTATCACCCTGAATAACACTTCCATCTTTTTGTGGAAGCCTTTAGCTTTATGTATATATGTGTATTACACTTGGATATCTGCTTGCTCATTTTAATGCTATTTAAAGAGGATTTTGTTTGCTTTGCAAAAAGTGACAATAGCATCCCATATCTTAGTCAAGTGTAATTTGCATTGCTCACAGTAATCACCTCATCTTCACTGTACAAACCAGATTATAATGTATCAGCATAACCTTAATGTGGATTTTCTAGGGTTTCCTTCATTCCTGAACACTGACAGGAGCAATCAATAATTTTAGTAGTTTACATGCTGCCTGCTTCATGATTGAGATAAAATAACATGTGAGAAATGAGTAAAGAAATGACAGATTTATTACACATTGTATACACATACTCTAATAGATATGTATTTATCAATCATACCTTCATGACTTCCCAGGCATAAAGACTCTGTTCTCTATTTGACCTTTCAGTGTTTTCTTTGCCCTCTGATTAACTTTGTCCTGGAGTTAGAAATATGCAATATATACCAGTTTAGAAAACTGTCTGCAGCGATCTGGCGTGGTTAATATAAAGAGACATTAGTAGGAGAAAGCAGTGTTATTCTCAGTAGTGATACAGCATAAATAAATAAATATTCCTGGAATGCAAGAGCTCCTCAACAGAAATTGGTCTGTGATCCAGCCAGAGGTGCATTGCTGTGTCAGATGCTGCTTTGCTCTCTTACAATCAGGCTGAAAATGAAGCATTGGATGAAGCTGTCACATCAGTGACATGTCTGTGTGTGGCTTGGACAAGTCAGGGTGCACAGGGTGTCAGTGTTTTCAGGCAGTGTTCCATCTGAATTTCCTCCTCCTCTCCCCTTGCCACCTATTTTCTAAGTCTACCTGCCTATTTGCAATTAGGTAGTGAAATCAGATGAAAAGAAACTATTTAGTGAAGTGTAATCATCTGTGTTCAGTAAACTCCATCTGGCATTTGTGGTGTGTGTGCAAACTGTTGCAGGAAGATGCTCAGACAATTAAAACCTTCCGATGAACTTAGGACAAATCTATTTTTTTTTCAAGAGTTGTTGCTGTAAATATACCTGTGCCACATGTTGGCTCTGAGGGAAGAACAAGGCTATTTGATACTAAATTTTTTTTTGCTCACATTTCACTTTGAAGTGAGTCTTATGTAGATGTCAGGGGAGTGTTTCCAGGTGGGATGTTTGATCCCTAGCTGAAAAAAATGGGGACCACAGATGTGAAACAGAGCTTCACTGCACTGGTAGAGAGATGAACAGTTCGTGCTCCTGCTGCTTGGGTATTTCACAAAACACAGGACCATTTCCTAGGCTTAGCACATTTTGCAACCACTAATTATAGGACAAAAATAGTGCCACTTTTTAAAAATAATGGCATCATTTCAAACTGTTTCATGCCTAATAATGGCACCATCCCAAACTGTTTAATGTCTTTAAAACTAAAGGGTGACAGCAAGATATTTAAAAAAACAACAAAAATTCTAAATTATAACTCAAATTTCAAACATTACAGAGTGTGTATTATATTGATGTCCTCCTGTCTTCCAGCTCTTCCTCCTCCCAGTTGTCCATTTAGTATCAGTGATACGAGGAAATTTATAGAGTTATCTGCAAAGATGGATGCTTTATCTATTTAGGCTCCTTATCTACCCCTATTTTGCACCTGTAAATGTCAACGCCTGAGAATGATTCCACTGCTTTAATTCACAATTGCAAGTCAGGATTGATCTACCCCCAAGAAGCCCAGCCAGGCTTTCAAGACTCACCAGTGCCTGGGTGAAATTTTATGTTGTGCTGCTCTCAAAAGCCATGTATGAAGCTTTGCATAAAGGCTATGAACATGTGTCCTTTTATATATCAATAATTTATGTATTCCTTTATATATCAATGCATAATCTGTGATATTCATGCTATTGTACCAGAAGCCTGAAGGACAATGCAAAGATCACAAGTGCACATGTGGATTACAGGGAATCAGGAGTTGTAAGGAACTTTCCTACCTGCCAGGGTCATTTTTTTACCTCCTGAATTATTGTCACTGCCTTGATACCACAAAAGGCCTTTGGCAGCCTGGGGTCTGCCTGTTTACAGAAGCAGAAGCCAGCATATGGATCAGGCTGACTGACTGTTTGGATTTTTTTCATTTTTTTCACAGAGTCTTTGTGCCTGAGGGGATGTTCTGTAATTATCTACATTCTCCATATCTATCCACTTTTAATTGAAACACCGAGATTGTATTAAAATTGTCATTTTCAAATGGATCCAGTTTTTCCTTATTACTTTTCAAATGTCTGTATGACAAGTGGGTGGACTAATGACACAGTATGAAGTGGAAGTGAATTTAAGCAATCACAGTTGTAGAGGAACTGTAATTATGTCTCTCAAAGACAATATTTGGGTAATCAGTAGGTGAACTTTGACTATTTAAGCACATAGATACAGCACCACTATTCATGGCATTTTAATGTAAATGCAGCCTGTGCTGGACAGAAATCAGTTGTATTTTTCCTATATATGTAAAATCACAGTGATTCAGTCTGAATGTATTGACGGGTGTGGTGAAAAAGGAACCAAAACCCCATAAATTCTCTTGTCCCAAAGCACAGAGGAGAGGAGCAGTGCTCTGTCATCACTGACTACTCAAGGAGGAGATGATTTCAATATAAAATATTCATTAGTAAAGGACTGATAAGCATAATAATGTCAGGTGTGTAAAAAGGTAAAACTGTCTCATCTCACTCACATGAATTTCTCTTGTTCTGTACCATTAAGATACCTCCTGACTTCTCCTAAGTCCTGCTATAATCAATGAATGTCAGGCTTTTACTTTCAGCTTTTTCTGCAAACTCCTTCTAGTAATTCAGTTAGAATCCATTTTTCTTGATTCACTCCTCCCCAGGCCTGTGGCTTAGGTGCCTGTGGCTGTCACCCTGTAACAGATTATAAATCAGAATATTGGAATGGGTTCTGAAGACCTGGAAACAGCTGCCTTATGCTGGAGTGCCAGACGTGCTGGAAATAAATTGAGGGCTTCATTGACTTGAGATGAATTATGTTGGAGAGACAGATACTGCAGGAATAGCAGCTCCATCTACAGAAGATAAAACTTCTGGTTACTGCTGGCTCACTGATTGCCAACCCTGAGAGAGGTTCTGTGACCCAGAGTGCCTGGGATTTTGAGCTGCAATAACAAACTCCTACAATTTCTAACCCCAAAGCCATCTTTCTACTCAAGTCTGGGGAACTTGGCTTTCTGATGAGCATGCCCTTAAAGGGAGGCCATGATAAAAAACATATAAAAACTGTATTTATCATCAGAAAATAATCAGTAAATATATTGCTCTTGTAAATATATTAGTAAATATATTCTTGTTCTTAAACTATTCCAGAAAAGAGTCAGCAAAATCACTTTTTAAAAATAGTTATGACATTTTAATGACAAACTGGGGAGCAGAAGAGCAAAATTACACTTTTAGACTCTGTTCAGTGGCAGCTGATTTCCTTTTTTAACTACATGTTAATTAATATTTTTGAGTTACTTATGGAAATGCTGTGTGTATCTGCAGGTTTGTATAGGGTTACAGCTGAGACTTAGCAAAGAGAATTTGAAAGCCACGGACTCACACTCGTAATAAGGATCTGGGGTTATTGCACCTTCCTTTTTCAGTAAAGCAAAGCCAGAAATAGTTTCATTGAGTTTCTAATCTTTCTGCAATGAAGCCGTCCCAAAATGTGAGGAGACTAATAATTGTCTTTTCTTCTTTCTTTCTTTTTTTTTTAAAAGTGTTTCTTCAATTGCATAAATGACTTTTTACGTAAGATTATAAAACTTTCTATCCAATATGAAATTCCTGCCATGGTCTAGTGGGAGATGTCTGATTCTCTTCATGGTGGTGGGGTCTTTGTTGATGTAAATTTAGGATGTGGCTTTCCCCCAGGGTTCATGTTCCTTATTGAAAACCAGGGCTCACTTCTAGCATAGAAAACAGAGAGATTGATTTCTTTATCAGCCTCACATCTAAAACTGTAAGTGGATTTCTTGTGAAAACACGAGGCTACAGGAGAACTTTCCTTGTTTCTTGGCTGGCCTTGGACTTGCTGAGGACCCTGGACACTTGTAAAGGGAGCTTATTAATTGAGTATAAGAAAAACAAAGTCATTTTTATGTTCTTGGTACTGTTATGGAGCAGCATTGGGAATTGGGAATAAAGTTATAATGCATAGAAAATACAACATACTTTTTGTGACTAAAGAACATCATCCAATAGATTAAATTTCCAAGAGAGAGAGAGATCAGGCTCTTCATCTGGCTTCAGTATAAAATGGTGGTTCGGACACTCCAGTTTATTTTCCGTGTCCTATTTGCTGGTCTGCAAGTGATGTGGGAATCTGGTGTTCACCTGATTTTAAGGGTTGTGTGTGAAATGAAGGTTTGTCTTTTGGGAGGGAGCTCTGCTAAACAGAATGGGATCTCTGAAAACCATATGCCAAGATAATGCCTCCCTTACTTTTGCCAAGCCTCTAAGACTTACCTAGTGACACTTTGGAGGCCTAAATTGTAGTCTGAGTCAGGACTGCCTGTGTTGTTTATACTTAATTTAATTTATGCAATATTAGCCATGAAAATGAAGATGCTTCAGTGTAGTTAGACTGCATTTAGGTTTCTAATGAGCACTAATGCCTGCATTTCTATTGTTAATCAAGCCAGTGAGTCTAAAGCTGGTGATTGTACAGCTACCCTCAGTGTAGGTGCAGTTTATGGGAGGGTAGGCAAAGCAGTTTTTTTTTTTTTTGCTTGTTACTCAGTGGAAGTCAGATCACTCTCTCCCCACAGAGGTGGCTGTGAGGAGTGTGTGACTGGAGTATAATGGAGGTGTCAGAAGAACTGCAAAGAGCTGGTCTGGTGTGAAATCGTCAGAATATATTCTGTACACGTTATGCATAACTGGAAATAACTTTAAACTCTCACAGTTTTCCCTACTAAAACACATTCTCTCCAGAATTGCCTTCAGGAAAAGGTTTTGCACTGCTATCTTTCCAAAATTCATTTTCTCATGTGTGACTCTCAAAAAACTGTCAAAGCTGGCATCACCAGGAATTGCCTCTTTCGTGTAATTCTCACATTTTAGAAACTCAGCCTGAGGTTCCTTGTGTGGATTTTATTAACTTGACCTACAGCACCAAGTAGTGGCCATGACCAGAGAGAGATGTTCCCCTACCTACCATGGTAATTGTACTGGTAGCTTCAATTCTCTTCAAGTTTGGCATTTAATGATGGATTGCTTCTCCTATGACTGTAAAAAATGTCCAAAGTCACTCTCCCAACTGATATTTTTTCACTCTTCTCTCTGCACAGGTGACCCCATCTGAATTTGACTTTCTGTGTCAGCTGGAGGCTTGGCTTTAGTGAAGTGAAGCAACCTCATGGCCCCTTATTTTCCCTGAATGTCCTAGAAAACCTGGTGAAGCCATGCAGAGAATTCACTTCAATGCTTTAAAACCAGCCAAATCCAGCCCTCCTGAGATATGCAAAAGGAACTGGGTTATAAGCAGGGACTTTGGACTGGGTTTTTCACCTTTAATGGCTGTCGTGGCAGTTTCCAAATATTTCATGAAAATTTACCAGACTTGATTTACCATTTACTCTGTGCAAATTACTCTACACACACACACACACACACACAAATATATATATAATATAATATATGTGTGTGTATCTGTAAGTATGTATGCTGTATTGTACTATAGATCTGTATTGTAGATAGATAAATCTATGATTAATCTACTAGCTATCAGTAGATTCTGCACTGAAATGTATGTTACTCTCTTTTGCTCTTAGGACAAACGGCAGCAACATTTCCCCGCTGTTTTTTGGTTTTTTTTACACCAATATCACAATTACTGAGAATCTCAGAGATAAAATAATCAACCACACAAAATCATATTTGTTGCAGGACAGTCAAATGGACTCTCTGGTTTTGTTTTGCTCCCAGGGGGGCAAGATTCCCATCCGATGGACATCTCCAGAAGCTATTGCCTATCGCAAGTTCACGTCAGCCAGCGACGCCTGGAGCTATGGGATTGTCCTCTGGGAGGTGATGTCTTATGGGGAGAGACCCTACTGGGAGATGTCCAACCAGGATGTAAGTAAATTGTTGTCTGAGTTGTGTTCTCAGATAAGGGATCAAGCTGGGAAAGGAGGCCAAGAGCAGGTGGCTCTGAGTTTTTAATGGTGACATTCAGTAAGGCGTGGAGAGATAAGAACCGCCGGATCTTCCTGCTCAAGTAAAAGTTCATTGGAACTTGAAAAACCCACCATCTTTATAGCAGAGTGTTTTGGACCTCTGAAGGAGCAGAGTAGAGAAATTTATCCCATTGGTGGTTTTCTGTAAAATGATGCAAATAATTCCACTGCAATGAGGTCATTGCCTTTTACATTCCCTCGCTCATTGTTAGAAAACCCTTCTAAATTTCTGTTGATCCCCTTTGGTTCCACTTGTATAATATTCTATAGAAGTTTTCTGTAAATGTCAAATGCACAGAATAAATTGCTCTTGGCACTTGTGAAAAAGAGAAGCAAAGCATTTCTGCTAAGAGTTTAATGAAACCAAAATTCTTCTGGAAGTAATCAATGGATAAAATAGAGAAGGAGAGTGATCTGATTAGACTCAATACAGGTTTCTTTGTAACATTAGTAAATTGTCCAAGCCTGCAATCCAAATGATTAATGGAGCTCTCCCAGTATTTTTTAAAGAAGCATAACATTTCCCCAAAGAAGATTTTTTATTATATGTATTTTGAGTGTTTTTTTCTGTTGTTTATTAATTTTAGATTTATTCCAAGGGAGTTTCTTATGGACCAAATTTTATGGAGTGCAGTCACTCAAACAAACAGATTTTCCAAGGAGATGATATATATTGTTTCTAGTTCTAAATTAAAATAAGTCAGTAACATAGTTGTAGTCAAACATTTTTCTGTACTACAAGGAGAAAGATAAGAAAACTTCCATTTAAATGGGTATCTCTGCAACCCAAATCTCTGTAGAAAACAATAAGTTTCTTTTAATTGGTAATGAATGCTTTTGTGGAGATTAATGTATCCTGTTGTGCAGACTGATATATTCGTGGAATGTCTTTAATAATATCCTATTAAAATCAGAAGTGGAAGGATTAACCTATTTATGTGCTTCTCCTTTATGGCTGCTTATGCTGTTCTCTTGTCCTTGTTCTGAGTCAGAATAATTTGTTCTGCTTTTCGATTCATCGATCCTGATGAAGAGGAAAGATTAATAGAATATGGCTTTATAATTTTCTACATTGAATATTTGAGGTTTTTTATTCATGGGGCAATAGATGCTGAAGGCCTGATCAAGAGGTGTTGGATTCTAGTGAAAAGGCTGGAATAAAAAATCTTCTGGACAGCATAAATTCTAAAGTAATCTTGGGTTTGTGTGTGTCAAACTGGAAAAATTACAGAAAATCTAGAAAAATTTTATCAGGCAAATTATAAGCAATTTGGCTCGCACTGCCTAGTAGAAAGTGTATAATTATCCATGAGGTAAGTTTTAAAAACAAACTGTGGCCCTGTGACATCATCAACAAGACCTTTTGTCTGTTGGTTCAGGATGGCCCGTGAGGGGGCAGGTTGATTTTTCAGCAGGGTAGGCTGTTTTTCCTGTTGGTGTTTTGAGATTTGCGTCCACTGGAGGATGTACAAAGGTTGTTTTTTCTGCTGTTGTTTTGGAGTTCAGTGTCCACTGGAGGATGTGGAAAGTGTGTGTTGCTAAGGGTAATCAGAGGAGAGATAACCAAGACCTTTTGAAGTTTGGCATACTTAAGCTTGCTAACTGTGGCTTTTGTTTATGGATTTATTTCAACTGAGTGTGAGTTTTTGAGATCCTTTCCACACACTCACCTTCTTCAAAGTCACCCACTGTATCTTAACTCCCCTTTCTGCATGCCTAATCTACTGCCTGGTTTACTTTGCAGATAAAGGAGAGACAATTAGTGAATAAACACATTTGTTTAAACACAAAATGTCCACGCTAACATTCTCACAGCTGATAAAAACCCAAGTTGCTGTAAAGTGCCTTTAAGTTTGCACAAACTTTTCTCCTTGTGCAGGTGATTAAGGCTGTGGATGAAGGGTACCGCTTGCCACCTCCCATGGACTGCCCAGCTGCCTTGTATCAGCTGATGCTGGACTGCTGGCAGAAGGACAGAAACAACAGACCCAAGTTTGAGCAGATTGTCAGCATCCTGGATAAGCTGATCCGTAATCCCAGCAGTCTGAAAATAATCACCAACGCGGCGGCAAGGTGACATACTAGATCTTGCATTTCTCATGAACCCCTTTGATTCCTTCATCTCCTGTAATTAGGATTTGTTTGCACTCTTTACTGCCTCTTCACCTTTTAACTGTAGCTGTTTGAAGAGAGAAGGATTTAATGTTATTATTTTTGTTATTGCTGTGATTATTTTATTAGTTATTTGCTCTTATTTATCCAATTTGTGGAAGACTTTTATGCTAAGGGTATGAAACCTGCTGAAAGACTGAGTAGAGTGTTTTTGAGAAAAGCATAGCTGGCAGATTTGGCCATTGTGGGATTTTCCTTTTCCCTTTGGTGGTGTTTTAAGTGCTTAGTGTTTCATAGGTTACAGCCAGCCATGTTCCTAAGTATCTTTCTGAATTGGATCCAAATACACTTAGGCTCTTCTCTGAGAAGTCATGTTAACTTTAATCATCTGAATAATCTTTTTTTTTCCCTTTCAGTAGTGCTCACAGACCTAAAAATGCACTTTCACTCCCTCTTAGATCAATGTGCGAACTAGGAATTAATTTTTAACCTGTGCAATGTTCCTAATTGCATTAAAAACATTAATTTTTAATCCTGGGTTTTCAACACACTCTAGAACATGATCACTATGATGAGATAAGAATTATCTCATTGAGAGAGAGCATCTGAAGAGTGTGTTGACACCTAAGGGCATAATGAAGATGTGATGAAAGAAGAGCTTTAGTTAAGTAGTGTTAAAGAGACTCGGTTTGTACAATGCACAAAATGTCATACTCTTACTGAAGGAGTGTAAAAGTATTTTTAGCATGAATGGTAGTGCCAAATCCTCTGTCAGCAAAGCAGGCAGAGTGAGGGAGAAAAGCACTCTGCTCTGCTTTTCAGACCCTGGAGAGTGTTCTGCATGTCACTGGGCAAGAGACCAGAGCCTGACACGAGGCAGGTTTCAAAAGGGAACACAGAAAACCTTCCTGTCAAACCTCTCCTTGTGATGCAGCACACTTCCACACTTCCCAGCATGGCAATTGGATGGGAAGGCTGAGGGAAATGGAGCAAAGGCAGTGGGAAGAGCTGCATTGATCCTGCAGCCTGCTGTGAGACTGCCATGGACCTTGCCTCCTCCTTCCTGGCCCTGCTTTGTGCTGCATCCTCAGCCAGAGGCTGCCCACTCTAATTGCCTCCTGCTGCCATGCCAGAGGGCAGAAAAAGAAAGAAGAGGAGGGAGGAGGAAGGCAGTCATACTAACGGGCTCTGCTTTTAAATTTATATATCGAGAGAAGTTGGCTCGCACAAAATTACGTTTGAATAATTTTGCTTGGTGAGTCTTTAACACGTAGGAAACCAGCATGCTTACAGAAGCAATTATATCTAGGAGGTGACAGAAAAAAACCAACAAACAAACAAAAAAAAAAAAAAACACCTCAATACATTTTTGGGAAAAACACCAAACTGTTTAAACACCGTTTTCTCAGTCAAGTACATTTCTTCCAAACACCTTGCACCACTGTGTGGCAAGCCATTGGTGCAAAGAATTATTTTCTAGGGATGTGCTGCAGCAATCTGATGACTAGGGGAGCTGGAAACCATAACGTTTTTGGGCTTGGAGACCTGATTGCAGAAAACGTGGGCTGCACGTTTTTCATTCCAAACAGAAGCAAAATGTGGTCTTGTTTGTGGTCCTTCCAGTTACAGATTTGAACTGCAGCAGAGATATAAATAGTGTGGAACCATAATTTCCAGTTACCTGTTCATAGCCAATGGAAGCTGATAGTGTGTCGGAATCTGTGGTATTGATGATTCCGAGATTGTAGAAAGTCTCTGTCTTTCTGCCCCGCTGCCAAAGAAGAAGCCATAATTCGTCTGTGCTGGTTTCAAGGTTGTTTATTCTGTTTATCTCTAACATGTTCTGCTGCCCTGCCGCAGGTCTGTCCTGCAGGGCAGCGTGTGGGGCTCTGCCCTCAGTGGGATGTTACAAACATTATATACCAGAAACTACCTGTGCTATATTTACAATAATGTGCCAATATCTGTCACCTACATTGAACAGTGTGTCCCCAGCCTAAACCAACAGAAAAATGCCAACACTGCAGTGAAACATGGAGGGCAGGAAGAAGGAGAAAAAGGATAAGACACACCCAATTTCCTCCATCTTGTCCCCTTTGGACCCCTAATCTAGAATCCTAAAATTTTACTTTTGCACCCATGCCACACTTAATTATTACTGATATCAAACATTCAGAGCTTGTAATTTATCCTGTAGGATTGAAAACTCTTTTCCATGGACAGAGATCAGATACAGTGTCTCTGGGGGCTCTGTCCAGGGGGGTTCCTGACCCCCTGCCAGGGTCCCAGACCTTCCAGGGCAGCCAGAGGGAAGCCCTGGATTCCCACAATAGTGGAGACCAAATTCAGTCTGAGCATGGTTTCGACCTGCTGGGTTCTGTGCAGGAGCTCCCCAGGGGCATATTTATTGTTCCCTTCTGCCTCTCTCGCACTCTCTTTGCTCCTGTTCCATCCTGTGCTTTGTGGCACAGAGGCTGCGTGTCCCTAGCACAGTGCCACGCTCTCAGCTCGTGGGGAGGCAGGGAGGGAAGGAAGGAGGCTGCCTGCATGGTAGGGAACCTCTCACAGCTGCTTTAGGTGAGCTCTCTGTGAAATGCTCCTCCTGCTGCTGCTTGGCTTTGATACCGAGCACATTTCTGAGGAGAGCAGCATCAAAGGTGATTTTATTCCTCCCTTCCTTCCCAGTTCCCCCTCCAGTGCCACATCCCTGCACATTCCCAGGCAGTGCAGTGTCTCTCTCTCACTGCCTGGTGACACACAGGGCACCGTGGGGTCCCAGCATGGGAGTTCCCTCTGTGGAGGACCAGGGAATGTGTGACCCGTGATCTGTCCATCTCCTCTGTCTGTGTCTGCAGGCCAGCCAGGCTCTGCAGAAACACAGCCACGAACAGACACGAGTGAGGGGTGCTGGGCAGCCCTGTGCCATGAAATCCTTGTCAAAGCAGGCTAATCTCAAGCCTTGGACAAATCTCAAACCTCAGACATGGCTGAAGATCTGCAGCCAGCTCCACAGCCCCTGGTGTCCTGCAGAGAGGCACTGGTGGCAGGTAACAGCCCCGGGTGCTGGTGGCCAGGGACTGAGCCTGGAGGTTCAGCAGCGCTTTTTGACAAGCTGGCAGAGAAAAATGAGACAGAAAAGTGAGGAGTGAGGCTTAAAATGGGGTGGGGCCTTGTGTGCAGGAATGTGTGACTGATACTGAAGGGCTGTGGGTCAGGGCAGCTCCTGGAGAAGGGGACACAGTGGGATCCCAGAGAGGGACAGACATCAGAGCAGGGGGGAACACTGAGGGACTCAGCCCCGAGGGCTCTGGGGAGTGCATTGGCTCAAGTGGCTGCTCTCAGTTGTTATTGGAGGCTGCAGCACTCCCACACCACCTCTCCTCCTACCATAATAAGCAATTAATCTAAGTTACAGAGGTCCCAGCTCTCTCCTAGCTGTGTCTGTGGTGCTACTGGAGGAATGCTAAAGCTTGATGCCCACCATATGCCTGTAGGTGTTCAGAACATACTCGGTCAGGGAAAAAATGTTTAACCTGACGACGTCTGGTGCAGATGCAAAACCTGCCTCTTCTTACAGATTTTAGGGCAGATGTTTGTTTAAAATAGTCACAGCACCGTTGTATCCTACTTAAAAAACATATTTCTGGAGGTGCATAGGATATCCCTGTCCTCTGGGTGCTGGTTGCTGCTAACTGACCTCCACTGAAGGATGTGCTAGGCTGAACATCTGATTCCAGGCCACAGCCCAGGCACGTTTTACACTAATACCTCACAGAAGAGGAGTCAAAGCCTTCAATTCCCTCTTTCCTTTAAAGTTTTCTATCCCTTCAGGCCACTCCATGGTATCTAATAATTTCTTGATACTCAAGGGGATGTTTTTATCTTTATTGATCATGGCTTTGCAGACTGTTCTACGTGCCTTTGAACCTTACACTGACAAAGGGTTTTTGTAGCCTCGGCACAAGCAAACGTTTCATAATACCCTTCCTGGTGTTGTGTTTCATCTCAGATTCATGTACAAATTGCGTTTCTATTCCTTGCAAAGTACAGGGTATGGCTGATTTCTTTCTTACCTGTCTCAATTCACTCTTTAATCAGGTGGCCACCCTGAGCTCTTGCTAATAAGACCTGCACTGGTTCTGGACACATGGGTTTTTTGTGTCCCTTAGGCTGCCTGGAGTTAACCAGCTCTGTAAGGGACTGTAGGAACAGAACTCAGTGCGAGCCACATGGTTTTCTGAAGCACAATCTCATGATATTTTTATTTGATTTATGTCGTGCTGTTCTTTCCTGTTTTCTGAACACGATGTTCATTTTTCTAACAGAGTCCTGAGGTTGTTTGGATATCTTTAGGGTGGGAGTGAGTTCATCGTTCTTCCAGTTTTGATCAATTTCATTATTTTTCCTCTTGAGCTTATTGTTTTTTTAGTCCACTGTGTATTACTTCACATTTGTGAACATTTCATACAGATACAAAGCAGATGGAAACTTTTCTCAGCTTGGGTTGGGGAGTCAGAATCACTTCACCCACCTGCAAGCAAGTTGGTGAGGCTGAAATGGCTCTTTAGCTGCTGTTTCATTTGTGTGGGGAAAAAATTGTAGCTTGAGTCATGCAACTGGAAGTACTTCGTGTACACTGCAAATCTGAAATGGACTCATGAATTTTTTTTTGATCCATTTAATTTTTTTCACTGATTTACATTTGGTTTTTTTTAGATTTGTGGGTTTTTTTAAATTCTTACTTAAATTTCTGATTCTGCATTTATATATATACATATATATATTTGTAATGTATGTTACCATCATATGCATATGAGTCTTAATCTTAGTGGCCATTTGAAAAACAAGTATTTAAAACATAGTGTGTGATTTAATAAATTTAAAGCATTTATATGTCCCAAAGCTTTCATAGTGCAGTGTGATCTTGAGTTATAAGTGTTGTGACACAGGATTCAGGCAGCTCAAACGTAGCAGCTTTCCCATATCTGCTGTGTGTGTTCACATCTGTGATTGGGGGGGGGGACTGAAGTCATTTAGTCTTCATGAACCTGTGAAATGGGAATAGCTGAGTTAATCCACAGCCCTCATTTGAAAGAAAATTGAAATTTGTTTCTAATTCCAACATATGACTTTTAGAAATTCTGGATTTCTGTCAGGCCTCTAACTGATTGCAAAACTGACAT